>NW_024518762.1:63739-469686 GCF_017590135.1 Pyrgilauda ruficollis
GCGCCGGGAAGGGCCGGCCCGGCGCGCGCCGCCCGCACAGCGCAGGGGAGAGAGCGGGAGAGTGAGAGCCGCGCGCCCCGCGCCCCGAGCGGCGGAGCTTCTCCCAGGTGAGCGGCTGGAGTGGGATGGTGTTCTGCCGCGCCGGGGCTCCCGAACCCGAGTAGCGCCCGCCTCGCCGGCCGCGTCCCCGCCGGTGCGTATCGCCCCTTTGTTGTGTGGGCCGAGCGCGAGTCCCGCTGCGGGGCCCTGCCCGGGCAGCGCTGCGGGCGGGAGGCAGAGTGGCTGCGTGGAGGTGAGTGGCAGGGAAGGGCCGAGGCCGGGGTGTCTGCAGACGGGACGGCCGTGTTCCGAGCGATTTTAAACTTTGCTCGTGGCCTCACGCCCGTGCCTTGGCCGGGCGGTGCCGGTCACGTCTCTGCCGATGGACGCCCGCAGCCTCCGGGGCGGTGCGGCGGCTGCTAGCGGCCACCGGGCGGCTCTTTTGTGTGGCGCTGTGTGGTACGCTCCGCTCCCGGCGGCCCTCTCGCCCCGTTCCCCTCTTGGCGGCGGGCGCTGCCCCGCTCCCCTCGGCCGGGGCTGTCAGGGCGGGCGCGAGGCGGGGCCGCGCGGAGCGGGCGCGGGGCAGCGGCCGGAGCGGGCGATGCCCCTCCGCGGGCGACCCTCGGCCCCGCGCAGCCCCCGCTCCCGCGCGCGGTGAGTGGGCGCTCCCTCCCTCCCTCCCTCCCTTCCGCGGGGCGCGGCGCGGGCCGGGAGCGGGCGCCGCTCCGCGCACCCGGCTTGCTGCGGTCCCCTCTGTCCGCGGCTTTGTGCATGTCCCGTCCTTGTAAAGAGAAACAAGCAGCTGCAGCGCAGGGCCGAGTTGTTGAAATTTATCCCTTTGTGTATATTACAATATCCTCCATTTTTCTGCCCTCTAAACAACAAGCCTTTCGCCATCTTGGGCAAATTTTTATTCCAAAGTCTGACCGTCTCTTCCAGGAGGGAATGAGTAGAAAACCTGAAAGCACTTCTGGATAAGCATTAAAGTTTAGGGAATGTTACAGGAACAGATAGTGACGTCATGTAAAGTTTAAGGGGATTTTTGTCCAAGACTCTGTGCTTTCCCCTGGAATCCCTGATCTAACGTGTTGTAAAACGCACTTTAAAGAGAAAGGTTCCTGGTTGAGCGCACACGTAGAGGGGACACTGAGAATACACTTCTTTATCTGGTGTCTGGTTTCATATCAGGAAAACAATCGTGCCCCTTTTTTTTTTTTTTTTTTTTTTTCCTGCCCTGGCCTTAGTATTTAATGTGCAATGCTTAACTGTTGGGTTATTTAAAAACACGTTCTGAAGTTACTATTTTAAATAGCAGGTTATCTGGAGATCTGTATTGGTTTTGTTTATGGAAAGTATCAATCTGATGTGAAGTTTACGTGAAACACTTGGTACAGAATCTTCCCTGAGAAATAAACAGTGTCTTCTTGGCATGAGGAACATGGCTAAACAGACCTCCATTTTTAAATTACAGACTTGGAGGTATGTTTGGAAGCAACGAACTTATTAAGGTATATTATTAAAAGGTTCCATCTGGAAAGTACCTATAAATATTACATGTAGTTTGGGTAATGTTCCAGGTACTGTATAATGTGTGTGGCTAAACGTAGTAACTATACTAAACTCATTGAAAGAACCAACCCTACAGTAACTCCTTACCCAAAACCCAACAACAAATCTCTTTTCCTCTGACTGCATCAGCTGTTGTGAAAGGGAGAACAATAAAAGGTATTTTTCAGCATGTTAATATGATTCTCAATTGCCCTTTTTTTAATCTCATGAAAGTTTTTCTGGTCACATGACTTACTGAAACATTGGTAAGGAGTAATTGTTGTAGGTGAAGTTTTGTTTTTCCATTCTTCTTTCTATGGTTGTTTGACTTCCTCTGTATTTAAAGTCACACTATGGAGAACATGAAACTAATATTTAATTCGCATTTTCTTAGTCTTCAGGATTGGGGAAAATAGTGACAACAGTTAACATACGAAGTAATAGGAACAGCTGTTTGTACATCAAGACTTTCTTTCTCTCCAAGTCAGTATTGAATGCTGTACTTAAAGTAGTCTTAAGGTTACGTTGGAACAAATGTCAGATGCTTACTTTCTTTTTCTTTCCTAAATGCATCAGAAAGCGTGGTTGTATTTGCTATTTCCTGTATGTGTGAATGCAGAGTAAATAAAAACGTTTAAACAGTTGAAAGCATGTACAATAGGTGATTCTAAATTATAAATGCAATGAAGGTCTAGAAGACTGGCTTGGTTATAAAAGGGTAGCAACGGAGGATAAGTAGTTTCTAAAAATGGCAGTATAGCTTTTACATCTCATAATAAACCACATAGATTTTTTTGTCAAAATGCTGCAAAATCAGTAAACTGCATAATGTTAAGAAAATGGTAGCCAAGGTCATTTTTGTAAAGTATATGTAGAGAAGGGAATAGGAATTGTTAAGAAATCGTCAGTGTTCAAGAAATTCTATGTTCGCTTCAGGCAGGTTTATGATGCTGGTTTAATCATAGCTTGTACCAATTCCTGTAAGCGAGGGGAGTATACTTATCAGGTTGTGATGAAGTTGTTCATAAACAGAACCCTCTGAAAAGTAAAAAAAATAATTCTTTAGAGGATCATGTATTGTTTCCTTTTCATTCCTGATCCAAAGTCTTTTCTGGATGGCACAGTAAAAGGTTTTGTGACTATTCTGTATTGAAAATAAACTGGAATTGTGATCTCGTGTTCTAGTTTCAGCCAGGACAGGGTTCGCTTTTGCAGCGGCCAGGAGGGGCATGGCCAGGACCCAGTAGTTCTGACCACCTTATCTCTGTTCGTTGAGGGTGGGAAGGGCAGGCAAGGCACTCTATCCCTTTTGGGGAGAGAAGGGCTCTCTTTCAAGTGAAACTAGGGTATTTTTGTTTCCGTGTGAATCTTTGGACTCTTTTTTGTAGTCTCTGTCATTGGTATTGTTGTTATTACTATTCGTTTTCTTATCTCATTGCTGTTTCCGGTAAATTGTTCTTATCTCAATCCGTGACCTTTACTTTTTGTGCTTCCAATCCTCCTCTCCATCCTGAAGAAGGGGAGGGATGAGCCACACGTGGTTTCAAGTGAGAGCACTGAATTGGAGAATACCAGTCCTAAACCATGACATATTGGTATTTCTCATCCAAATTATTTTCTCAAACTAAATTCCACTGTGCTGTGTTCCCACAAAAAGGTAATTGTTTTTAAGGTTCTTTTAGGTTGTCAATGCCATTGTAACATTTTTTGAGTAGTGTGAGAAGGAAAAAAGCTAAATACATGCTTCATACCTTCTGGTGAAAAAGTCTTGATTTTCTTGGACATGTAATAAAATGTTTTGCATTTTCAAAAGGTAAACTAACAATATCTTTATATCATGGAGGGAAAGAGCATTAGTTGACTGCTGTAGTATATTTTTTTAATCTTTATGTTGACCTTATGTTACGAAGAAAGTTCTAGGAGACTTTTTTTTGTCTTTTTGGGAGACACTTAAAATGTAAATAAGTAGGTAATAGAAGCCTTTCCTTATAGGTCCTCTTGACCTTTTTTACGTTTTCTTTGTTTGCACGTTTGTTGTGGAACTGCATTGTAAAGGAGCAGATGTTTTGCAAAACATCCTGATGTGTTGCTTTTTCTTATGGGAGTGCATAACTGTTCCTTCTGATGCATCGATTTGACAGCTGGTTGATTTCACGAAACTGCTAAGAAGCCATTAGTGGTGTCATTGAATTCAAGTAGAACAGTCCCTCCCAGCTTGAACTGCAATTGTTAAGGTCTTTGTTGCTGCTTTTCTGTTTCTGTGCAAGACGTGGAATATCCGAGTTGCAAATAAAATGAAGCTGGTGCACCCGGTTTCATATCTCAGAATGAGGGGAAGGAATACCTCGCTGCTATTAGTTCTGTCATTTTCTTATAATGGCATATGTAGGAATAGGAGATCTTGACTGTTGGAAGGTATAACCAACAATGCAGTTTCCTACACCTTTCCTCCCCCCTCTCCCTCTGGCACATGAAGGGTTTCACTGTGTGAACATTCTGTGTTCAAATCCCTTTACTGAGATCCATCTCTGAGACTCTAATATATAGCTATCTTTAAATAAAACTTAAACGTGTAAATAATGGTGGATTTTCTTTTTAAATTTTTTTTTATAAACAGACTCTTCCAATAGAGTATTAAGAGTGATGCTTAGTGTTTTCATCATGTAGATAATGTTGCCCCAGGAAGATTCCTATAGTCTACCAGTTTTCTCCCAAGTGTGGATCAACTTCTGAGTTAATACTGTAGTTTTACTACAGTACACTCAGTGAATTATGTCATACTACATTGTAAACTAGTTTGTGATTGTTTCAGTGTTCCTTGTGGTGGCGATTAACAGTTGTGAAGGTTAGCAGTGATTTTTGTGATTGATAGTTTACAACATTCTGAATGTAGACAAAACGTAGTAAGTGTATGCTGGTCGACATATTTTATAGAAATGAGAAGTTTGTAATGAAGAACATTATGCACTATTCGGAATCTAGGTACAGATGATCTTCCCCACTGCATCACAGAAGGAAATGAAACGTCCTTTTTTAAATGGACGTCTGTGCTTTTAAAAACTTTTTTGTTATGCCACTACATTTTTACTTTAAAACCATTTTTACCATAAATAGCAACAAACAGACCAGCAAGGAATCACCAGAAGATTTGTGTGAGGAAAACAGTAGGTTCTCATTAGTTTTTTAGTTTGTCTTTCTTAGGGCTTTATGAAGGCAAGACACTCTTAGGTTCACTGTTACAGAGTCCTTAAGGACTCCTGAAGGGTTTAGTCTTTTACCAACATCACAAGTGGTTGGTGGTAGAGGATGTAGAAAGAGCTGTCTTCACTGACTTTAATCTGTAATGTGCTGTATAGTTGTTTCCTTGAAAACGGAAATGCGTGGTTTGTTAGCCCGCAGAGTAATTGCTATGGGTAGGTAAGCAGAATGCAGCATGTGGTCATTAAACAAAACTGGGACCATGTATTCCTGTAGCCTCTGCAGAAGGGCCAGGCAAGATGCAGTATTTTGCCATTATTTTGTTTCTTAATCATACAATTTTAAGTGGAAAAGAGATATGTAGAACATATAATCCGGTTAGCACACAGTTTCACCTATTAGCTGTGTTAAGTTCTTATCCAAGTTCTTTAGTGTTTAAGCTCTTTACTGTCCTAAATTTGCTGTTATATAGTGCCCAGGACTCAAGCCATTCCTTAAAAAGAAAAAAACAAGTATACTTTGTTGAAGTCCAATACAGAAGTTCTGCTGAGATTTAAATGGAAATAAATAATAAAATTAGTAATTTTATGGTATAAAATAGATTTTTGTTTCTTTTTGGGAAGGAGAAGGTGTAGTTTATTTTGTGGTGTTAGCATTTCATGAGACACCAGCTCTTGAGATGCCAGAAAGAAACTCTTGGAGTGTGAGGAGGTCTTAATGCTTGTTTCACTTTTTTTAATGTAGCAACAAGGAAGAAAGGATACAAGGGTTTTCCCAGTTTAGTTTAATAGAATTAATTTATGTGTTTGACACAATTCCTAATACCAGTTCCTTCTCTTTTTATAGAGTATCTTTCAGATCATTGGAAAAAAGACCAATATCAAAACAAGTATGCATTTTAAAACCTTGCTTAGTGACAGATGATCTTTCAAACATAGTCTCTGAAACTTAGGAAAAGATGTGCTGGGCTTGTTGGTGTCTGTATAATGCCTGTTGCCTTTAATGTGAATTCTCTCCTTTTACCTTGCTACCCAAACCCTTCAGGGCCTCCTGAATGTCTTGTTTTCTGGGTGTAAAGGAAATAAGATTCCTTTCACTTGATGTAGGTCAGGCATTGTAAAGAGCTGAATGGGTTAAGCCTTGGTAGCTTGCAAAAAGAGATTGCAGAGATTTTTCTAGTTGCTGAGGGAGGAATCACCCAAAATCTTAAAATTCAAACTAATTAAAAATGTAAAGAAAAACTACCTGAAAATTTGTTCTACCTGATGGACTCTTTACATTAGTAATTAGCAGGACTGCTAAATTTAAGTATTTGTCACTGGTAATGTTGCAGTGTAAAGCCTTAGGAAAGATGGTAGGCTTAAAAATAATACAGTGACTGTCTAATTATGCTGTTGTCTTTTTGGAGCCTCACACAGAACTTAGTTCTGCTCTGTAATTCTTGGAAGGGATAATGAAAAATTTTCATTTTTTGAGTAATGATGAACCCTACCACTATATTCTTATTCTTGTAAATTATAGGCAGTATAAGGTGGATTTTCGTTAGAATACTTAATACGGTAATTTAAAGGCACAAAATAATCTGCCTAGCTGCTCTTGAACTTGAATTTCAGTCCTGAGTCTTTTGGATTTGAAGCTAAAACCTTGAAATCTTCCTGAGAGTACTTTTTTCTTCACTGAGTACATAGATGATGTTTTTGTATTGTGACCCTCTTTATTAATCGATTTGTGTTAATGAGTTAATATTTTTCTAATGCTAAAAGATTCTTTCTAAACAGTGCAGTGCATTTTACCAGTTATCTGTTTTAGAAGAGTGGTATGTAGTATCCAAGTATAATCAGCAAAATAATTCCACAACGCCCTTCTCAGCCCTCAGTCTTTCTACAACAGGAAGCCAGTTGGACAAAAATGCTTGCAGTGGTTCATTGGTGCACAGGGACATAATTGTGTGGATTTTGCCCCATTTTTTGTTCTTGCACTTTTCCACAAGCGTGCACTCATTAATCAAAGATACTGTACTGCTGAGGGCAGAGAGGTTCATCAAATTGGCAGCTAGTTTGGTGTAAGGAACAGTGTGCTGAAGCTCTTAACGTGCTACGACATAAATAAATCTTACATCTTTGTATGCAAACCCTGGAGGTTAATACTGTATAATTCAGTGTCCTGTCTTTGTTTTTATGATGGATGTTTTTAAGTGTTTGAAGCTTGATGCAAGCCTTCCAGCAGGTCAGGGCAGACAGGCTGATTGGCTGAAGCAAAAACTTGGCAAAGGGGCTTGTGTGTCTGCTGTGGAGGTTTTTTTTTTTGGCTTGGAGATCACTGTTTCATTGCCTGTGCTGTTGTAGGGGAGTTCTAAAGATTGACAACCCTTGCTGTGCTAATGGACTTAGTAATGAAATGCAAATACTTTGGTCCTATTTGTTCCAAAGTTACTGCTGTTTGTATGTAGCCTTAACAGAACTAAGATGTGGAACAAGCAAACAACTACTAGGTACTACTACTACCCTGCAAAAATGGTGCTGGGATTTGGCTTTAACTTGAATTGGTTGCATATTCATAATTTAAGAACAGCTGCTTACAGCAAGTGCATAGTCATTTGCAACCTATTATAAACCATTCTGCTCACACATGGAGACTGTGCTTGAGCTTTCTTTTTTATTGATCTACCTGCGTTTGAAATCTGGTCGCTGCAGCCACGGAGGCCCTTCATTTTAGCTGTGCTTGCATTGTAGAACAACCTCTGTATTAAATATTTATTTTTAACTAAATGCTGAATAAAATGTTAAATTCTGTGCTTTGAAGAAACAAGGTGTAAGGGTGAACAGTGACATACATCTTAAACATGTTATGTAAAGACTAAAAAAGTGACATATCTTGTTATGTAAAGACTAAAAAAGTGACATCAGCCAAGCTTTGTAAGTAGTTTTGTAATGTTTGTTGTTCTGAAAAAGAACCTTGCTAACACTGTAGTTGCTGATTTTTTCTTTTTTTCATGCTTTATATACCCAGTGGTTTTGGGGGAAAGCCAAGAAGTATAAAATGCCATTGTATTACCCAAAATGAAGGTATGGTAAAATAGAAGTAAGTAGTCCTGTTAAGTATCCCATGGAGAAAACAATGAATGTATTAGGAATGACTGTACTCATATAAAGGTATGCTTATCTATTATTATTATGTGAAAAGTACATACTAAGAAATATTAGTTATTAATATATATAAGCTGTGATGTAATGTTGATCTCCCTGCATTCAGTTTTGCTTTTCAGTTAGAAATCAAGCTTATACAGAATAGTTTGATAACTTTTCCGTATTTTTGTTTGCCCTAGTGACTGGAACTTTTATAAGGAATAATATATTTTTGACAATAAAAGTCAGTTTCCCTAACATCCTTAGTTCTTCTGGGAATAAAAGGGAGCCCAAAATTCCTGCTCTCCATACATATTTTGATCCAGTATGTTGTAAATTATTAATTTGTTACTGATTTATAAGCTGGCATGTAAATAGGAAGTATCGCTGAGGAAAGTTGTAAATAAATTCTTACTTCATATGTATGGATCCAGGAAAATGGGAAGCCATTAAGGGAGGTTTCTTACTGTGTTAGTCAGCAAGACAAAAACATATGTGCCTGAAAGAGTCTAGTTTTTCAAGTTGTATCAGTTGATTTAGTAAAAGATGTTATCACTCCTTACAGCTCTGATCTTGTCGGAGTAGTTACAGCAGTTGAAAAAAGGATAAATTGTGAGAAATGCAAACCAGTATTTTTCCGTCGCATCTCTGAAAATTTTTCTTTCTTGGAGTTATCCTTAGCGCCTTGCTGCTTCTTTTCAATGTTGAAGAAAGAGCTAGATCAGAGGTAGCAGACTACAACTGTGTGGTTAACGAGAGAAGTGGGGTGGAAAGGTGCTCAATAGGTCCCTGGGGGGACCCAGCCTCTACAACAGTTGTAATGCCAGAAACAATTTCTTCATAGCACAATTGTAGGAGCTTTCAAAGTAGCAAGGAGAATTCCTGTTTGGGTTTTTGGGTGGTTTTTGTTACCGAGTCTAATATTAGAAACAATAGATGCTCCTATTTTGGCTCTTTAAGTGAAATTACCTTACACAGGAGTCTAAAGAAGTAAATTGTTAAGGCTTTGGAGGGGAAGCCATGTGAAGACCTCATGGCTGAGGTCTCTTGGTTTGTTCTGTCTGCAGAAAAGGAGACTGAGGTCAGACCTCATTGGGGTCTACAGCTTCCTCATGAGGGAAAGTGAAGGGGCAGCTCTGATTTCTGCTCTCTGTGATCAGGGACAGGATCTGAGGGAACAGCTGTAGCTGTGTCAGGGGTGGGTTTAGGTTGGAGATCAGGAAAAGGTTCTGTCCTCGGAGGGTTTTTGGGCACTGCCCAGGCTCCCCAGGGAATGGTCCCAGTCCCAAGGCTGCCAGAGCTCTCAGGGACAGGGTGGGATTGTTGGGGAATCCTGGGCAGGGCTGGGCTTGAATTCAGTGATCTTTGTGGGTCTCCAATGCAGGGTATTCTGATATTAGGTGATTACACACCTACCTTCCTCTTAGTAATCGCTAACACTTGGTTAACAAAAGACAGTGATTGATTTTTTTTCACTGTGTTGTCAATAGAGACCATGTTAAAAAGCTACAGTCCCAAAGAAGGTGTGAGAAATGGGAAGAAAGTTGAGATCCCAAGTCTTGACTAAAGGGAGTGAAATACTGTGGATTATTGAAAAAATCACAGCAATACATTCTAATAATTATTATCTTTCTGGCAGCTTAGTAGAGAGTGCACTTGGATTTAGTCATACCTTAAATGTAATGGAGGATTTGGAGAATAGGGTTTTAGAATGGGTGTATATTTGAACGCAAATGGGTATGCCCCATTTTGATGACATAATGAAGTACTTCTGTTTGGTGTTTTTCATGTCTTTTTTGTTTGTTTTAACTTGCCAACAACTTGTCAAAAAATATCTAAAGGGTTTTAATAGTTATATACTTGCCACTTAACACATGTAAGAGTGTTTGGAGCAGTAAATTTCAGAAAAAGACAAGAAATGCATATGGAAAGAATATATTACTAAAATGACAACAGACTTAGTAAGGGTCCTTTGTTGTTCAGCCTTTAACTGTGGTATTAGCACTATATTTTTCTGCAGTTCTCTTTTCTTCTTTTCTAGAAGTGCTTTTCAGGCCCGATTTTTCCCCCTTTAGGGCTTAGAGGGTATAGCAAGTTGTCTTCATGGAACCAAATGTATTTTTGAACAAGAATGGGAAGTACTGGTTCCATGGTAAAGCCTCATCCAGAGGGTTAGTTTTGAATTATTTTTTATGATTTGCAAAAAGTAGTGTGTTCATTATACAAAGAAACAGTCAAAGGACATGCAGGGAAGGAAGGAACTCACTCTCACTTACTTGAGGTTAAAACTAATGTTAAGTGCACCAGTTAGTGCAGTCAGTTATAAAATGCCCTTTTTTGCTTGGTATTAGGAACTGAAAGGAGCAGGTTATGCTATGTCATTTTCCTTTTATTTATATGTGAGAAAGATAGAGAGCAGCTTGAAATACTTGCCTATTTTTTGGGAGATGTTTTTCTTTGTCAACCTGTTTCTGGTTTTGATTGAGGTAAAGCTATAATCTTTTGACTCTTGCAGATGCCAGTAAATTTTCAGTGTTAGCAGTTAAGATGTTATAGATATACAGCATATTGGAAAGTTTATTGTGTTGATGTAAGTAGTTTATACAGAGCAGTGTTCAAATGTAGCCTGCAGTCTTTTTGTGGTCATGGAAATGAATTACGTGTTCTGAGAGATCCATGAATAGTGTAAAGACTTTATGTTAAAACAAACATGGGCAATCACTTTAAAAGGATTTCTCGGCCTCTAAATGCTTAATTTTTATAATTGTGGTATTTTTTATACCTTGCAATGTGTTTAAAATAAATAGATAAGCAATTTTCTTAAGGGATGATCTGTGTTATATGGTCTGGGAGACACTTGAAATGCATATAAGTGGGATCTTTTTGTAAAGCTGAGTTACTTTTTTGCTTCAAGTACCTGCTGTCAACACGTAAAGTTTTATGACCGTGCTTCATGCTCACCTGTTTGTCCATGTGCCTGTCCATTCCATGCCATAACTTTTGTTTTTCATTTCTTTTCAGACGTAATTGAAAGTAGGCTAGATATTCAACAGTAAAGTTCTACAGTTTTCTGAAAATCAGTCACTGTTGAAGAAGATGGACAGATTAGACCTGCCAGCTGAGGAAGTGGTAGGGCCAGTATTAATGTTATTTCACCAATGCCCCAAGCAGTTCTCTGACTCCTCAGTGTGTGCCCACTGTCCAACAAGTATATGTGCTGTCAGCACTGTCCTTGCCAAGTGGGTTGTTGAAGTGGGCTTGTATTTCCTCGTGCAGTCTGGTTTATGGCAGTAGGAGGATGCAGAGGACCATCACAGGAACACTGCTCACAGGAGAATTTTTTCAGCCCCCTCAAAAGTAGCACATGAGGAGACCTGTAGTAAAAAGCTTTTGCATGGTACCTTGTTACATGGGTTTTGTGCACAGTAGAATGCAGATAGTGGATACTAAATTTTACTTTCTTTGTAACAACAAACAAAATTTTGTTCTCAGAATAAATCCAATATGTTTTCAATTAGAAAATGTTGGTCACTTTTAAGTAACATGACCAGAATGATGTTTGCATCCGTGACTACAAGCAGTAAGTACTCCGATAATTTCTGTTGGTGAAAATACCTTAGAATCATTCCCATGTGCACATTATTTCTTATTGAGGGCACACAGATAGTCTAGCACAAGTCAAGCTGATTTGTTATCTTTCCAGTGCAGTATTTACATGAGAGAACAAGCATTTGCATTTATTAAATGCATGCACATAATAATACACAGTTTTCCAAGGCTTTCATTTTAGTTGAGGGTTTTTCAGAACCGTGAACGTACCTGTGCCCTTGTGTGCATGTGTCACATGGATGGCTTGCAGACAGCTGATTGCTGTTTCATTAATAAAAGCAGGACCTGCTCTGCTTTTATTGCTTGCTTTTTTAAGAACTACTACTTATGTAGTCAAATATAAGTGAAAAATACAAGGTTTTAAAATATATAGTTATAGCTTTTTTTTAAGGCAAGTGAGGTGTCTGCCCTCCCCACTTACCTGCCCCCCCCACACCCTGCCACATATTGTGGACTAGATTTCAGTGATGAAGAAGATTCACTGCCATCCTGTAAATTGTCAGCTATTAAAAAGCCTGCATAGATAGCTACTCTTGTAGTATAAATCATACTGTTTCATGCATGTGGCCGTAATTAACTTCTGTGGATGCTAGAAAATAAGTTGTAATAGAATTGCTGGAAAACAGGTTTCAGTATGTTTTCACTCATTGAACAGAAGTCAGGTGCTGTTTGATCAGTATAAATTTAATTTCGAACAGCAGAAGTGTAAGACTGCGATTTCTACAGGACTTGAAGCTTAGTTTCTTAAACAAGACATTTCAGTTCCTTTCTTTAATGTTTTTTCTTGTAAATAGATTATTTTATATATAAAAATCCATGAAATAATCAGAAGCTGCATTTTTAAAAGTGTATGGCCTCAGGATGATTAATTTTCAACTTTTCTGTTGCTTGATTTCCTGTTCTGTTTTTTTTTTTTTTAATGAGCCATAAAGAAAAAGGCAGAGGTCAAATGATCAGCAACCTGTAGATATCAAACCAAAAGTGAGTTTTAGAACAAACTTGTATCTTGACCATCTTTCCTTCTAAATACATGTAGTTTGTTAAAAACAAAAAACTATTTCATGGTGGATTCTTACTAATCTGATGCAATGTTTCTTGTCTGAGATACTGGTTGATACTTAAGGCAATATTTTAAAAATGTGTAGCATTTCTCTTGATGTTCTTCTTAGATGTACTTTGAATTCCATTAGTAGAAGAGTTGAGTTAGTGCTAAGCAGTGGTGGAAGTTTCATTTTTGAGCTCAAGCTCCAGCCTTTAGGAGCCGAAAAGTTAGGGATATTTTTCTAAGAAACAATTAATTCAGACTTGCTAGCTTGTGGCCTCATGTCATGTCATGCCCTGTAGTGGTCCTCTCCACTCAGGTTGAAGGCTTTTTTTTTTTTTTTTTTACAATATTTTCACTTTTAATCAGTGGACAATCAACTTCCTTTTACAAATTCTTAAGTTATCATGTCAAAACTGTGTTCTTATCCTGAACTTGAAAGCTCACAGAGTAGAGGAAAATACTTGCAAGCTTATTTTTGCCCAGAAAGAGTAGGGAAGCAGAAGAAAAATAGTTTGAAACACAAGTTCTAGATTTTCAAATAGGTACTCACTGTAGCATCCTCAGGCTGCTTTTAGCTTTCCAACTTGCAGAAACCTAGTAGAATGTCTAGTACATTGCTTTTGTACTAGAATGATGCTAGTATAATGAATGTAATACATGTGAATGGTTTGGAGTAAAAAATTATGACTTCCAGTAGTTTCTTATTTTTACATTCTGTTTTCTGAGTATAATTCACAGGGTTATTTGGATTTTCTTTTCCCCTTGCGTATGGGGCCAAGATTCATACCATTGCTTCAGCAAGACCAAAGGAATAGGGGAAGTGGAGGATCCTGACAGCAGAGCCCATCACTCACACCTAATTATCAATTTTATTTTAAACTAGGTAAGGTTGCTAGCTTGCATTACACTTTCAACTTCCAATGATATCTTGTAGTCTGTTGTTTTGCTGGCACAACACTGTCTCAGTGTTTTTTGTTCACTAATACTGTGGAACTGGTATGCAAATTCTGCTTCTTTGAACTTGTTGTTACCATAAATGTTTTTGCCAGAAGAATTACTGTTGTAGGTACGCAGTTTGTGGTAATTGGGAGTGGGGCTGTGGCCAAGCCTCAACCCTAATGGGTTCCAGCTGTGCTGGAAAGGTGACCAGTATTGAAGGCAATGAGACATGGAGTGCCAAGGTGTACTGACCAATCACAAAAGGGTACAGAGAGCACACAGGTGGAATGCATGTAAGATAAAGGGTATAAAAGGTTGGACTGAAGAACAATAAAGGGCAGATGCTTGAAGCCTTTTTAGGTGTTAGTTGCAGCTCTGCTGTTGTTCCAATAAATTACTACAATTCATAAGTTGTTACCATAGTTCTTTATGGTAATTCACTGTTCAAAATACAGTTAAATACATGCTGAAGGACAGAGGTGAGGTTTGTTAGAGCTGTGTGTGTAGCTCTGAGCTCCTCAGCATGGGACTACTGAAGTGCCTCTGATAAATGGCTGTTAAGGAGTTGAAGGGTCTGGAGCATTTTACCTATAAGGAAGGAGCTTGAACTCCTCAGCCCAGAGAAAAGGTTCAGGGGAATCTCATCACTGTTTATAAATACCTGTCTGAAAGGTGCAAAGAGGACAGAACCAGGCTCTTTTCAGCAGGTCAGGACAAAGATGGGCACAGACTGAAACAGGAGGTTCCATGCCGTGTTCTCTGGGATGACCTTGCTTGAGCAGGGAGGCGGGACCACGTGACGCGCTGCTGTCCCTTCCAAACTGACCCATTCTCTGAAGTTGCCCTCAAACACCAGGAAACTCTCTTTGTGAGGATGGTTGTGCACTGACATAGGTTGTCCTGAGAGGTTGCCAAGTCTTCACCCATGAGAATACTCCAAAGTCATCTGGACACAGTCTAGGCAACTGATTCTAAGTGACTACTTGAGCAAAGGCTTTGACAAGATGGTCTCCCTTTCAATCTCAACCACTCTGTGGTCCTGTTCTATATTTTAGGATGTTTTGGTGAACTGTTTAAACTTACTTTGTGTTAGAATGGTGCTAGGAGAGCATGCAGAATCATGAGTTTTGACGTGAAGTGTAGACTATTGCTACGGTCTTGAATTAAGACTCTAAAACTCTGGGGTCTTTAGGATTCATTGAAATAGAATGTGTGAGGATTAAATTAGAGGCTATCCAGTGTAATCTTTAAAAAGATAACTTTTTGTTGGTCTGCAGTTTCTGAGTTTATACTGTTTTGACATTTAATGCACAATGTCCTGAGACAGGAGGACATCATAAAAGTGTGCCTGAAGGAAATCAACAAATGTGTCAAGTACAACATAGTTTTTTTGTGCTGCTGTTATATCATGTTAGGAGAGAATGTTGACACAGATGTTTTTAGTAACTTTATGCTGAACTGTGTGAGCACAGGGAACCCAGAGTATTGTAGGTTAAACTTAAATTCTCTTTGCTGCTTTCCTGCAGAATAATAAAAAGGGTTGTTTTTTCGAGATTGTTTTATTATAAACTTGGTAGGAAGTTCTTCAGTCCTGTCTTTGGTGGATTACTTCGTATATTTACATTGTCAAATTCTCTCTTACCCAGCACCTGAGGAGAAAGGGAGAAGGGTTGATTTTTCCTTCAGTAAAATTTGCTCCTTTGTTTTTTCCCTGAAAACCAACAGTTATTTCCATTCAAATTTATCCATGCCTAAACAACATACTCCATATGTGTGTGTAGCTCCATTCTGTCAACTATATGTTGCATGCTAGCAGGGAGCAACTTCTCTGTTTCAGAATTTTTAGTGGTTGTCTCTGTTGCAGGATGTGCTTTGCCTTTTTGTTTCAGGGAAATGAACCTTCTGTAGCAGGACTCTGTATTTAGAAAAATCTGTGGAATAGACTTTACCACTGGTGTGGATTGCTTGTTTTTTTTCAGGTAACATGTTGGTACTTACCATGTGATCTGATAAATCAACTATATATGCCTGGTAGGTGGCTCATGTCATGCCCTGATGATTTAGGGATAAGCAACAGAAGATGTCCATTAGTACTGTTGGGTTTTTTTGTGATACAGGCTTTTTTTATTGCCTTTGATATACATTGACCAATTTAAAGCCTTTTGTTGTTCCAGAGGAGTAATATATTAAAGTTACTTTAATACCTTGCATAGCCTTGTATTGAAAGATGCCAACAACAAATATCTAGTAATATAACTACCACAACACATAAGGAAAACAGATCAGGATTCAAAGAACCTGGGATAATAAAATACCTCATATCTCATTCAAATATTTTATCTTCATTTTACAGTGTTCAGTAAAATATTTTATTTACATTAAAAATCTTGCAGTCATCTTTATCAGTTTACATAACCACTGCATTTAGATTGGAACACTTCTCTTATTAATCACAATAAAAATTACAAGCTAATGAATCATACAGTATGTTTCCTAGTTACATGTCTAGTACTAGGCAGTATTACTTTTCAAAACAACTGCTAAAAATGAAAAAATGGGGGGTTTTCTGTTTGTTTTTTAACATTTGTTGTATTTAAGTTTACTGCCTTACAAAACAAGGCAGTGCAGCTGATAAGCTAACTTTAACATTGCAAAGACCAAAGAGAAACACAAGTTTTCTTAATTTTGAAAATCACAGTATGTTTATAAATATACATGTACACACACACACATATATGTCTTTGAAAATTTATTTTTACAAGTTTGATTAATTGGTTTTGTAGACAGTCAGGGCAATGTTTCTATGACTGATGTGGAAGTATAAGGACAGAAGATCTGATATAAAGGATGTTTAAATGTAGCTGTGCTTGATAACCAATTGATTTCCAATTTCATTTGGTTGAAATGCTTTAGCATGCGGGTTATAATTGCTTTTATTGGAGAAGATACAAAATGTTTACTGTTCGTCACATTACAGTATCTCAGTTTTGGAGATCAAACTTTGTTTTTTAAGGACCTGGAAATAATATCTTTACATGGAAAGAGTTATCTTCTTGTTGCAGTTTTCAGAGTAAGACTCTTATATTAGCTTGTGTATTTGACATAATCTAATTGTGAATGAAACCTATATTTCACACCTTTCCTAACCGTTTGTTACCAGACTTCAGTGCTGGGAAACTTAATAAAAGTGACTTACTAACATTTGAGATATGTCTCAACTATGTGCTGCCTGTGTGACTAAACACATGCCTAATAAAGGTACCTGTACCTTCATCATCTTCATCCTAATAGTTTCACTTAATTCCTGTGAGACTTTACGGTTGGATTGCATTTTTGTTCTTAAGTAACTTAATCTATTAATTAAAAAAAAGGCCTTTGAAACTTTCTAATAGCTTTGTTTTTTTCTTATTTTCTTCCTTTGTCTGATTTTTTCATTCTTGCTTTCTCTGTCTTTTCCTCAGCTGTGTTTGTGTCTGTGTAATTATTGCTTTTATAATACTGTCTAGGAGTCTCTGAATCATGTACGATGCAGTGAAGCTTTGTCTGTGACTGGGGCACGATGCAAAACAGTTACTGTCTTTTTGGCAGACCGGAACAGCTGGCTGTGTGAATGCTGAAACCATGTCTTGCTGCTCCCCTCTTGTTTGCAAGAGCTTCCAGCATTGCAGAGCAAATATGCAGTCTCAAGGTAGTAGTCAGTCTTCAAAGAGAGGATCAAGTCCTGCAAGTGCAGTAATTCTCAGACTTTCTCTTGTTATTTAGCTTAAAATGGATGTTAAAGGCTGAAATGGCACTTTGCTAGAAGAAAAAATTATTTTCACATTTTCTTATCTTCCACTGAAGGTGATGACAGGAAGAGGAGCAGTTTTGAATTTTTACTGACAATGTTTTTTTCTTCACTTTCTACTGGCATTATAGTTTGTTAAGAACCAACATGTCCTCACTTGTTAGAGAATAGCCTTGACACAATTTTTGTTTCTCAAATGTACAGAAGTGACACATAGGGAGGTTGTCTAGAATGGCCATGCTTTTTAGTCCTAAGTGTGCTTACTGATCCCTGGAAGTGCTGAGTCAGAGAAAAATTCTGTCATGTCTGTAGAATGTGGGAGTCGATGAAAACTAATTAAAGCGATGCAAAAGCCTTTCAGCACTTTTGGGCAAGCTTTGCTAAAAGATAATTTTTTGACAAGTGTTGAATCTTGATCAAAATACCTAATGATGATGTAGGCCATGCCATAGCTGACATCTTGGCTTTCAGCCATTATAACTGTGAGAGGTCCTCATGTGGAAAGGTTTGTGGCATAAGTGTGTCCAATGTGCTGACAGAGCTCTGACAGTCCATGCAGCTCTTTGTTTCTTCCACAATGCCTTCTTTTTCTGAGTAGCCAGGTGTTGGAATCTCACCTTGTCGAACTGCACAAAATAGTCAACAATGTGAATAAACCCCCATAGCTTAGCTTTCTGAACTTTTTTGCTTTTTGTCATGATCTATTTTAGAGAGAGAATAATTATGCAAAAAAGTGGCATGTTTTGCAGACATGCTTTACCTGAAAAATGCAAAAAGGACTTTAAAAAGTTGAATTTGTTTTTTAATACTACTGAACTAAATAAAACCTCCAATTGGTGGTTATGCTTTTGTGGTCTGTTACATTGAAACAGAAATAAGCTCTAAGGAGGGATGTCTTTATTCTTCACATAGTGTATACAGAGATTTTTCAGCATTTGGAGGTCAAATAATGTACAATTGCTTTAGTATGAGAATTAGTAATATTTTTCAAGTATTTGAAAATGGTCCAATAAACAAGTTTAAATCAATAGAGACTTAAAGAAATACGACAGTTCAGAGGATAAGGATTCTGTCTAGAAGGTATTTACGTTGGTATGATTGTACAGTTTTGTGCCACGGAAGGCTTAGACTGGATATTAGGAACAATTTCTTCCCTGGAAGGGGTTGTCAAACCCTGGCACAGGCTACTAAGGGCAGTAATGGAGTCCCTATCCCTGGGAGCATTTAAAAGCCATGTGGCACTTGGAGACATGGATTAGCAGTGGCCTTGGCAGTGATGGGGGAACAGTTGGACTCAGTGGTCTTGGAGGGCTTTTCCAACCTAAGCAATTCTGTGTAAGTGGATCTCTGTACACAGGGAGTGAGTATGAAAGATGTCTCCAGCTGCATAGATCAAATTACATAGATAAAAAAAAATACAGTCAAACTATGTGTGAGCCTCAGTCAGGCATTTTGGGGCCAATTCATAGTTCCTGTGTGCACCATTCTAGCAGCTAACTAACTTCTGTATTTCCTCTACAACAGAGGGGTACAGTTTGCCCGCTGTAGAATCAGGTACCAACCTAAGGGTTTGTGTGGCTTCTGCTTTCCAAAAGCATACCATACTCACCGTAAAAATATGGCTTCTTGCACTTAGGACATTAGTCATAAAAATGGACAACTCCCATTTGCTGCTGAAAAGATGATTTCTTAGTACAGTGAAATTGATTTTAACATTTCTTTATCTTCATTCTGTTAAAATGTGGGTAGAGGCCTTAATTTTCCTCCCAGTTCTGGTTTTGTCTAATGTAGGTGAAGAGTGGGTAGTTTTTTGAGGACTGATGAAATAATAGTGAGAGAAAGCATGGTGTTTGAGGGGAGTAGAAGTTATGCTTGTGGTTCTACACATCATAATCTGAGGAATGTTCAATTGCAAATGACTGGAAGAAATGAGCATCTTGAAGAAGTGAAGCTGAGTGTAACTAGATCATATTGACAATGGCTTAGAGTGTGGGGGATTTATTTGGTGGATCCCCACTTCCTGCCCCCAGCTGCATTGTTTCTGTTTGGAAGGCGCAGCAAGAGCTGTAAAGAGCTTACCCACTGGAGGGTTCTGCCCAGTGGGGAAGCATGTGACAACTGAGTCTGCATGGGCCAATACAGTCACTGAGGTGTGTCTCTAGATAGAGGCTTTTGTGCAGTGACATTAGTGATTCTCTTAGATAATTGTTGTACTGGGAACATCCTGGTAAGGCGTCATCTGGAATATGGTTTATTTCTGTGCTGTTCCAGGATTGTTCACATTTAAGAAGCATATTTTTAAAATAGGTGAAGAGAACATACACTGGGATTTTGAGGGTAATCTGGAGATTTATACAAGGATTTGAAAGAATTTAAACTGCTTTAGTTTAGCAAAGTTTAAACCTTGCATCCATCCTTCTTGCATACTCGTGCCCCGTGGTGTGCAAGCTCCCAAGAAAAAAGTGTAAAGAACATAGAAATTGCAGGATTCAAGCAAATAGAGTCAAGCTGATGAAGAACAATTTTAAGCTGAAAACCTGAAGGATGTAAAAATTGGAGAAGGAAACCAAATTTCAAGATGATGTTTTATCCATTATGAGAATAATTGTGTGATGTGAGATAGGAAGGAAGTAAATTTGATGCAGAAGTTATTTTCAGTTCTGTGCTCTTTCCATAGTGGTTCACTGGTTTGTGGAAGAGGGCAGGAGGAGAATTGCAAGCAGTCAAAACCCAACTACATAATTTTTTAAAATTAAATTAAACCCAGAACCCAAAGTCTTAGATAAAGCAATTGATTTCTGTTACTTAAATGTTCTTCATACTGACTGATGCATATAAATATGATGATGCAATACTGAACTCCTGTTGAACTATCAGTTTTCAAAATCATAAGGGGTAATTTTGCTTTGGCTTTTGGTTCAACATTTTCTGAGGTTTTTTTTTTGGTTGACCTTTTGCTCTAAATCCATTTTTTTCAATGATTGGTTCTCCAACATTAGTTCACCAGAGGAGATGAGACTTGAAAAAACCTGTAAAAATATGTGTGTGTGGTTAAGTCAGGGTACTTTTCTAAAACTGTGTTTTGGGCCCATGACTTCTGTCTTTCTTTTGACTATTCAGTACAAGGGGTTTTCAATAAATATGTTGTCATGTACTAGTCTTTGGTAGGTATTGATGACACTTCTGCTATGCCTTTTAAAACTACCAAACATGGCATGTCTTGTCTTACATAGAGAAACTTGCTTCAGGTTTTTTTCAAATGTTCAGGTAAGTTCAAGGGAATAAGGGCCCTCCATTTTATTAAATGTTCTTTCTATAGGGTTTTCGGGAACTACTGGTTACAAATATTAATAGAAGTATGAAACAGATTGATAAAGTTCCCTAATCTCACTTTCTCAGTTGTTTATAAATGCTACAACTTCGTTAGCTTTCCTGTCACAGTAAACTTTCAGAGCAGATAAGTCCTGAATCAATGAATGAAGACCAGGAAGAATGTAACCTCAAAATAGTGTTCAGTCTTTGTTTGCAATGTAATTAAAAAGGGTGCTAAGTTTTTAGGAGAGGCATAGCTTTTGTAGTATGTTTGCATTGGAGAAATAAGCAAATTGTCATCAAGATAGAAAATGTCTTCCCTCACAGCTTTATGAAAATGTTCTATTTTGCTGCATTCTGCAGTGCCTTCAGATTCTAAGTTTCGATTTACATGAAAAGATGCCATTCCCAGAATGTAAACCGGTTTTTGTAATCTTGTTTAAAAACCCACCTTGCAAAGTGATAAGAGTAACAAAGGTGGGAATTCACCTCATCCTGACTTCCCACTGAAGTCAAACCTTAATTAGCTCCATTTATATGCTGCTGTTAAGCACAGGAAGCTTCCTTTGTCTTTACCTTTTACACAGTAAGGAAATAATTTAGGGAAGACTGATTAGGTTACACTAATGTTGCATAGTCAATATTGAAATTTGAAAATAAACAATAAAATCACTCTTGTCCATTATAAGTGTTCCATTCTCCGTTGACTGTTCTCAGGTTTTTGTTGTTGTTATGGTTTTTTGTCTGTTTGTTTGTTGTTGTTTTTTGTTTTAAATACTCAACTTCCACCTGTTTCCATTGTTATTGAGTGTGGAATGTTGGCTGTTTCTGGCCTTTTATTCTTAATTTGCTTGAGGATTTTGTTTGTGTCTGAGGATATTTTGTTTTAGACTTCCTAATAATTGGTTCTAAAAAAAAATCTAAAAAATAAACCACAAACAAATGCTTCCCTGTAGGGCCTTAATAGAATAACTGGGAATACTGAAAGGAAGAAGAAACTAGTTTCAAGGACTTCCAGTATTGCACAGTTAAATGGTTAATCCTGAGCTTGTCGTGTTTGTGTGTGTGCCGTTATGTCAAGAAAGAATATTTAATCTGAAACAATATTCTTTGGTCCTTTACAGTATTTTTTACTCTGTGGAGAAGTTGTTGTTGTGTAATTACTTCAGTTCATGCCAAATCATATCTTTGCTATTGAGTTTCACCTTGGTTTTCCATTTAGGGCATCTGTTTACTCTGTACATTGGACACTGGGGCCAAAACCAGTCTGTGTGCTTTTAATCAGGGAGCCATAGTAGAGCCTGTTTTTAAAACTATTTCATTACTTGATTCAGAGCTGAGGAAGCTGTGATTCTGCAGTATCCCTGCCTGCCAGATAGTTAAGTAGTTGGTTATCATTCTTGGCAAGTGGCAAGCAAGAACCTGAAGAACTTTTTTTCACTGCCTTCTGCTGAACCTCTAGCCTTTGTGTCAAAGTTCAGGTTTTGGGGGACTATTCAGTGCCTTCAGGACTGATCCCAAACCCCAAATTCAGCAGTGCCACAGAAATGTATGTAGTCAGAAGTAGAACATATTTGCAGAATATTAGCTGAGAGCAAGTACTTGAGCTTTGAGCTTCAGGTAATGCATGAAGTGCCATATTTCCAACTCAAGGAAGGAAATACACCTATGTTTTCTGCTTTTGGGAAGATAATTCAGGGCTCTAGTCAGCCAGCAGGATTGAGAGTGTAGCAAAATGCATACTTTTTTAAGCTTCCTCTCTCTCAGATGTTTTGCTGCCATTGTTTAAATGGTGTAATTACCGTGTGGTATCTTCTATCTTCTCCTGTGTTTTGTTTCCAGTAGGTTGGGGTTTTTTGGTGGTGTCAAAGTATGGCAGTAGGGTGGACAAGGAGAATATCAATGTTTACATTTCCCCCTGAAAGAATAAACATGGTATGTTTTCTTTCTAGTTCTTGATGTTGCCACTGACTGTTGTGAGGAGTGTTTTGTTCCTGGCTGTCCTTTGTCGAGGGAGAAAAATACCTATTGCTTTCCTGGCAGGGCTGGGATTGTAGCTTGACATTGGTGGCCCGAACAAACAAAAAAAGCAGTTGGAGTTAATGCCCACACATTTACAGGTTGTTACTGGAATTTACCAGTATTACTGACGGGACTGCCTTGGTCTGTCTGGCCTCGGCTGCTGACCAAATGGCCGCACCTGTGGTGTTTTCTCCCCAGGGACGCTGTTCAGTGCCTGTGGTCGCACTGGGCACGTGGGGACAGTCCGGGCATGTCCCGAGCTCCAGGGCTTGCGGCTGGAGCTCGCTGTGAGGGGGTCACTGCTCTGGCCTTCCTGAGCTGCAGGTTCCTTTGAGGCGAGGTGAAGAAAGGAGTGGGTCCCGATGGAGAGTTTTTAATCCAGAGCTTTTATTTCGGGCCGCATGGCCTCTGAATCCTGCAACAACTCCAACAGAACTCCGACCGCGTGGTGTGCTTGTCCTTTTACCGGGGCAGAGGGGCAGGGGAGGGGACCCAGGGAGCACCAGCCAGGTATGGGGGGAAGGGGTCTCAGGTGAGAGGGACACCTGGGTGGGCCAATGGCCCCAGGGCGTGGAGAGCATCCTTCGAACATCCAATTGCTCGACGCTCTCCTTGGAATTTCTGGGTTGATAGACAGTGCCCAGCAGGGGTCAGGGGTGGGGGAAAGGAGAGGTGGTGATTGACGCACCCCCTGGGCAAGGAAACACTTCAGGGGAGGGACTAGGGGAAACTGAGGCACACCATGGTATCACACCACAACAGGCTGTAATTTAAGGTTACATTTAAGAAAAAGTATGGCTGCTGTTGATGCAACTGTCTACCTAGATTTAAATTAGCTAGCTTGTCTAACTCTTAAAGAAGTTCTTGCCCATGTAGATGACTGAAGTTTTGTTTGTGTTAGCTTATTAATGTGCTTTCTTGTTTGTGCCACTGTGAGATAGGTGAACTTTATGCTCCCAGCAGTGTGATGCTGTAGAAAAGGATCTAGAATAAAAATACCTGTTTTTCTATGCATTTTTTTTCTAAAAAGCATTCGGTCTAAAAGCCCCAAAAGCCACAATCAAGGCAAACCCAGAGAAACATCCTGAAATGCCTTTTACTCTAGCATTTAGATACGTATGCAAATTATGCCAGTTTGCTTAGTTAAAGTTGTCTGTCACTGTAGCTGAAGAGAGTGCCTCTAAACTTTGTAAAGCAAGTGCATGTTTAATTTTATAGAAGATATTTTTAAAGTACCAAGCTGTAAAATTTCACTGAATCTTTACACATTTTCAGTGAAAAAATATGTATCAGAAAATCCCAACAGTATTGGATTTCTACTACTATAGCAAGTAACATTTTTCTGAAATGGAAATGTTGCATCTGTTGTGCTGTTTTTGGTGTCCTATACACTGTTTGTGAACTAGGTGTTTAGAAAAACTTGGTCTACCCAGGGGAAAAAAAAATCTGGGAAGTAAATAATCCAAACAAGTGCTGGAAATTATTTTGAGTTTTAAATTTTCAGTGCAATATGTGTGGATTGTGTACTGACACACAGATGCTACTGAATTCTCATAGCATGAGGAGAATTTGAAATCTGCATGCTAGAGAGCATCACTAGTGGAATGAAACTCTGGTTCCATTATAAAAAATTAGTATTTTCCATTATTTTTTGGGAATTACTTTGCATTTTGACAGATTCCTCTGGCTTACTGTGTTTATCAAAGGGGTGCATGTTGTACTGTATCATTCACAATTTAGTTATAGTAAAATGGGTATGTGTATTTAAACAGATGGTTGCAAACAAATAAAGTGTTACTATATAACATCTTCAACCGTTCCTCTTGTAATGGCTTCGTATCTGGCAGTGGGAAACAGTGCTTTCAGTGTGCTGGAAATGCCTCACGTACTTTTTAAAAATAAATTTTAGTATTTTGTTTGATGTGTCTTTCTCTATCCTTGCAAAAGTTGCTCGATGACTCACTTGATCATCAGTTGTTTTCTGTTTTCAGGTGGCTGAACAGCAATGTCACTGAACTGACCACGCTGGTCATAGTAAGTAAGCTGTAGCAGTAAGCATTCTGATAGTTCTTTGAGAAGCATGACTCATACAGGGAAAAGGAAAATACTATTTACTGAATGGCTTAGTGCTAAATTCTTCATCCAGGTCGTGATTTCAGCTAGACATTAAATACAGCCTCAGCTAAAACTTACAGATTAGTCTAAGTAAAACTTAGTCTGTGGGTGCAATTGTTTTTGTGACTTCAGGTTTAGCTGTTGAGAAGGTCTTTAACAATTAACATAATATTGTTATCATTCTTTCTGGATTACTTTGTATGTAAGCTTGAAATATAAATTTTATAGCATTTAATTTTAGTGTATACCTTTAGTAGTTGTACAGTTTACAGAGTATTTAAAACTAATTGAGAGTTTGTGTTGCGAGATTAATTCCAAAATCAGTTTTAGCAACTCGGAAAGGCATTTTGCACGGTCAGAGAATACATAATATTTTGCTAGATTATGAACATGAGTTTTCTTGTTTTACTAGACTGGGCGATACAGTGGGGTCTTATGACTCAATAGTGACCTTCTGGCCCTCATCCCAGATGTAACTTTGCAGGCAGTAGAGGTGAAATTTGCACTGACAGTGCAAAAGCCTAAACCAATAATTTTTGCATGCTGGTTAGAATAATCTGTAAGATTAAATTTAAAAGGCTCAGTTTCACAAGTGCTTTCTGTTCAATGTGGAAGAAGCTGTGGCAGCCACTACTTGCATCTTGGTATGGTGTTTGTGGGAATGGCAAGGGCACTACCCGCAGCTGCTAAATTCAAAGAAGAAATAGGTTAATATGAAGAGAGCAGATCTACTAAACAGGAGGGATCAAGTGAAATAAAGTTCAGAAAGCAGTTTTCTAGTGAACATATTGCTTAGCAGGCAGTGATAGGCAAGCAGGTAAGGGTGGGAGTATGATGGCCTGCTATTTCAGAATCATGAGCAGCATTCTGCACCATTGAAAAAAATCAAAAAGCAGAACTAGGAAAGTCATTAAATAATTCGCCATAACAGACAGAAATAGGAAGGCTTTATCTAGTATTTCATGTTTAGTGCAGAATCAGCTATTGTGAAACTTCCTGTAGTGCGGTAGTGTACTGTCAACTTCTGTAACCTGAGCTGCTTTTAGTGAAAAAGCCTTCATCTAATACAAGCTTAACCCTGTTGTTTTTTTGTTAATGAGGTAATGTTTTTTGCTGTGATGTACTGAGAGTGCTACTTTCCCAGCCTCCAGTGACTGGAAGTAGAAACTTTATAGAAGAAGCTTCCAGTTTTGCAAAGGATAAGGGGATGAAATATATAATTGGTATTAAATATTACCTGTATGTTTGGCTTTGAAAAGCTAAACCTGCTAACTTTCTGACTTGTGAAATCTTTTTTTTTAAAAATCCTTTACCTTGGGAAGGAGGTAGAATTCTACTAAGAGCACAGGTGCATTGCTAGAGTTAAAAGTTTGTCCTGACTTCTGAACGCTCAAGTGTTAGAAGGGTTCCTTCTTCCTTAATGTTATGGGAGTTACCATCTATGAGTTCTACTCTGTGGGGCAACAAGTCCTACTCTGTGGGGCAGTTTTTCCTGGACCTCCAAGCATGGAATGAGAGCTGCTGCTGGCGGCAGCTGACCACTGTTACTCTGTGGAGCCATCAGGTTGAATGCTGAAAAAAAGAATGCCTTACTTAGGAAAATGAGAAAAATGCTTCATAAATGGTCAAGTTGACATGCATGAATTTCCTCCCTTTAAGTATGCAGTTGGAGAAGAACAGGAGGAATTTATAGAAAGATTTATGCTTTTTCATGAGTTTTCTTGTAGGCATTAAAAAATGAAAGAGAAACAATAGCCAGGTGTCGATCTCTTTCTTTCAACAAACTTATTTTTGGTAATGGCTGTTAGTACTAACTCATAGTGCCGGTTTATTTTCTTTGTGTGTTTGTCCAACCATGCTTAATTGTTTTCTGAGAGATGAAAAATACCAAATCTCTGAATAATAATAAAAAATGTATCCTTAATAATCTCTAACACTTCTGTGAGTACAGTCAATTCTTTAGCTTACAGAACATACTCTCTTTGCTATGAAGCAATAACAACCCTTTCATCCAAACAAAGAAATGGCACACTTCAGTGTGCCTTGGGTTGTAACAAATAGGTCGAGGAAGGAAGAGCTTGAAAAGATTGGGAAAAATGGGAAGTAATAATTCCTTCTGTGTTGTTCAGGTGTGGTGTTGGTGGTTGGTCTGTTTGTTTGGTGGGATTTTTTTTTTATTTTTCATGTTACAGTGATGCCATTTTAGATCGAAAGTTCTAATATATCTAATACAGATATATCTAATATCTAATAGATGTATCTAATATCTAATTCAGATACTAATTTCTACTCCCCAAATCCAAAATTCTTTTAATTCCTAATCATGGCTCTTTTTATTTGTTACAAAAGGCGGCAGTGATGAATTCTTACAGTCCCAATTTATCTGGGGAAACAGCTGATTTAGATTGTTGACAGAGTACTTGAAAGTTATGCAGATAATACTTTCAAAAATTTTCTATATGGTTGTAACTAAACAAGTTATTAATGGCTATAATAAAAAAAAAAAAGGAGTTCAAAGTAAAAGATCAGCTCAGCAGAAGGCTGAACAAAATTTTCTGGAGTGAACTTAGGAAATTAAGAAGAGAGGCCTCTTTGACAAAAATTGTCATGACAAGGTAAATGTCATGCTTTTGAGAGATGTTGCCATTACAGGAATACTGGTGTTAGGGTGAGTATGGTGATGAGCAGAAGCATCTTCATAGGTGAGAACTACACTTAAGGGGTTTTTTTTGCATTTTTTGGAGGGGAGGGCAGAGGGGGGAAAAAAGAGCAAAGAAGAGCAACACGTTAGAAGATTCAGAAATGAAGTGTCTTACAGAAAGTTTAAGTAGGGATTTAACAGGTTTTGAAAACTACCCAATATCTTTTCACAGTAACAAAGTATTCAGTGGCCTACTTGGAACTGGTGGCTAGGAGTATGAAAGCAGATATCAACAAAAAATGAGTGTGAGTCAGACCCATGAAAGATATAATGTATTTCAGTTTAAAATACGAAAGCAAATTGCCAAGAAAAACCCTTACTTGAAATTTAAATGTAGATAAATAATAGCCTATTTGCAGCTGAATAAAAGAACAGAATATTTGCAGAAACAAGCAAGTTAGACAAACAGTTTTTATTTTATTTTTATAAAACCATCTGCTTTATCACTTGCAGCTTCTATGTCTCAGAATAAAAGAAAATTAACAAAAACCGGGATAATTGAACCAGAAGTGAAATTTGATAACTCTGGGCAGCTCTAATGAGAAACTGTTGATAACAAGTTGGAATACACTTTACAGAGAAGTAAGGAGGAAAAAAATAAGAAAAAATTGGTGATTTCAGGTTAATAGAAGTAGTTTTATGGTTTTATGGCAGTTTGAAGTGGTATCGGTAGCTCTCTCTCTGCAACTGTTCCCCTTCTCATCAAAAGTTAACTTAAGCATCTACATATATAAGCATCATAGCTGTATTTGCCTTTTTACATCATGTAACTACTCAAAAAGATGCAGAGAATTCCTGGAAATGTGCATTTGGTTGTGGAAAGGTATCTCTGTTTTTATATTACCCCCAGAACAATTCTGGTGCCTACAGTACAAGGAAGATGTGGAGCTGCTAAAGTAGGTCTAGAGGAGGTCACAACAGTGGTCTAAGGGCTGGAACCCTTCTGCTCTGGAGTCAGGCTGCTGGAGAAGAGAATGATCCTGGGAGAGCTCAGAGCCCCTTGCAGGGCCTCAAAGGAGAGCTGCAGAGGGACTGGGGACACGGCCTGGCGGGACAGGACACAGGGAACACCTGGCACAGTGCCCAGAGCAGCTGTGGCTGCCCCTGGATCCCTGGCAGTGCCAAGGCCAGGCTGGACAGGGCTGGGAGCACCTGGGACAGGGGAAGGTGTCCCTGCCATGGCAGGGGTGGGATGGGATGAGCTTTGTGGTCCCTTCTAAACAGAATCATTCTGGGACTATAAAAGGAGACTGTTCATGGTTTGTGGTAATAATGTTTGACAAGTAGCAATTTGGGGTTTTTTTTAACTGTGTAGGTGGATATACACTTAAGCAAGCTCAGAAAAAATTTAAAAGCTTCTGAAACAGGTCATCCCCCACAGAACATGAGAATTTGCTTTCTTCATACATGTGTAACACCTGCAGATTTAATTACATCTTCACTTTAGTATACTAAAAATTAACATTGACTAAGAAACTAAAGATAATATGATTGTAACAGTTTTATATGCTTGCAGTAATTATATTGAACGTAAATGAAACACAGGGCAATTGTGCCTTTTTTATATTTGTTTCTGTGTAGTTATTTTTAGAAAATTATCTTATTAAAAAATTGGAAGTAGTTTATTGCTGTATTCTGTCTGCAAATATGGTTAGTGTGTATGCACTTGTATATCCTTGCTTGTGTGTATTTAGATGCCTTTATTGGGTAAAACAACACACTAGATCAAACAACTAAAACTACAAAAGTAAAATTACAAAAGGACTGAAAGTTTCAAGGAAAGAATTAACAAACTGCATATTTCTCTGTGGAACACCTATTTTTTATCATAGTTTTCTTTTAAACTAATAGTCTACGTTTGATATGTTGTAAGTTATAACAGGAAGGCAGTTAAAAAGCCAAAACAAGGCACAAAGCCCCTTTACTGAGTTTCTGTAAGACTTACTCCCAACTTTCTTAGTGCTTCTGCTGCAAACCCAATTTAATAATGGTTATCTGCTGAGGGGCAGATTCTAAATTAGTATTGCAAATCCACTGCTAGGAGGAATAAGTGGTTTGTTAAACTTTATTGTACACATGAACTGGAGGAGCTCAGACGTAAATTCAGTTTTTGGTAGTATCACCGTGTTGTTTAGACCAGCTGATTTATCTTTGCAATAGCAACATTCTGTTTGCACGAGAAAGTGTTTTTGTTGTTTACAGTTCCTTCAAAAGTTTAAAAGTTCAGAAATCTTTCCAAGTACACATGATTAGATTAGAGTTTTCACTTTGTTTGCTTTGGCTTTCTTACAGAAGGAAATGTTCTTAGCATGTAAAAATAAAGCTTTGCCCACTTACAGGAAAAGAGAAATATTTCTCTTACTAAATTTCAGAGTCTTATTATACAGTAGCTCTGAAATTTAGATGTTCAAGTTAAGAAGACATTTCTAGTTGACTATTGAAAAGATATTTTTCCATATGTAAATGGTTGCCACCTTATACTTTCAGTCTAAGTCTTCAGGAATTTTCCTGCAAGTAACTTATCTTGAGTATTGTGTCCCTGTTTCAACTAGAAAGGTTGTTTTAGTAGGACTTGACTAATTCACACAAGGAAAGCTCCAAAAAGTCCAGTCTTTGTAAGGGCTATGAGTTCAAGGAGGGAGGCATATTGCATGTGGGGGTTTTTTTGCTATTTACATTGATAATTGTACACTTGATTATTCAAAATTTGAGATTATAAAATATGTACAGGTGTTGTGACGTAATTTTTTCGTAAAGATGCTCGCAAGCTTCATCTAGTGTTCAAATATTTTACTCCTGTATACTTAGCATCTTGAGGGTTTGTATGGCAGTAGTTGAAGTTCTGGCTATCATATGTGATTGCATACATATTTGTAATACCAAATTGTTTCTTCTGTGGCCCAGTTCCACTATGAAATCAAGCTGCAACTTTGCTTGTTTTAAAATTAGTCTGGAGTATCAACATTCATCTGCATTTCGAGACTCCAGAAGTTGCTATCTGTGAATGCTTTCATTAAAGGCATGTTGTAATGAGCCTGATGGAGTGTATATTCTTGTGCTTGACAGAGAGCATATGTGTGCATATGCATGTGTGTATATATATGTTAATGCTTATCAATATATATGTGTGTGTGTGTGTATATGTGTATCTGATTGGTTTTATAAATCCAGGTATAATCTGTTTTGTCTGAGGACCTAATTCATTATTAGTTATTCTTTCAGTAAGTCAAGATTCTCTTTCCTCTTCTGACCTATCTCTAATCTGGATTTCTTTTAAAAAAATCAGTTTGTATATACGTTAAGAGCTGAAAGTAGTTTTGCTGTTAAGAGCTGAAAGTGGTTTTGCTGTGATAGTTTATTCTGTGTAGTAAGTATCTTACCAGGCATGTTTTGTTTATAAGGGACAGAATAAAGTAAATTATGATGGTGTGCATGTACATTATGTAAATACAGATGTTCTATAACTATTTTTTACATGTTTTGTCAATAGTTAAAGGTTTTCTTTTTAGGTTTTTCAAAGGTAATTTCTTTAAGGTGAACACAACAATGAAAAGGATGTACAATTTGGAGTTTTCATATTCTTGAACAATTCAGAGGTAGTAAAGAAATGGTGTATTAGAGTACAGCTTAAATGTATATCAGTTGAATAAAGCATGGGCTTAGAGATAGTTGAGGGTTATATGTATTATCTGCTTTAGATATTTTAGAGAGGTGATGTCAAGGTGAGAGCAGACTTGTGGAATGGTTGGAAATCATTGATATTCTGACTCTGAGGCTGTAAATGGCTCTGTGGCAGATGGGGGCTTTGTCAAGGAAGAAAAATGGCAGCTCTGCAACATCGTAGACACTTTTGCTTAGCAGCTCAGCACATAGCCTGTGACCTTCCAGTGTTCAGGAGTTCCTCCTGTGCTTTAATAAATTGTTCTCTAGTTTTGCTCCCTAGAAGTAGATAAATAATAGTCATTATAATTCAGAACAATTTGTAGTATTTCATTGTGAAAATAGTATAAGTCTGCTTTATTGCTAGATATTTAAAAGTAAGCTTTGAAGGATGCTTACAATTTCTGCATTGAAGTGCCAGTAACAGCAATTAACTAAGCACTGCGTAATACTGAAAGTAAAGGTGTTAGTGTGTGCACATGACTATGAGTACAGCACGACACAAAAACTGTATAAGGAAACTGGATATGTATATGTGCATATTCTGTATGTCAATGTGTATATGTGTATGAATATTCTCTGGGATATTTGAAACACTATAAAATGGACAGTGTTAAATTTTGGAATACATTCGTACTCTGAGCATCTATCTGTGATTTATTGCAACAAAATACAGAATTTTAGACTATATACTGAAGTAGCTTCCTCTTTGGAGTTCAATGAGAATAAATATGAATAAATAAATTTCTGGATTAATGCTTTTTCTTATTGATAAGAATTCAAATATATTTTAGCACTTGCCATTATCTTTATCTGTATGGTGTTGATACACTTTTGTCATATTCTTGTCTGTACTTTTAAAATAAGGGTTCACTTTCAGTAGAATAACTGTGTTCTCATGCCTATGAAATTTATGCCAAGTTGTGTGAGTTGTAAAGTTTTATGTTGTGTGCTTAAGATTATATGCATGATTGCCTAGTGTCAACAATGATGTACCAGAATCACATATTTCATATGTACAGCAAATTTGCATATCATGTCATTCTCATTTGAATTAAGACTGTATCATTTAACAGTTTCTGTATTCTTAGATTCCATATCCACTAGATTGATCACTCATAAAACCAGTGATGTCAGTTGCTGTAATACATGGCTTCAAGAGCCTGTAAGATCTTGTGGAAGATGCTCAATTGGACTGTTGATCTGTACGACATGGCAGTAAGGCATTGTTAAAAGTGCAAACTTTTCACAGCTATCATCTGCCAGCCGTACTCTTTAGCCTACTTGACAGTTGTTGGACTTTCAGAAAGCAATCACAGAAGAAAATGACCTATCACTTGCAAGGGTCAAGGTTGTTGCATTAGAGCTTCTTTATTTCAGAGCCTGGAGGTCATATAGTCCTTGCGTTTAAATTAATCATGCCTCCTTTATCTCTTCAGCTTCAGTCATTTTGAGATGTAATGTGGATGGCTTTATTGCAGAAGGACAAATGCTTCATAATTTAAAAAAAGCATTTTTGATAGTGTGTGATAGTCTTCATACATCTTTTTATTAGGACATGGTAATGCATAAATGAGGGTAAGACCTCTTCATATGGCATATGCCTGGATGTTTGTATCCTGTAGACACATATCTTCAAAACTGAGGAAAATGGAAGAAAAAATAAGGCCATGTGTTTAATGCCTTCAGTTTTCAAAGGCTCTTAATAATATAGGTGCTTGTTAACTTAGCAGTGGAGCACATATGAAGACAGTTTATGAAAATTTTTGTGCTTTCAGTTACTTACCTAGTTCATTATGTCCAGTATCTTGATGGTGTTCCTGGGCTGTATAGAGACCATTTGATACAACTGGCTCCAGGGATGCTTAAGTCCATATTCTGATATATAATTATTTTTCTCCTCTATTTTTTCAGTGGTCTTTTATGCTTTTTGGGGTTTTTTGATGTTGTGATGGCTGTTGTAACTATGAAATGACTGAATGGCTTCCTTACATCCCGCAGATAAAATAAATTACAAATTGCTTCCATTTATTCCATGAGAGTTGTGAGCAATTTTTGCATACCAGAGTAATTATTTGCCCTTTCCTTTTCATGGAGTTAGGGTTTTGTAGTGTTAATTAAAAAAAAAACCCAGAAAAACACTCATGCCCACCCAAGCAAGCACCATGTAATGTGTGACCCCCCTCTCTTACCCACTTCTGCAGAAAAAAGCCAACCCTACCTAACAGGTCTGCAAACATTTATTCCGTATTGTTTTGTATTAGATTTTGTTATGACTTTGGAGCTTATCAACAGTAGTACTAACTTGATAGTACCTTATGGTCACAATGTGTTATTTGTATTAATTCAATTGAAAAAAAAAATCTGTTAAATGAGAACAGTAGAAAAAATTAGTGTGCTGTATTCTAGTTTCAGTAGTTCTGGGGTGATTTCACAACATAGTTTTAATACTTTTGGAGCTAGGGGTGCAAACAGGTTGCTTTTTATCTCTGAAGTACGAGACAGCATATAACCTGCAAAACCAAAATATGATATTAGTATAATGATAGAAAAATGTCTTTTAAAATACCTTTGTAATTTTTAATTGTAAAGTGTTTTATGTGTCTGTTATATATAGTGCATACTTTAACATACTGTCACTGAGCTTGCTGGGTTGTTTTACTTTTTTTCATTATGGTCTTGCATTTCAGGCAAAGAAAATACACCTGTATTTATATAATGATGTTAAATTCTGTCCTGTTTAATCATTAGATAAATAGAGAGGGTATTTTTCTAAAATGTGGTGTTCTGTTTAATTCTTATGTTAAGGCGCATGCAACTTGAGCTATGAAAGTATAGTTTGTTCCAAGTGGCAGCCAGTTTTTATTAGATGTTTCTGCAGTTTTACAGAGGAAATAAAACTCCTTTGTTTCTATAGTACCCGTTGATTTTTCTTCCAAGGTTATGTTCACAATGCTAATAGAAGCTATACAGTTAGAATCTACATTTAGTAGTAAGCAGAGAAAGAAATTTTGTAAAATAAAAAGTGTTGTACATACAGTGTTAAAATATTTTGCAGTATTGCTGTACTTGAAGCAGTGAAACCAGAAGGATAGGATACTTGAAAGGTCGAAAAATGAGAGAACAAATGATGCACAAAGAAAATGACACTGAGGTCTTCGTTTAATACAAATGTATTCCAGGTTGATGGCTGATTTCATTAGCAAATCTCATTGTTATGCAATGTCTGTTCTTCTGCAGCAAAATGAATATTGTATTCTCAGAGTGTCTGTGTGTGTATGTGTAATTTGATGATAGATAAAGAATATATTTATTGTTGTTCCAAGCTTTTAAAACTTCTGAAATATTGTTATAGTTTCAAAATAATTTATTTTCAAATTTCCAGTAATGTGGTAAATTAATGGTTATTTTTATGGAAAAGAGCAGCTTAACCCTCCTGCTATGTGCATTTCTCTACCTATGTGATCTTTTCTCCAAAATCTTGTTTGAACAAACATAAGTTAATACTGAATTTATCCCCCCCCCCCCATATATATATGTAAAGGAAATTAAGAATATTGGTTTCTGTAGTGCTTTTTAAAATGGATGATAGTAATGTATGCAGAAAACATGGAAATAAACCTCATCTTGGTGTCAAATCTCATAAAACTCAAATGGCTAAATTTTAATAGATTATACTGAAAAATATTAGCAAAACTTTATGGTAAGATGTATCAACTTTATTATGAAATGACATGACTTGGTACATAGGACAGTGAGTTCCTTGAGATCCTGATATGGTTTAGTTTGGGTTTTTTTTAGTTTGTTGTTTCCAAGTTGCTAGTTAAAACCATGTAGTAATGCTAAGACATTTTGATAATCAAAATGCTAAGAATGAAAAGGAGTATGCGAGAAAACTTTGATACAGGAAAATGAAAATGTACTGAAATTATTTAATTCAGTTATTTTTCTGTGTTCTTTGAGTATATATTCCATGTGTATATATTTTGTGGGGTTGAACTCTAGTGGCAAATGTTTGAAATGCTGCTATGTAAGTGATAGTTTGGGATTTTTTTGTAGTTCTGTGATGAGTTTTGGTAATGAGCTTGCATGACGAATGATTTTGGGCACTTTTGAAGTAATGTAAAGAATAAGCTAGTTTTCTGGGTTTTTGTGTGACTTATGTGCACTGAAACAATTCTGAACTTACTAGGATCTTGGTAGAGATGTATTTAATAAGAGTACAATATGGCTCTGAGTGATGGTTCACTGGTAGCTACTGTGTTCATTTCAAATCCAAGATACTGTTTCAGGATCAAATTGACAGGTGCAGTGTTCATGCATTTTATAAACAATTCAATGAGGACCGAGGGGCCTTTAACATAAAGCCAAATCATGAGCTGTATGACCCATAAATGTGACTGGGATATGTAGGAGGTAGAACGAAAGGAGGATTGTTGCCTCTCTTCTCCTTGGGAAAGGACGCCTCTTTCCCTTGGCTTTGTTAAGTGCCATAACCAGTGTAAGGATGCAGATTCCTTACTGTCAGCTGATGGGTTTTAAAGATTGATTGATGTAGTTGTTTTTGGTGGTGAGAAACTATTTGAAGTAAGGTAATCTGTCTCTTGTGATGCATCTTTGTTTTCAGTTTGGGGACCAAACTTTAGACCAATCCAGTGAGTACTGGTGGTACTCAGTGTAACAGCGGAACTCAAGAGTGGGCTCTGTACAGTAGCATATGTAGGGGAAAAGTGGTACTGAGTCTTGTAAGTGTTGTCAGAGTCTGAATTTACAGGAACGCAAGTAGGACTTGGTTTTGTGTGCCATTGCATCAAGGTCTCTGAGGAGTAAATGGTGTTTGAGACTTTTGTTTCAGGCTGAATGAGGGGAAGAAAGTTGGCTGTTGGGCCTGTCCTTTGTGGACACTCCCCTCCTCCTGCCAATCTTTTGTAGTTTAGTTGGAGGTTACTTCTATTAACTTGCTAGATTTTTCTTGAATAAAAAGAGGATTTAGAATCACTGTTATTCCTTAAGGAATGAAATATCCCTTTTGTCTCCTCCTTATTGGTCCATGCAGTTAGTGTCAGAGTATTCCAGCTAAAATAGCTAGAAGCAAAAGGCAGACTTAATACTGCATCTGAAGCTTTTATAAATAAGCATATTGATTTAATAAACTGCAGGAAGTTTATGCTCTCCAACACCATTGATGCAGGTTGTGTTCACAGATGATGCTGGATTCAGGTATTGGACCTGTATTCATAAATGTTAGCTGTTTTGAGCAAGTATTTCTGCTATGAAGTAACGTGGTTTTTGCAACAATTGTGAAGTTGGATCAAGTTATGATGCACAGTGTAGATCTCTGGCTTTGTTAGCATTCACTGCAGATTCCATAGGGTTTACATGTTCTTCTCAGGTGTGTGTAAGCAACATTCACGGTGTAAGTACTTTTATATTTCTTTATCACAGGCTAAACTGAGATGTTCTAAATCAAAATGTGTGGAATAGAGCTACCTCAGTGATTATAGGTAGTACTAGATAGACTGAAATCTAATAGGTGAAGTTTTCAGGATTTTCTAATTTCTTTATGACCATAGATTTAATTCCCATGGGCAGTGTTTAAAATCTCAGTGGAGGAACCCTTCAGTATATTACTTAATGTTATCATATGTATTGTTTTGTAAAGATTTTAATTTTTTCATTTACGTAGTTTACCTAATCATACCCATAGCTGGAGTTGTATTCAATGCCCATATTTATACTTAGAATTTGCTATATAGAAAGTGATACTGTTAACAAAAGGAAATCTTTCACAACAGTAACTCTACATTTTGAGGCCTTGCCATTTCATGAGGGCAGGGGCCTGATGAATATTTGAGATACAGTTGGAGTAGTTGATTTATTATGTCATATTAGGTCAGTTTTGTAAACGTAATTTTTTTCATGAAGCTGAGGCGTTTGACCACCAGTGTTTTAGTAGCCTGTAAAACTTCTGTCTGAGAACAACAATTGCTGAATCTTTGTTACTCTCTTGCTGACTAACATGGAGGCAGTGGGTTGTAGTTCAGTATATTTAGCTTCTCTGATGGCTACAGTGGTAGAAACCAGATCTGTGCTTTTAATGTTTCGCTGACTGTTACTGGACTAAGGTCTGATTGAGCCTTGGGTTCAGAAAATAAGTATGGACCTTCTGTTTGCTGCTTCCAGTGGCATGTTTTTGTTTCTCCCTCCTTCATTGCTCTGTCAGCGTTAAACAGCTGTTCCACACAAAGTATTTTTCACATTATGAGCAATGTGGATTGAAAGAATTTTAGAAAAATCGTTTATGAGCTATTATTTTAACATGTGGAACTATTCTACGTGATTCTCCTGGAGTCATACAAGAATTAAATTAATTGTGGCTGTATTTTAGCATGCAAATTTCTGATATTAGCAGATTGAGGGTTCAGGTCATGGTCTCCTAAATCTTGCAGTGAAAGCTTGTTTGCAGTTATACTAGTACCAAACGTACCCCAATTAAATACAACATGTATTGCTTTTTAAAACTATTTTTAGACTACTGTTAAGAGTGCTGCTGATACTCTCTGTTTTTGCAAAGGCTTTTCTCATTTGATGGTTTGGAATTCTACTGTTATCTTCAGAAATCCTGCACATGGTTTGACAGAACTACTTTTTTTGTAAGACAGGAAACAAAAAATGGTGTGAATGAAATGCTGACGTTTTGGTGTAGTTTAACTTAAGGCAATGAGTTAATATGCAGCTGTCTGATGAGGAAATCGTGGCTGCACTAGTTATGTCTGTAACAATCGCAGCCTGCAAAATTCTTCTTGGTGTGTTGTTTTGATTGCAGAGATCCCTCTTAATGTATCTTTGGTTGTTTGGGAGATATTGAGGAGAGAATCACTCCTTCATTGGCAGAGGCTGCATTTTCACCGTCAGTGTTTGCTGATACAGATGAACCCCTTCATATTTCATGATCTTTCCAGTAATGCTTTCTGGGCTTTTTAATGAGTTTCCTTTGTTTCTTTCGTAATTGTGAAAAATGGCTTCAGTGTATTTCTAACATTGTTATTAGAAACTTTTTTGGTGTCTTGTTTCTTAATTTGTTTTTTCAGACATGTTTCTTTGCTGTGTTCCCTAGGTTGTCTTTGATGCTGCTGAATTTCTGAGAGAGGAAGAATTCATTGATTGATTCACTGCCCCCCAGCACCTTTGCATCTCTCTGCTGCTATACAAATTATTTTTCTCAGATTACATGTTGTGGTTCAGGCCCTTATGCTGCTATTTTAGGTCACTGTAACAGTTTCACTTGTATCAACAGATTGTCTAATAAGTTAACTATACTGATCTCTTGCAGCAATTCTGTATTCTGTTTTTGGACCATGTACTTTATTCTAATTGCTTAGGAGAAGTGAGCTTTTAGTTCTGTTAGTCAAGAGTTTTTTTGGGTGGGGAGTGTTCTTATTTATTTGTTGGGGGTTACTTTGTCTTTTTTTCCCTTTAATTTTCGTAGTAACCTAGGACCCTTTTCAGTTCCACCATGAAAGTACAATTTTTAAACTGAAGCTTGTGGAAATTAGTTTTTGGAATGATTATAGGTAGGGAACAACCTGTAATCTCTTCTCACTGAGTCATTGCCATGTATTTAGTCCGTATGCAGTTATTTGTTTTTGTGGAGGAAAAGTTTTTGGCAGTTTCAAGAAAAGTCACTTGAAGTTCTTTTTTCTTTGAAAACGGTGTTAATTAATTTTCATGATTTCTGCATATTGTTGGTGGATTTAATTGTGCCTTTTTTTTTGGAGGTTGATGCTTAAATTCGCATGCAGTGATTAGAGTTTGTTTTTCTCAGTTTCAGATTTTTCCAGGGTTGTTTCAGGGTATAGTTTCATAGCACTTTTACATACCAAAACAACTTGGGGAGCAGTTTGTTTTGGAGAGAGAGAGAGAGTGTGTGTGTGTGTGTGTGTGTACACATATGCATAATTGACATAAAAATATTTTCCTTGTGCTTGGCATAAATGAGAAAACAATGCAGCCTGGCAGTGATGCTTTCATAACACTGGGAAAAATTTCCTTCATAGTTCAGTAGGTTTTACGTTTTTCTGCTACTTTTTCCCCTCATGTAATTAAAGTGGAGATAAAGCTGCGCGCTTCACCTGAGCAGGTTTTGGTCCGTGAGCAGCTGTGTTACTGGTGATCCAAGTGCTCCACCTGCCTTTCGGTTTGTTTACCAGGAAATCAAGATGTGTAAACTGCAGGAAGCGCTGTTTGACCCTCTCCGACAGTATCTCATTACAATAATTGCTAATCTCTGAATAAGACAGCCATGTTTTGTGTGTAACACTGAAGGAGCTTGTGGTACATTTTGGATGCTTCCTTAAATACAGCTTTGTCAATGCTTGCTTGGATTACTTTTTCAGGATAGCTTTTGACAATAGGCGTCTGGCGACCTTTGGGCTCTGCAAACTCGGACATGATCGCATGTGTGCTTTCTTCCTTCTTGACTGAAAAAGAAAGCAAACAACAAAAACCTCCAAGACCAAACCCTCGGCTTGTTTTGGAGTGCTGTCACTGCTCTGTAGCAACAGGATAATGGCTACTTCCTGATTAAACCCTTCTCCACAGTAAGCTGTTTGTGTTCTTTATCTATTCTCCTGTAATGCCAAGTGTTCAGTGCTTTTCTTCTCTGCTTCCTTCCCCCCCTCCCCGCACCTGCCCCCCCCGCCTTCCCTGGGTTAATGGTTTGAAGTGTTTATAGATTGAAGACTACAAAAAGAATATATAGAGTAGCAAATTTTTATTTTCTTTTATTCTAAGACAACTACTGCTTCTTGTAATGCTTATCTGACAGTAGCGATGAGCAAAACATCCGATTTTCATGAGATTAAAAAACTCCAAACCATTGAAGTCTATTTAGGTTTCAGCCAACTAGTATTAACTTTATGAAAAATTCTTATGAACACTCACTGGACAAATGCAGTGACACAGAATGTGTGTTTTATCCAAATTCTAATGTATTGATATTGGTGTTCATAATATTGGCGTTCATAATATTTTTATCACTTCCAGAACTGTTTTTCTCTCTAACCAACTTAGTCTTCAAATAAAACAAACAGCCTTTTCTTCAACCTTTCTTATATGATCATGTAAGTGTTGTTTCTGTCTTTATTAGAGTTGGTGTGTTATTTTTACTTAAAGTAATTTCTTGGCTCTTGCTGCTGAGGACCAGGTGAATGTGAGCTGTCACTCAGTGCACAGGTGTGGTCTTATTTTTCTCAAGACTGTCATGTTGCCAGACAGTGGTTACACAGTGTTTGTGGTCTTACTCAGGTTGTTACACTCGTTTACAATGATTTTATTCTTCTTAAGGTTGGTCTTCTGTTGCACTAGTATAAATGGCGTAGCATTTGCATTAGTGCTCTATGTACTACAATGCATGTTACTGTTCTGTAGTATATAATACCAATTCATGTTCCTGGTTATTTTGAACTTGGTGGAAGTTTAGAAAAGTGCTAGACTAAATTCTGCAGTTCTGATTTAAATTAATAATAAAATAATATTGTGTTCTTGGTACCAAAGAACCTTTCTCCCTTTGTCAACTAGATTATGAAATACCTTGTAGTGAATTCCTAACCAAAATAATTGTTGCTCTTCAAAAGTCCACTTTTTCTATTATTGTATTTTACATAGAAATAAAGGGATGTATAATTTTATTTAATAACAGAACATGCCCACTATGTTAACAGAAACTGGAACCAAAAATGAAACATGGAGAAAAAGTATGATTCAGTTAAAAGAAAGAGATGTTTTTTATAATAGATGGGTAAAAAAGGCATTGAATTAAACAGCTCCTATTAAAAAACTTGTGAAGTAGACAGCATATATGAGAAATCTGTTTTGTTCACTCTGTGAAAAAAATAAGTAGGTGAGGAACAGTGTTCCTCCAGTTTGAGGTAGAAAGAGGTTTTTGGATGTGCTTGACCTATTAGTTCACATGAGTTGTTAGCTATAGAGAAAAGGGTGTGGACAACGGAGTGGCTAGAGCATGTAGATACAGGTCCTATTTATGGAGAGCAAGGCAGGAAAAATTCCATGGGGAAGAAAGGAAGAGGGATTCGACATATGTTACTTTTTTAAAGGGTTCTCTTCTTGTGGGGTGGTGAAGACCTGGTATTTGGAAGCCACTGATTTGAACTGTTTTTTCCCCAAAATACTTTTGCTGTATTCTGAGGATTGCTGAGGAATGAGTGCCATTCTCTCTGAAACTATGACCTTTTAATCTTGAGAACACTGACTGAAAGATAAAGGTTTTACAGGATAGCCATAGGTTTCATACACATGCTGCCTCCCTTACAAGCCCTTTAATACTGTTATTTAATTTGGAAGCCCAGTGGCCTAGAGTACTATCCTATCCTAATGTCTCTTACAAAATAAGAGTCTATTGATTTTTTCTTTTTAAACCACATACTGAATTGTTGCTGTTAATAGATAAACTGTATATATTATGATATTCCAGATAATATACAGTAGTGCTTCATATTGATTATGTCTATGAAATGTCCTAGTCTGGGGACCAGCAAAACATATGTACTGTCTTTCAGCAGACTTCCTTGCTGTCCAGCCATCTTCTTGTATCCGTGCTCCGTTCTTTCCAATGTTCTACAATCTGGGTGTTTTGAAAAGGTTTCCCTTGCTATTTGTAATCTTTTTGCATACTCTGCCTCTGAAGAGACTCTTAAAGCTTGGTGCCTCACAGCTGACTTTGTTGGCTTAAGCTTCAGCTTGGTTTACAGAACCTTATTCCTGCAGAGCAGGTAGAACAGCCCTGATGGGAGCTGCAGGAGCTGCATTGCCTTGGCTGCCTGGGGGAAGGGAAGTGTGGGAGGCAGCAGTGGTCAAAGGATATTATAGCTGTTTTTGCTGTGCTGGGAAGGGCAGATGCTAACCCTGGGCCCAGCCATAGGTCCCCATGGAGCTCTTGAAGTGAGTGCTGGATAGCAGGAGTCGGGACTGCTTAGGCTTCCTTCTCCCACACCCCATAAGACAGCCCCAGCTTTATCTGTCAGATAGGACCATCATTGACTGCTTGCCTTTGCCGAGTGCCTTCAGATTTTTAAAGAATGGCTTATTTGCAATGTGCATCACTGTTAATCTGTAAAGAGTTTTCAAGCTTTGCAAGAAAACACCTGGTGTACAGCAAAAGCTTTAACCAGTGTTCTTTAATCACGTAGGAAAATGTAATGTTTAGCATGTGGCTTTGTTAGTGCTTGATATCTATATAGAGTACTTTTGTTTCGAAGATGGAAGTATGGATAGCTTATTATCTTCTTGCTTTCCAGTTTATGGAAATAAAATTGCTATCTGGCAGGTTTTTTTGTGTCTAGGAACTTATTTCAAGTTTGTAAATAACATCAAGATGTCAGATTTTCATCTGCTTGGTTTGTAAAAATAATGTTGTGAATGGAGTCAGCCAGAATAGTCTTCTGACCCAGTAACACCTGCTGTGGGTTCTGTTAAGGCTTAATTTTATTTCTTTGTGTCTTAAGACCCCCATTATTTTTCCTTCTAGTTATTCTGTTTACCTAAACTTTAGTGTTGTCTCTTGTTGTTTGTGGGGGGTTTGTTTTGCTTAAATGTCTCAGGTTTTAAAAAAAAATCATCATACCTTTTGAACTGGAAGAAACAATGAACAAATAACCTAAGAAAAATATTTTGGAAAAGGGAATGGATGCCGGTGATGAAGCTGATTCAAAACAGTGAGTGTGGCTGTTACTGCACGTAACACTTCCTTCAAGAACTGGTTCTGGGTTTCCAAAGAACCACGAGAGTGCAGCTGCATGAAAATGTGGAAACCATTTATCTGTGTCTCAGCCTATTAGTGGGAACCATTACATTCCTGCTAGATGATGCCGCAAGATGCTTTTAGGAGTTCAGAACTGAGGAATTAGCATTCCTCAATGATAAGTTTTTTAGTCAAGGTGCCAGAAGTCAGTCAGTGATGTGAAAGGCTGATAGACTTCTTTGCTCTCCCATGAGCTAAAACTAGTTTTCGCTGGCATTGAAGAACCTAACGTACAATTTAGATGTTTGGGTTTTTCTCTTTTTGTTTAAATGTAAAATTATATTAGTGCTAATATAATGAGACTGAAGTTTGATGCCATTCTAAAACAAAATCAGGACCCATTGCAAAGCCTGAGGCTGGTACAGAAGCACATTGAAAAGATTTGTTTCTCCTGAATGCTTTTCTGGACCTCTGACTTTGTTTCTCATCAGAGTATGCCAGTTGTCATAGTTTTTAGCAATATTTGAAGGACTAGAATAATAACTTAAATTTTTAGGATGAAAAACTCACAACAAACAAAAAAACCCCAAAAAATCTCTAGGTCATTTGTTAGGGAGGACTTTGCCTACCATCCTTGTCCCTTCTTACTTGTTAGAGTATATGTGGTCTGTAAGTTCAGGACTTTAGGGTAAAAGAACCCTTTTCTCAGCATCTTTTTTTTACTGGGCAGTGCCCGTGGACTAGTTCTGAACTTGTTATTTTGACACACATGGCATTCATACACCCAAACAGATATTAGAATTGTAGTTATTTCTTCCCCACATTAATTTTCCTTTAGATCATGTTTTTATAACTAAAGCTTTCTCTATGCAGTAATTTCTTTGTTATTTTTCCTAGCATAAAGCAAAATAATACCAAATAGGCAAAACATACTGTTTGTAGTGACTCTTTTTGGCAGTTCTTGTACGTATATATTAGAGCAGATACTTCGGGCTTCACAAAGTTAGATGTTGGTTTAATGCCTTCTGTTATTATTTGGCAAAGTTAGGCAAGATTCAGATACAGAAGTAGTAAAAAGCATGTTTGGCACAAGCACTGTTGAATTTTTACGATGCCTAGACAAGCCCGTGGCAGCTTTTGCTGTCAAAGGTTCAGCAGGGCACTCCCCATAGTAGGTGTTTTCTCCAGCTCTGGCAGTGCCTGTAGTTGGAACTAAGCCTCGATCTTGAGCTTGAGATCAAGTCTGGTTTTTGAGCTATGGGAGGTTCTACTCCCATACTACTATATGTTCTACTATACAATGGCTAAAGAGGAGCTAAGTTTCTGAGTGGCACAATACCACCCAAAAAGCAGAAAATTTGCCTTTGACAGTTTGAAATTCAGATTTTGAAAAAGCACAGAAAAAAAAAAGGCATTGACTTCAGCTGTCCCAGTTTTTTTACTGATTTTTGAACTACTGTTGCATAGGATTTTCATTCTTAGGGTTTCTGTTCTTAGGGTGGGTCAAAACAACCCTAAGCAAGAATTTTTACTATGTATTTAAAAGATGTTGTATTGATTATCAGTATGCAAAGATTGAATAATACTTCATAATTTTAATGTTATGGAGGTAGTTGTAGATAATTTGCTCAGTGCACTCACAAACTGAAGTAATAGTATAAAATGCTAAGTCTTGCTTCTTTAGAAGATGTAGTAGTACTAGAATCTTTGGGTGTGCAAATGAACCCCAAGTTATTGAAGTCTCATAATGAGAATATTGAAAAAACAAAAGATATGTGGGGAATGAAGAGTGGGCTTTTACATTGAAACTGGAAACATGTCTTTAAGCTGAACTGTTAGGCATGAAAATAAAAGCTGACATTCATCTCAAGACAGTATAAAATATTGCAGTGATCCATTTGTTTCTTTGTTTGGGTTTTTTTAGGATCAGAAGGATTTGTAAAACCTCAGTTCTGAAACAATAAATCCTTTGTTTTGGTTTGATGACCGGATCTGGTGAACATCCCCTTTGGGGCATTTACCAAACTGATGCCAGAGAATCTTTGCGTGTGAATGTTCTTCAGATGCTATTATTTTAGCCTCTGCATTTATGACAAGAGTCCAGACTTTGCATCAATTTTATGTGGTACCACTATTTATTTGCTGTTTGGAATCTGCTTAGAAGCACTGGAATACAAATGTGCAGTGCCGTCATGCCCACTCCTTGAGCAGAGTGTCCGTAAGCCTTAATGTCTGCACAGAGTTGCACTGTACGGTTGCCACCCTGATATCTGCATCCGGACTGCTCCCCTTATTGAGCTGCATGAATTGCACAGCTTTTCTGTTGGTAAAAGTAACTTACAGGATGGTTCCTTTCTTGTCATCTGAAATTTGTTGTCCTGTAAGAAGTGACTTGGGCAGCTGCTTTTGTAGGGTGAGCAGTTCTGACTGAAAGTGTGTCCATCTGTGTAAGAAGCTAATCCCACACATCTTCTTCTGTAAGGTGATGGTGTCAACTTCTCCTTTCGAAACCCAACATAGAAATGGAAATAAATGAAGGGATGTGTGTTCTTAATAAAAGTGGTAACTGCTAAACATGGACATATAAAGTTGATAACCTCATACAGAGTAACAGATAATGCAGATAGATTTTATTTTAGGAGGGTAGGTTTAGATTAGATTTTAAGAAGAAATTGAGGGTGGTAAGGCACTGACACAGATTGGCTGGAATGATTGTGATCTTCCCATCCCTGGCACTGTTAAAAGCCAGATTGGATGGGTCAGTGGGCAGCCTCATCCAGTGGAAGGTGTCCCTGCCTGTGGTGGTGTGTGTATGTGTAATGAAATGAGCTTTTTAAGTCCCTTCCAACCCAAACCATTCTATGATTCTGTTGATATATTTGTTTAAACCAGACTCTTAGTTACTCTGGGTTTGAAACATTTAAGGATTTGGGTCACTTCAACATTAAGTACCTCTCTGTGGTGCTGTGTTGCCTCACGGATACTTACTATGGCCATACGCTTTTTGTGGTACAGATTGATAGGTTAGATTTCTTGCCCAGCATTATGCAGCTTTCAGAAATATATTCTGAGGTTTGTCCCAAAATGAGGCTTATGAATGACTGTAGTTTAACTTGACCTGTGTGCGCCTCCTCCCTCCATGGAATGTAAAGTAAGTGAATTATAATGCCCTCTGTAATTTGTAACTATTCTTTCTTTACCATAGTCGTAAGAATCACGAAATGTGTGAGTGCAGAAATACTCTCAGTGATGTTTATTTCTAATGGAATGCAACACAGTTACTTGTAAAATAGGAGAAAATAAGTTTTTTATTTTCCATGTATTGTTTAATGATGAGTTTATCCTGTTGGATAGAATCAAAATAGATGCATTGTTTAAAATGTCATTTTATCCTGAGACTATTTAAAATGGCCACTACGTATTATTAAAGAGTAGAATGGCAGCTGATTCCCTTCTCTGTTTCTGTTTTTGCCAGGCCAGTCATGACTCAGTTATAGTGGGCTTAAGAGTTGGGTCTGCTTTGAAGTGGCTTTTAGTAAGTCACCTTATGTGGCTAAAGACTGTTAAAACAAATATATATGGAATTGTGATATCTGTGTAACTTTATGAGTGTTTTCACTGCTGTGGATTCTTACACGAAAACAATGAGTTGTCATAGCACTGACTGAATATTGGTGATGTGAGTCAGGGGAAGGCTATAAAGCCCATTTAGAACGTAACACAGGAACATACAGTCTGCCTTACACGATATAACTGGCAGTAAGGTATTAAGTGTATTGGTGCATAAAAGTATCTTTGTATGATATCTTTGAAACACCAGCCAATCTTGCTTTTGATTCACAAAAAAAATATTTTATTGTGGTTGTTGATTTAGTAAAAGAACTTTTGTTGTGGTGGCTTTTTTTTCCCAGAGAATTTTATGTAAAGTACTTAGAGCAAACCGTCAAAAATGACATAACTGCAGTTACATTCTGCAAAATTTGCAATGTGTAGCAGTTAACTTGGCTTTTCTGGTTTGTACAATATTTGGGACAGTGGATCTCACTAAGTATATAGGCACTTCGAGTTTAAAAATCTCAATGTGTAAAACATCATAGCAGTAGCAGATTGTGTGTTGGAAGGTCTGTGAGCAGGCCTTGTCAGCAGAGCAGGGAGTGTCAGTGGGAGCCTCTGGTGTCTGTAGTCTGTCTGTAAGGAGCTGCACCCATTTCTGTGCGTACCTCACTTCCTTCTTGCCTGAGGTTTGGTCAGTGTGCTTGCTTGTTTTGTGGTTTTTTTTGGTCACAACACTTGTTTTGAACCCACTCCTCCCTGGTTCTGTGGCCCTTGTGGAAGGTGTGGAATGCACAGGCACTGCTTGGCCCGCTGAGTCACCTCTGAGCTGGCACCGTGCTCTGCGTTTACCTTCTGAGCATGACCTTTCTGGACACTGCATTTTGCATCTGTGGTGTGCTGGACTGTGTGTTCTGGGTCTCTGATGTGCTTCCCTTCATCACCTGCAATATTTCTGGCATCAGAGCACTCACTGACACAAGAACTAGCGGCAGACTGACAGTATTATTATGATGCGATTAAATACCTTGCTGTAAGGCAAGAGAACACTTGTGGGACTCTTCTATAGTTTGGGGTCATGAAGTTGTTACAAATTTCACTTGGTCGTTGAGAAAAACTGAAGCATATTTTTACCCAACTTCTTTTTCACTCTGCTGGAGGTAATAATTGAAATAAGGAAGCAATACATGGGAATGTAGAAGTTAAACTGGAATTTGGAGATGAGTTAGTTTAGTGTTTAGATGTCTTCAAAACACACTTCATAGTATTCACACATCCCAGCTAACATTGATAGGATAAGAGTAAGGAAAGGTTTTTCTTCTGCATTAGGGTACATTTCCATGAAGATTTTGAGCATAGACTAGGTAGGTGATTGACTGTAAAGAAATTTCAACTCGATATATTTCAAAATTATTTGATTGTTGTTTCCTTTAGTAAATATTTTTTTTAGTGTTTCTATTTTTACTAAACATTAGTAATTTTTTTTCTCCCAAAAAAACAACATTTTTCTTGTGTAAAGCTTCACATACTTCCTTTCTTTGCTCCTTTTTACTGAGAGATTACTTTCTGTCTTCATTGGGTTAAGTTGCATTAATGATTATTCACCATGGGAAATTCTGGGAAAATAGCTGGAGTTTTGGGCAAAGCATTGAGAGGAACTGACATAAATCACTACACCAGGAAAATTTTAAAATGTAATTTTCTTCCTAGTTTTACGTAATGATTTTTCTCTTTTAGAAATATGAGAGATTAAAAAACAGTCATGGCAGTTCATAACTATTGACTGACAAAATAACTCCAGTGAAACAAATATCTCACTTATACTTGAGGTTAAAAAGGATATGGATCTGCTGTAACTAGTATGGACTTTTTAGTCACAGAACACATTAAGTCTACAGTGTAATTATTGCTGATCCTGTCTAATGACTGTTTTGGGGATTATCTCTTTTGGAGTTAGCCATCTGCTGTGGTTAGAGTAATTAAACATAATTAAGAGTTAACTTATTTTGAAATCAAAACTATGTATGTCTCTAGGAGAAGAATGTAAATTTCTTCCATTCGAAATAATTCAGAAATACCAATATTCCAGTTTTCTATTAAAGACATTAAACAAGCAACTAAATTAAAGTTTGAAAAAGCACCCCCTCAAAAACACTTTCCAGACCCCTGCAAACTGAAATAAAAGGAGCAGGGTGGGGGTGAGAGAGAGAGGGGAGCCTTAAAAGGGCAACTTATTACTGTTCTCCCAGTTCTTATTTGATCAAACAGATGGCTTATGTTAGTTAAAAGCTGGCAAGTACAGCTATATTTACTTCTCTGTATTTAAAAAGTATTGATTTGCCAAGGATGACTTCTTATTTATGACTCAAACATGGATTGCTTGTAGGTGGTTCTGAACTGTGCTTATTTATAAAATACTTCAGATGCTCACATCTGAGAAACTCCAGGTCTGTCAGCCTGACCTCAGTGCCCAGGAAGGCTGTGGAACAGATCATCTTGGGTGCGGTCACACGACGTCACATGCAGGATAACCAGGGGAGCAGGCCCAGCCAGCAGGGCTTTAGGAAAGACAGGTTCTGTCTGACCAACCTGATCTCCTTTTATGACCAGGTGACCTGCCTAGTGAATTGGGGAAGGCTGTGGATGTGTCTGCCTGGACTTCGGCAAAGCCTCTGATACTGTCTCCCACAACATTCTTCTGGAGAAACAGGCAGCCATGGCTTGGACAGGTGCACTCTTTGCTGGATTAAGATCTGGCTGTATGGCCCAGAGGGTGGTGGTGAATGGAATTACTTGCAGCTGGGGTTGGTCACCAGCGATGTCCCTAGGGCTCAGCACTGGGGCCAGTCCCATTCAATATCTTTATCAGTGATCAGGGTGAGAGGATTGTGGGCACCCTCAGTAAATTTGCGGATGACGCCAAGTTGGGCGGGATTGTTGATCTGCTTGCGGGTAGGAAGGCTGTGCAGAGGGATCTGGACAGGCTGGATTGGTGTGCCAAGGGCAGCTAACTGAGGTTCAGTAAGGTGAAGTGCTGGGTCCTGCATTGGGATCACAGCAATCCCCTGCAGTGCTCCAGGCTCGGGGCAGAGTGGTTGGTAAGCTGGAAAAGGCCCTGGGGGTGCTGGTGGAGGTGGCTGTACATGAGCCCAGGTGTGCCCAGGTGGGCAAGACGGCCAAGGGCACCTGGCTTGTATCAGCCCCATCAGCACTAGGGCAGTGACATGTAGTTGATACTGCTGGGACAACTCGGGTGCTGTGCCCCATTCTGAGTCTGTCACGAAAAGGAAGACCCTGAGGGTCTGGAGCTAGTCCAGAGACTGAAACAGAGCTGAAGAAGGGGCTGGAGCACCAGGAACAGCTGTCGGAGAGCTCAGCCTGGAGAAGAGGAGAGGGAACTTTCTCCCTCTCTACTCCCTGACCAGCTGGGGGTCGGGCTCTGCTCCCAGGGGACAGGGACAGGACGAGGGAATGGCCTCAGGCTGTGCCAGGGGAGGGTCTGGTTGGATATCAGAGGAATTTCTTAATGGAAAGGGCAGTCAAGCACTGGAAGGGGCATCACACGGAGGTAATGGAGTCCCCATCCCTGGAGGTGTTCCAGGCACGGCTGGCACTCAGTGCTCTGGTCCGAGTGACAAGGTGGGGATCAGGTTGCACTTGATGATCTGGAAGGTCTTCTCCACCCATTTAGGTTGGATTCGGTGATTTTATGGTAAAGACTTATTTTAGTGTTTTATTATTACACACAACATTACAGTTTCTTTTTGTTTAGAAATATGAGAGTTCTGGATGTTTTTGTGAGGGAACATAAAATATGAAGTTTCAATCCTGAGTTTCAAATGGAGCATGTTAAAGTTTAGAAGTACCTTTCCTTTTACAAGGAAATACTGCAATAATACAATTTTGATTTGTTTCTAATTTCCCTTATGCTCTCTGTAAATATAGTGAATTCAGTGTAGCCATAATTAAAACAATACCAAAATACAACAAATTTTAATTTGTAAAAGGCATACTTGTTGGCCTCAAGTAAGTTTAGTCATTTATAGTGACTAAGAAAATCACTTTGTCATAATAATTTGTGTCTGTTAGTGTCCGTATACCAAACATAGTAAATCTTTTTACTGTGTGCTTGCAAATGCTGTGGACTTAAGTCCATAGTTGCAAGCTAAAACCATGGTCCCTTATGAATCGGATTTTTGTTAATTATTATCCTTCAGAATAGTTGTAAAAGCTAATGGACATATATATGTAATAAACACTATATGCAGTATTTTGCAGTGACCTACCTCCGCTGATTAGCACATTAGATTGATTATAGTTACCAATTGTTAAAAATTAATTAGGTATGCTTTAACTGTGGATGAAAAATGTTTAACTGGAGAAAAATATGTATTTAGGAGCCCTGAATGAAAAAATTAAAATGTTTAATAATATTTTCCCTTCATAAATTTTCTGAAGGAAGTAGTTTTGTTACTTCTACTATTGTTCTGAAGGAGAAGGTCATACCCTTAATATTCAGTATAGTAATAGATACCTTTTTTGGTGCCATATCAGTGTAAGTAGCTGATTTTTCTGTGTTTGCAGAAACAAAAGTAAGTTTTTCTCCATGTGTAAAAGCAATTCATGATAAATTGGCCTGTAAAGAGTAAATGCAGTGAAGTCTTTAGGTGCTGTTGAAAGTGGAGTGGCTGTTTGCAGTTGGTACAGAAGGTAGGCAATTCTGTATGACAGACTGTACCTCCCGTGTTAGCAGTTTTCACTTTCCCAAAGTAGTATGCTTTGTTCTGCTAGCCTGGAGACTTTCCTCGTGCATAGAAATTTCAACGTATAAAAACTATTAGTAACAAGGAATGAACAATTTAGTTAAATTGGGCACAGTGTATCTTCACAGTATTTTGTGTTTCTCCATTGATTTTATTTTTGTATTTGCTATGGCTTTTTAAGTTTCATTTTTACTGTCTGAGACAAACCAAGGATCTACTTTCTGGAGAGGCAGGTAACAGGTTTTGTGCTGTCTTTCCAAGTGTGCATTTGTGAAGTCACTGTTTAATACAACTTTGGATCAGAAGTGCTGTTTAACATACCAGTTTTCTAAATTGTTTAAAATAGAATTTAGAAAAGTGTGCCTTTCTTATGAACTTGGCATTCTGATTTACAGGTACTGGGGAATGAGATTTTATAAGTTGTTTGATTTAGGTTCAGTGCTTACCCCCTCAGATTTCAGTTGTAAATCTGAGAAAAGGCATTGCCTGTGTCAGTGGGGGAGACTCCACAACAGGAACAGGTTTCTTGGAAGTTTCCCAGTTAAGAGTTCAATGTGCTTAGTCCCATGGCATTTTTAATAGTACAGGGACTTAGGAATTTTTTCCCCACCTTATTTATACTGTGATCTTGACTCACAATCATCTGCTGCTCTGGCAGATTGAGTCAGACAGTCTGTTGATGCTGCTACCACTGTGAAAAGACATCACTGGCTTGGCTGCACTTCTTAAGCATTTGAGAAACTACACAGAATATGCTGAGTTGGAAGGGACCCACAAAGATCATTGAGTCTAACTCCTGGCCCTGCACAAGACTGTCCCCAAGAGCCACACAATGTTCCTGACAGTATTGTCCAAACACTTTTTCTAGTGTTTTTAATAATAACGGTACTGTCTGTTTCTCTTAAAATACACATGCTTGGTCTGTGAAATAAGTCTGGTGACTTTTGATTTAGACAATTCATGGCACAGATAAATGTCTTATTTTGTATGAAAAGCTCACCAGGAAACAACACCACTCACCACCACCAAAAACTCCTACCAAATTACAAGAGTTCTTGTATTTATATATCTCACTCTAATTGCTGGGTCTTTCCTTAAATTAGGAGTCTAGATATGGGCATTTCGGCATGCACTACCGGTTCTTTAAAGTTGGCTGTCATGGAGCAGCAAAGAGGAGAGCTGCTCTGCAAGGAGGGGTAAGCTGGCAGTCGAGGATTACACAGGCAGGGCTTTTGCCTACTCCAGCACAATGCTGGTCACAGGGTTACACAGAATAGTCAATCTGTCAGGCCCAGCATCCATCTGCTTGTCTGATCAGAAGTAGCAGAAAATGGGAGCTGATGCCATCCTAGAGGGCAGCTAGAACATGGGATGTAGCCAAGATGCAGGAGCACAGGCAGGCTGCAGGAGTGATGGGCTGGCTCTGGCAAGGGCTGAGGGCTCCAGCCTGAGCTGAAGTGGAGCTCCTGAGCACAGGGTGTGGTAGAGGCATTCAAGTTGTGGTGTTCCACACTGTGGAAATGTGGTGTAACTCTGAACAGCAGTACCAAATTCCCACAGTGCTGCAGCTCTGCTGAGTTCCCCGACTGATGGGTGCTGTTAATGGGATGTACCTCTCACGCGAAGGTCTCACGGGGATCTCTTGAGAATTTAGTGCAGATCCTGAGACACAGTCAGCTCACAGTCCCATAGTCCCTTGTGGTTTCCTTTGTTGCCATAGAAGACCTATTTATCTTCTCTCTTCCAGATATGGAGTCTGGAGAGCGGTTAACATCATCATCAGTCTCCTCTACTGCAGCTGCTTCCACTCCAGCATCTTCGACCCCATCGGTAACTTCAGAAGTGTCGAAAGGTGGCCTTTCCTCTGGAGCCGCGACACTGAGCTCCACAATCAACACATGTGGTAAAAATGACTCAAGTCTATTGCAATGTAGTTTTAGTGTTTGTCAGCACTTGTAATTATTGTAAGTCAAACGTAACAAGGTAGCACAGATGCATCCAAGAAAAATGTTTGAAGTTTTTGGTTTTGCCAAGTGACATTCATTTGCTGTGAATACATTTTACATAGTACTTACTTATTGAAGGAATTAGATTAATTGAAAATTAGCTATTTAAAATTTGGAAAAAAAATCAGTTTGCAAGGCTGTCGTGAAAGCACGGATCAAATGAAAGGTTCATCTAGCAAGCTCTGTGCCACTTTCAGATTCAGTTGAGATAGTCAGCTTCTTGAATGTACATCATGTTCTCAGCATTTAAGCCCAGCCCATACTGTAGTTTTACATTTGGACAAATAGTTTCTTCTAACGGAGCTTGAAATGGAAAAGATAAATTTCACAGTGTCACGGTCTTGGGTAATCTTGACTAGAGTGAAATATCTTACCTTGAATCAGAAATATATATGGAGGATTTCTCCATGCAAGAATCTTATTTATGTGATTGAAACTCCTATTTCAGCTGAATGATGCAAACGTCATCCACAGAACAAGAAACGGTAAACTCTTCCCTGCTGTTTCTCACTTAACTTTTCATAAACAGATCTTTTTTTGGAGAACATTGTTTCTGTTAGCCTGATTCTTAAGTGATATATGGTTAATAGGAAGTTTTTTCAGCTTAAATTCATGGTAATTCCTTGTTTTCAGAAAAACCTCTGTTCTTGCTGATACAGCTTGATAATAAGTAATGAGTGGATTCCAAGTCCCCAGCTTCATCCTGCATTTGTTCATTTGCAGCTGCCCCAAGAAGCTGAAACCAGAATGTCTCCAGACCTAGAGTTATGTCTCAACTATTTTTTTTAATTTCTCTAAAACCAGCCAGAAAATTCTTAACTAAAACTCTCCTGGAATAAATAACAAAGTCTTTCATTTTTCAGTACCCCACTAAAGAGTCATCTCCAAAAGAATTTTTTGTCTATATTCATTAGCCCATGCCACTTGTAATGGGTTTCTTTGGTGGTTTCTAGAATGTAGCAGGAGTTAATTTCCATATGGCTATGAATGTATAGTCCTAGCCTGAGGATTTCTGGGAGTCATTTACCTCTCCTTGCTGCTTTTGCTGTGTACATATTACATCATGTAATTCTGTATCTACTGTTAAGGTTCTGTGCATTTATAGGGATATGTATTTGGTCTGCCAAAATACAGTGAGACTGAAGCAGATGAATAATGTAATAAAGGTACTAAACTGTCAGTTTTGTTCTTCATTAGGAAACACAGGTGGTTCTTTACTAAAGGCCTTCTAAAAATTTCTCATCTTTTATTTTTAAAAAAAGTGTAATTTCTGTCTGATAGCTAATAGTTAAAAAGACTGATAGTAATTAACAGCCTTTTTTTTTTTTTTTTTTTTTTTTTTTTTGATGGTCAGGTTGTTTGCCTGGCTGCGTCTGATGTTTAGGAACATACATAATTTTTCAAGGACATTTTGTCTTCCCAAAACCAAGCTGGAATGTAGTTTACTATCAATACCATCAGTTTTATTTATGAGTATGTCTGTTTCTCTGTTGGCACTGTGGTTATTGTTGTATCCACTGTGAAAAGGTTCCACGGAAGTGTTTTTTCTGCCAGCCAGCTGCGCGTCTTGAATTTACAAGATACTCTGTAGCCAAGATAGACTATATACTAGCCAGTTCTAAACTGAGGCGTTCTTCACTCCTGTAAGATTTTAAAAAACCCAACAATGTCTGTCAAACAGATAATTGAATTATCTTCAAATTTAAAAATATATTTTTCTAGTATCTAATAAAATAAATTTTTAAGAATGAGCAATTATTCTTACTAAGGGAAGGTAATGCATCTTAATGCATGAGATTAGAGAGGTTCTTTTTAGCCCAGAAAGATCTCTTTATTTTCTTTGCAGCAATCAGTAGCCTATTAAGTAGTCTCTGCAATAAACTTGATTGCATACTCTGTCAGGTGCCCATGATACATGATGAGTTAGAACTGGGAGTCTTTATGCTTTGCCAGGGAGATTAAAATACAAGTAAATTATTTTGGCATAGTTCCAGGTCAGAAAGACAAAGCACCTGTATGAAACCATTGTGGAATGTATCACATACTGTTAGTTTAATTGGTTAATTAGCACTAGTTCCTGAATAATTAAAGCATTCTAATCAAGTAAACAGATATTTTATTTGCTTTCTTTTTATTCACCCATTGCTGAAAATAAGGTGCATTGGAAAAGTAAATTGCCTCTGGAAAGAGGTTTACATTCACCCTCATGAGAATGTTATCAACTTTGGAAGAATATAAATCAGTAGCTTTTTCTCTAAATAAAACTCTAATTCAGTGTTTTTCTTTATGAAAAGCAATAATACTAGTGCGTGAAACCATTCTAAGATGAACATTTTAAGCTGTATTGTTTTGATGTTACCAGATCTGGAAGGCCTTTAATTTTTAATTTTCAAAAAAGGGAAGTTCATTAACTTTTTATTAAATAGCAAAACACTTTTTTTTTTTTTTTTTTCTCAGACCAGAAGCTGTTTTTGTTAAAGCAAAATTCTTCAGTCTTATTTGGCATTCCCTATTTCTCCTTAATGAGATCCAGAACAATTTTAAAATTTTGTATATAAATGCACAAAGTAATTCTTTGTTACTAAGAGACCAGCATTGTTGAAATGTATTTTGCCCTTTGGAATAATGCTTTCACTCATTTATCTGTGCAGTGGTTAGTAGAATTTCAAAAACTGTGCTCAGAAATATTTAACCTATTTAAAAGTAAGGCAAGAATGTTAAGGAGTGAGATTTAATATGAAATTTAGCTATGTGGAGCATATGTAAAGTAAGTTAGTAACTTGAAGAGTGAACACTAAAATATGAAAATTAAGGAAATACTATAATTAATTGGTAAGCAGACTTAGCATTTTCCTGAGATACGAAAGGGGAAATGTCATTACAGTTCAGTGTAGTGCTACAAGACTTTCACCATTTCTTGTCGGCGTTTTATTTCTTCCACATGTTTAAATGTGTATTTTAAAATGCATAGCTTCTCTTTCCTAGATACATTAGGTAATGGCTTAGCACATTTAGTATGTCTTCTTTCAAGGCCATAATAGTGTGTAGTACAGTTAACTGCATTTTCTGTATGATGAAGAAAGTTGATGAACAATCTCAAAGATTCTTTTAACTTGGAAAGTCTTCGAAGTATTATGAAACTTTGCAATGAAGTGTTGCTCATCTGCATGATTAAGAATCACCACTGTGGTCTGTGAGAGGGAAGCATTGTGGAAGAAGATACACAGATGAGGTTTGGGTTGGTTATGGTTGTCTTTTGGGTCTTTTTTATGATAATTTACAAAGTGATGTCAAAGCCATTTGAACTACATTCAGGAAATGTAGACGTGAAACATGATGCTTTTAAACTCACGTCAGAAGTTTAGAGAAATACTCTACACGTTACCTGCAATAGTTGGCATCAACGAAAATCCCTTCTTGTCTTGGAGGAAGGAAAAAACGGCACCTGAACCAGAAATGTGAAATCAGTAAGAGGAATTTCCCTGCACTGTCTGTGTAGTATCCCCGTCATGTTGCCTTGTAGTTGCTAATAAATGAAAAATCCTAGTGAATGCCCTTGTGTTCCTAACACTTAATAGGATGAGTTATTGCAGTCAGGAACTCATTCCAGAATTATTCCTTATATACACAAACACAGTAATAGTGTTTGAAACATGTAGAAGGAGAAGTAGGATTAACAAGTTAATGGTTTGTGTGTAGAATTCCACCAGAAGCATGGTCAGTGTGCAAGAGGCCTGTTTTGATAATGAGAATCTCCTGGAAAACAAGGAATGCTTGGTCTTTCTCATGCTGTCCTTTTTGATGTGAATGCTCTTTATATTAAAGGATGGCACACATGAATTTAATGTTCTTTGATGTCAGTCTTTTCCTGCTTTTTATCTCCCTTAGGGACTACATTGTTCTTCTGGTTATGTATGCTTTTACAGTCTGAGAATCCCATGATTTGTTTTCTGTACTTGTGTTCAGGCTATCTCTAAAGCTGAAGTTTCATTCTGAAACTGCTATGAGGTTTCTTCTACCAGGATTACAGAATTTCTAGGCCTTTGATTTTTGTCTGTCATCTTAGCTATTATATATTCTTACCTTGTCCTACCCTATGAATACATGCTGACTTGCTGTACTGTGCCTGCTCTCTTCTGTGCTGCCCTTCCCCAACCTTCCAGCATGTAGCAGCTCAAATAATTTCTCTATTTACGTTTTTTCTGGTCACTTCCCCTGTTCATTTTCCTTTCTGTATTAGCTTCAGTCTCCTTACTATTTAAGGTAAGCACAGGTCTAACTATGCTTACATTTTGCATGTAATTTTTAATCTGGTTCATCTAGCTTTAGTGCTCCCACTGAGACCACATTGCCACTCACTTCTCCCCTGCCCTTCACCACCACCCTTGCCCTTGAAGAAGGCTGGAAAGGAAAATTGGAGGCTCAAAAAGCAGAGGTCACAGGTCAAGATAAGTACAGTTCAATGGAAACAGAGATAAGATAGGAAAACAAATATTAACAGCAGCAGTACTGACAGAGGGTATGAGAAACAAACTATTCAAATGGAACCCCGCCCATCCTGACCATAGACAATTACTGACCTCTGCCACTGGTGAGCCAACTGGGAAGAGAGCCCTTCTCCCTGGAAGATAGTCCCTTTCTCCTGCTTAATAATGTGAGATTTATTTGAATAACCTTTGGGTGCTGGCCATGCTCCCACCCAACTACTGCAAAAACTAACCCTGTCCTGGCTGGAGCTGGGACACCTCTTCATCGTGTCTGATCTTCATCTTGTCTTCCAACCTCCCAGTCTGAGAGAAGACATAATGCATACTGAAGGTAGAAGCAGGATCACCAGTTGATACTAGGGCATTTGAATTAGGTTATTAGAGGGAAAAAAATAGAGGCAGCTTTTTTTGCAATGTAGTGTCAAACTAAAGGATAGAAACCTCTTGCAGTAGTTGTAGAGTTACCATTGGGTAGCTAGCAGTTCCTCTGTTTAATAGATCTTCTCATGGGGAGCAGCTTCAGATGTGGTTTTGTGGTGCAGGCTTTGGGGTATTGCAAGGCTCAGATTGCAGAGGTGACTGAAAGCTGTTGTGTTACTGCGTGGTTCTGATGTAGGAAGAGTGCTGAGATAATAATAAATGTTAAAGGGTGATCTGTGAATACTGATCCACTTTATAAGACTAGCAGTTTCACTTTGGGGTGATCAGTATCATATGGCTTTCTATTAAGTATTAGTTTTCAGAATGCATTTAAATAATACTGCATTGCAATCTTTATCAGCATGGCTTTAGTGACTTAAGACCAGAGTTCAGGAAATGTATGTCATTGAGAATTTCCTTAATGTTTTGTTCTTACTTCTAGATTTAGTAAATCTGCTATGGATTATGCACAGCTTACTGAAATATGTAAATGTAGTATTAGAACAACTGAAGTTTGTTTTTATTTCCTTTGCGGTTCAGAATGGTGGCGAACTGCAGACACGCACTCTCGTCCTGGGGCAGCTTTTTTCCCACCACTCTTGGGAATTCCCACATTGTTTGCTCCTCCTGCACAGAATCATGATTCTGCTTCATTCCATTCAAGAGCTACAGGAAAAAGTAGTCGGAGTAATACAGACAAAGGTAATGGCTGGAAGTAATCATATTGAATTTCTACACATGCAGAAAGATGTGGAATTCAGGCTTTACTTTCCTCATTCTTCCCATTCCTAAACAGTTCTATAAAAATTGGTTCTGGTAGGTAAGGATGATACATACCAAGTATGTGTTTGGCCTTGAAATCATGGATGCTCTGTATGATTAAACTAAAATAACTCCAATTTAGAGTGACACTTTGATGACAAATTTCAGTATATGTGGCGAGTAACTTGTAAGTAGTCTAGGTTCTTGTTACATGTCTATGGAACGTTAGTGTGACTGGAGCATCTCAAAGAAATGATCTGTTACTTCAGATTTATTTTAAATGTCACTTGGAAAATCTGTCATCTTTAGGTATGAATGGATCACTGAATGGCAACAGTACCTCTGCAGTCTCAGCTCTCAGCACATCCGTGCTCTCCACTAGCATTGCAACGTCGGCAGGGCCAGTGAAAAATGTGACCTCAGGGGCTGGAGGACGCAAATACAACCAAGAGCAAAGCAAAGTTCAGCTTTTGGACACCAGGGCTGACAAAATCAAAGATAAGGTAAATACACTGAAAGAAAATGAAGATTCAGACAAAAAATTTGACATGATAAATGTTCTGCACACAGGAGCATTTTTAAGTGTTCTTTCAGAGTACAAAATGTTTTGGGTTCTTCTGACCTGTTAGAGCAAGATGTGTCTCCTTTTCTCTGTAGGAATTTTTTGTGTGTATTGGTGTTTGAAATTTTTTTAGTTGTTTGGAGTTTTTTTTAACATACTTACGAACAAAAAGTTACTATTAGAGCTAATTGCACTAGTTAATAAGTTAATAGTGGTGTCCAACACCTTGTTTCATTTATCTAATTTTTTAGAAATTGTATTTTTAACATCAATATTTGATATTATTTATTACAGTATATATATACACATATTGGCGTTACAATTATAACATTATCGATTATTTCTGTGAATTTAATTAGGTTTTCATGTATCTTATACAAACAAAAAAGAAAAAATTTTTAGACATTAAAATGTTTTTCTGTAAGTAATTTCCTATTTACCAGAAGAAAGAAGTATTATTAACTGCTGTGTTTCAGCAATAATTTTAGCCATCTAATATGAAATACATGAGTAGTCTCAGTGAGTTAGTAAACCTTATATAGTGACCTAAGCTCTCTAAGAACTTTGCTACTCTTGGAATCAAAACTATTGAAACAAAACACAGAAAATGGTATTCTGGGAAGGTGATTAGTGTCAGAATAGAAGCTAAGGGGGCAATTCCCTACTGATAGCCATCTAGGCTAAGATCTTTTTCTTTCTTTATATCTTACTAGTTTTGTTTTGTGAGTGAATTGAGCCTCTTGCTTTCTTTCTGTTACTGAGCTACATTCAGCTACCAAGTCCCAATATTTGAAGGTGAGAGGTTGGCATTTTCAAAGGACAGCTGGTGCTTGATGTATCTGCCTAAAAATAGGAATTAGCAGTGAAATGGTTACTTACAATTGTGTAGTTATATACAATGTTTAGTATATCAACAATAGGGAAATTATTAAGACTATTTTCCCTCAAAATACTCTTCATGTTCAATAGTTGACACCTTTTGAAAGTATTAAGCTAGTTAAAGGTATTTGGGAAATCTTTGACTTTTTTCAGCCTTAAATACTAAAAATGGCTCATTCTAAAATGCTGCTTTTATCCTCGTTATCTACATGCAAAATTTAGCTTGCTTTCTGTGGTGCAGAGATAAAGCTTTTTCCAGATGGTGCTTCTGTATTTCTGACTATTACTACAGTTGGACAGAGTACCAAATACATTTCTATTTTAATATCTCTAAATACCGTCTTTTTGGCACTTTGCTTTATTCAGAAAATTTTACTTCTTTTTGCCCATTGTTTGTTTGTTTATGTTTTTGGTTGGTTGGTTGGTTGTTTTGGTTCCTCCCCCCCCACCCCCCATTTTCTGTCAAGATGTCTGTCAGCATTGTTATCTTCTCCTTTGTGTTACCTTTCATCTTTAAATATAAATTTGGTACTATTGATAAATTTCTTGATGCAAGCACCGATTTCAAACTCCAGTTTTATTGACTAAATACTGAGGTGCTGTAAAAGGATGGATTCGATGTGCAAGTCCCTTTCTTAAGAATATTGAGTTCCGTATCTTGACTTTTAAGTCCTTTGTCTCATGCAGATAAATGTCAGGTTGTCTTTTTCTTAAGTTAGTAAATTTTGAAATACTGAAATGGAGTTTTTTGTTCCTAATCTTACTTGATATGCTGACATTCATAACTTCTTTTCCACCGAAACTTTTTATGAGGTAAATGGTATTTGTCAATGTAATGATTTGAACAACCTTTTGTATCAAAACACAGAAATTACTCCAAATGAGAACTCTAACATGAGGATGATTATGATTATTAATGCTGAGCTTTGTACAAGTGATGTTATGCTGTTATATTTCTAAGTGTAAAACTTGGCTCGTCTTAAAAGCATGTCTTACTTTAAAACCTTTTAATATACTTTTCTAAAAGTTCCTTTATTTAGGGTTTAGTTTTTTAGTATTCATCTTCTGATTTCATCAGTCATCTCCTTAGTTGTAATTTCTTTTGAGGATGGTATCTAAAAAATCGTTAAAATATTTATTTAGTTTTAGGAAAAAAGGAAAAAGGCAAAGCTGATATAAAAGTGTTTTTACAGTTGATGAAAATCTAGAATTACATTCAATATAATGTACTCGTCAGAGTATTTCAGCAGATTCTGGTCCATTTTTCAGAAGCAAATCCCAGAAGCAATTTGATGAACCTATTCTTTTCAGTCCTCAAAAGTCTACATTGCTGTACAGCCCATACTGTGAAAGTAGTTAAATGAATGCACCTCTGAAACTTCTATAAACCTAATATTTGTTGTTCTTTCTGTGCTAACTTCCACCACAAGTTTTGGTATGAATTTTTTTTTGAATCAGCACATGCTGTGGAGGTTTACTGGACCCAAATTCTAGGTCAATGTTCTAGGCCTAAATTTGGCATTTTACTTTGTGATGTAGTGATGCCAGCAGTGGTCAGAAAAAGACTTCACTGGAACTTTGTGACCAGTTTTTAATTTTCATCACCTTGTGAAGCACTTTTTTTTTAAGCATTGCAGATCACTTTACTCCAAAGTCTCACTCTTCTTTGTTTCGAAGATTGTGTGTAATAATAAGATTACATAACAGATTAAAATGGACGCATTAACAGAGAATTCATCTTCCCGGTAGAAGCCCAGAAAAAAAGCAGTGGAAAGCTCTAGTAACAGCGACAGTGATTCGGGCTCCTCTTCAGACACCTCAAGTGAAGGTGTAAGTAGTAGTGACTCTGATGACCTAGAGGAGGATGAAGAGGAGGAGGAGGAGGAGGACCAGAGTGCTGAAGAGAGTGAAGATGATGAATCTGATTCTGAAAATGAAGCACATCACAAAAGCAAGAACAAGGTATAACACCTCTCTCTGCTGCCCACAGTCTTGTTGCTACAAGCTGTTTGTGACAAGTTGACCTGCTCACGTCTGTGAACAAATAGTTAACAGTTATTTAACTGCACATTAATAAAGGCTAAGAATACTCTTTTTAGGTTTGCTTCAGGGTTTTCTGTTTGTGGGGTTTCTGGGATGGGTTTTTTGGTTCTTTTGTGTGCATGCATCTCTTCGTATTGCTGTTCTTTACAGGCTAGGAGTTTACAGTCGGTAGACTGTTATTTTTGTTGTGAAGTGAGAAATACAAAGAAATTAAGTACTGTGTGCAGGTAGTAAATTGAAAATACATCATTGTGGATATTGCTTGGCAGTTACTTTTTTCCTAGTAGAGTGCCTACTTTACCTAGTAGTAGAACAACAAGATTGGAATCTTTGGTATCCTGTTAGGTTTACAGTCAGAAATACATTTAAGAACAACCATGGTTTAATACTCCTTCTCTAGTAAACATTGTTATAACATGCTGAAACCATCTGGGGAAAAAACTGAAAATGAACAATAAATATATTACAAGATTGAGTTTAAAACTATTATTGTTCATCCTCTGCCAAGACTAGTGTAATTGTTTCAAGGAGACTGATCATATGTTTAGCCTTTTTAAAAGAATCTTTAACTTATGTAATGAACAGTCAAAAATAAATATTTTACAGGTGCTAATGCATAGTGGTGTAACAGATATGAAAACCGATGGACAGAAGTCACAGGACAAGTCTCAAGAAAAAAGAACACACCAGCAGATACCTCTTGTGTCTGATTCCCAGACTCACTCATCATTCCAGTCCCAGCAGAAGCAGCCTCAGGTTTTGTCACAGCAGCTTCCGTTTATTTTTCAAAGCTCTCAGGCAAAGGAGGAATCTGTGAACAAACACACAAGTGTAATACAGTCTACGGGATTGGTTCCTAATGTGAAACCTTTGTCTTTGGTACATGAAGCCAAAAAGGAGACCTATTTAAAACTCATAGTTCCTTCCCCTGATCTACTCAAAGCAGGGAGTAAAAATACCTCTGAAGAATCTATCACTTTGACCAGCGATGTTAGGTCTAAACGGGTGAGTGAAGTTTTTGATTATTTGTAACCTGTGTCATCTGCTTAAAAAGGCATAACATTGTGCCATCAAACTCTTTTAAATACAGTGTATTAAAGTTATAAGTATATATATTTTCATAATTGTGGGAGTTTATGTGTTTTTAGAGTTGATTTGGATTTCTGAATGGTGTAAATGAACTAGATTGTGTGGGTCATGCATCTCTTAAGAACAATGTGCACCTGAAATCAATATCAAAATAAGAAAATTGTAAATATCAAAATAAGTAAATTGTGTGGCCTACAGATATTTTTCCTCTGCTTCTAGGTTCAGTCAAAGTGCTGATTTAATACTTCACATATCTAGTATGTAAGCATGACTTCACTTTCTTTCAAGTTAGATAGTTTCAAGTCAAAGTAATTGAAATCATCTATTTTAACCATGATTTTTGACAAAGAAGCTGAAAGCCATTAAAAAATGCTCAATGTAATGTTGACTTTTGTTTGCTCTTTAAAGACAGGTATTTATGCACTGATAGCTGTAAAAACTCAGTATGGCCATTTCAGTAGGTTTTTTTGAATCAAAGAATGGCCTGGGTTGGAAGGAACCTCAAAGCTCTACCCTGTCCCATCCCTGCCCTGGCAGGGACACCTTCCCCTGTCCCAGGCTGCTCCAGCCCCAGTGTCTAGCCTGGCCTTGGGCACTGCCAGGGATCCAGGGGCAGCCACAGCTGCTCTGGGAACCTGTGCCAGGGCCTGCCCACCCTCCCTCAATTTATCTTCCTTTTTACTGGTCAGGACTGTAAAATAAGTTTATATGTCTGTCTTAACAGTTCTGCAACTTCTAGGATTTTTAGATCCTCAGTTTGTTTATTTTATAATAGTAATTAAGGTGACTGCTGATGAATTTTCTATTCAGTGAGATTTGAATGGGGATTAGAAGAGAATGAAAATCTGTCATTTTACAAACACCGGGGCTCAGGATATATACAAAAATAAATATATTTTAAAAATACATTTATGGAGGCAACTGTCATTATTATTATTTTATTTTTTCAAATTTTGTTTTAAACTAAGTAGTATTCAGGAGTAGTAAACTCAGTTCTGATTCACAGCTAACTCACAGGCCCTCAGTAAGGACTGAAAGATCCTTAATTTTTATTGCTAGACTAGGAGATAAAAACTGGTTTTCCTTTCCAATTTCTTATTACTAGGTAAAATTCAAATAAGCCTGTCACTTACCAGGAGTAGCTAAATAAATTATAATTATGAGAACATACATCTTTGCTATTGAAAGAGGCATTTGCTTTCAAATTTAGGTTATGAGTCTAGCTGGTGATAGATCACACATTTAGTAGTGTGAATTCTCTAGAACTTTTACTGGAGGTATACACTGTGTGAATATTTATTTTAGAGATCTTCATAATTTCTTACTCAGTTTTAAATATTAGTAACTTCCAAGAACGTATTGCGTTTGACTTAATTTTTAAAAAGTAATTTTAAACTGTACCATCTTTATTGATTTTATTGTATTTTCTTTTGAAGATGATGTGCGGTTTTTTTCTTTGGAAGAGTCTTTAGACTAAAGACACTGTAAGCTTTACATGCGTTTTTGAGCTATTACTAAGTTTTACATGAAGAGTTTCAAGTACTACTCTTTCAGTTATGCAGTTAAAATATCACAGCATTTCTGACTAATACCTTTTCCCTCATTTTTTAAAATAAATTTTTTCTACACCAGGAGTCCTCTATTTGTTTTCTAGTATTGTGGCCATTAGTGTGTTGTATTTACCTTGTGCTTTAAAGTGAACAAAGTGTTAAAGGTAGCTGTACATTCACTAATGGGATTTTTATGCATTGAATGAAGTTATAAGAGGTTTTCCTGTGGTGGTACACAACAGTAGTATCTTTCTAAAAATGGCCTTTTTCAGAATGATTAATACCTTTATGAAAGTCTCTGTCTAGAGCATTGTAGAAGGTGAGAAAGCTTCCCTGCATAATTTGAATCAACTTCATCTTGGGTTCAATTCGTCTTTCCCTACTTGATTTACAGTGAAAAAATCATGCAAGACTTGTGTAACCAGTAGTTATTCATCTCGTCTGTTGTACCTAGTATCTGCTTTTGGCTTTCTAAAAATGGCTTAGCAGATGTTTAACATTTCCTAGAGCTCACCTGCCTGAATACCAAAGAAAGCCAAACAAACACCTCCACATTTTATTCCTCTGTCTTCTTATTTCTTTAGGAACAATATAAACAGACATTCCCAGCACAACTAAAGAAACAGGAGTCATCTAAGAGCCTGAAGAAGGTTATCGCAGCTTTGTCAAGCCCCAAACCAACATCTAGTTCACCAGCTCATCAAAAACTCACATCCTTGGAAAACAACCATTCTAACCCATTCCTGACAAATGCACTTTTAGGTAATCACCAACCCAATGGAGTTATTCAGAGCGTCATCCAGGAGGCTCCTCTTGCACTCACTACGAAACAGAAAGCCCAGACCAAGATCAATGAAAGTGTAGCCGTTTCTAGCAGTGCCCCCTTTTCTTTGCCGATAAACTTGAGTGCATGTGGGAAAAAGCCAGCTGCTAACCGGACAGCTGTTATGCCCTCTACCTCTCCTGTGTTACCTGGTTCAGGAAAGGATAAAGCAGTCAGCAATAATGCAGTAAATGCAGTAAAACCACAACACCGCCTTCATTCTGCAAAGCTGGTGGTGGAGCAGTTCAGAGGGGTAGACTCAGATGCCCCCAGCAGTAAAGACTCTGACGACTCAAATGATGATGACGACGATGACGAAGATGAAGATGAGGACGATGAAGAAGATGATTCTGATGATAGCCAATCAGGTGGTTTAACCTTTTTAATAGGAAAAGCAGAAAGTTAATTTTTTGCATTTTGAAAACATGCATTTCCCACCGTATTTTAAAATAGGGGCCGGAAATACTGGGCCAGCATGGCCCCCGCAGTGCCCTACACGTGTCGTTGAAATTAGCACATGTCCCCATTCTCCATTGTGTCATGTCCAAAAATTATGTTTGGGGTGTTCAGATACTTGGTCAGCTGTCCTGGTGAGGTGGCTCCTTAGTCTTTTGGAAAGGCTGTCAGAGACCTGCCTTCCACATTAGTCACCCAGGCTGCAGCTTGATGTGGCAAAGTGCTCAGGAAGGGGTTGACATTAAGGCTGATTGATGGTTGATGATTCTGGCAGACAGAGACCAGCTGCAAAACAGATTTTCTAGCCAGAGAGGGACTAAACAAGGGCCTTCAAATTGTCAAGAGTGGCAAGAAAAGTGTGTTTCTGTGCCTCATTCAGGAGCACAGTAGTCCATGAGCAAGTAATTGGACAGTTTTAAGGGCTGCAGACCGGGCTATGCAATTTGGAATGACAAGGCCTGTTTTAAAGAGTTGACTGTATTCACAGTCACTGCTTTGTCCTGTGTGCTGATATCCCTTGTGTCAAGCCTCCACCTTCATCATTCTCTCTCCCTCTCATCCACACACCCTGTACTAATCTCATTATCTCAGGATTGTAGCTCACCTTTAGTTCCTTACCCTGGCCGTCCTCGATTCTTACTCTTCCTTTGCCCAGATTGCCATACTTTTGATTCTGACACCTTTCAGCCGGTATCCAGTTCTGTTGTTTTCTTCCTCTTCATGATGGATTTCACACCTGTGAAATGCCCTTCCTGGGGTAATGTCCAGCTGCTGCCGGTCTAATGGGATGATGTAGCTGTAGCTCATTCTGGGGTAAACAGTCTTGAAATACCGCAGCTTTTGTCACTCGTCTGTTTCCATTCAAAATAACAGTGTATTATTGTGCAGAATTACTTAATGCTATCATATTTGTAGTAACTTTAAGCTTAGGTAGGTAATTAGAACCTCCTATTTATACTCAAGAGATGTTATTAAAAAAGTGTGTATAATAAGAGAAAAGACTTCACAAGTGTTGGGACTTGATAGTAGTTTCCAAGTCATAATGTGCCTTTTGCCACACTTTCTTTAAACAGAGTCTGACAGTAATTCTGAGTCAGATACAGAAGGGTCTGAGGAGGAAGATGATGAGGATGATAAAGACCAAGATGAATCGGATACTGACACTGAGGGAGAAAAAGCCCCGCTAAAACTGAATAAAACTTCATCCTCTGTGAAGAGCTCTTCCATCGGTCTTACAGCTCATTCCACCCCGCTTAATCTCCAAGTAGCAAAAACGTCGAGCTCGGCACCAGCTGCCTTATGTCCTGAGTCCCAGCCTGCAGTGTTCCTCGGGACTGGAGCCTCCACCCTCACACCAAGTACACACTGTGGTATTCACTGTCTTCTCTTCTACCATGTGATAGCTAAGGTCCATGTGTTGTGAAAGCAGTTGCAAAAATAGTCCAGTTGCTGGTTTTACCCTCAGAACAGTGACTGACTGAACAGCCACCCTAGGGATGTGGCAGAGCCACCCTCACTTGAGGCTTTCAGGTGCCAGTCGGTCCGGGTGCAAGTTAATCTTGGCAAAGCTTCCTTTCTCAAGGAAGGCTGGATCAGGTGTCTTTTGATGCCCCTTCTGACTTTGGCTGTTGGGTGACTCTGTGATCTTTTAATGGGTGTTTGCAACATTCATTAAGATCTGTCAGCCAAATTGCAAGTTCTCCAGACTAGAACATTACACTTAGACCAGGACATTTTAACTTGTGTAATTATTTAGAGAAGATAGAGTTAAATATCCAGATTTTATATTTATTACATTAAAATTCTTCATTATTAAGTCTTTGGAATTCTCCATTTTATTTTAAACTAGTTATTCTTCTGATTTCATGTTCTGAATCTTCAGTTTTTGTCTCTTCCTCAACAAACTTTGTAACCATATTTTGTTAGAACATAATTTTCTAATAAGTCTTTCAAAATTTTCAGTAGAATTTATGGATTATGAACTTTTTTTAAAGTTCATGGAAAGTACATTTAGCATTTGCCTGATATTATATAGTTTTTATAATCTGTCATTTGGTGACTTAATTCGTACGTTTTAGAAATTACTATGGCTACAGTAAAGAATGCATTTTTGAAAGTCACACTTCTTAATTTGCATGGTAACAATGAAATTAAATCACATATTTCTACTTTGAATTAGAGACTTGCTGTTTATTAACATGCGTGTAAGCAGATTTTTTAAATGGGGACATCTGCTTATAAATAGGTTTTTGTATTTGGATTCAGTGGAATAGGAGCTTCATTCCATGTTGTACAAGGGCATTAGCTTTGAAGGAGGATAATGTTAGCTACCTAATATTTGTCCCAGAAACAGGCTTGTTTACTGTACAGTTTATAAAAGATTTCATATGGATTAGGAATAATCCACATAGGTAAATTAAAAAGATGACGTTTTTCTCAGGAATCTGTTTTGATTTGGGATGCTTTGAAAAGTTTGATAGCAGATTTTTCTGTTTACAGGAGTGGGAGGTAGAATAAATTTTATGTCCTTGCTTTATGTATAATAATACTACATGTAAGAATCACCTAATAAGAATCAACACTATACAACAAAAATGTTTTTGTGAAACTTCTACCTAGAGTTGGTCAGTCTCTGAAGGAGTCTCGTGGTCTCTTCTCTGTATCTGTTTTGCGCTGGACTTTCCACTTCACTTATATTTGGAAAAGCAGCCTCCCTCCCTGCACTGTGACCCTTCAAAATAATGCAGTAGTCATTCATGTTAGGTTAAGAGTGCAGACCTGTGTCTAACTTCTGGGATCTGAGCACAGACATTTCCTTGGTGCTTTTTCTAGGGGTCTGTTCACCTGCTCTGGGAGGAGCTGCTGGCAGCTCCCGTGGCAGCTGGGGCTGTGCTGATGAGTGAGCTCGCGGCGGGGAGAGGCTGGGCCAGTGCCAGGGGTCAGTCTGGAACCCACCCTCACTCACGGCTGTTCCCAGGGAGGAGATGTGTCACATGCTTGACACAAGGTCCAAACTAACTTTTTGAGAAGTGCATCTTCCACGAGTTGGTCTGAGTGCATAGTTCACATCCTGTGGCTGCCTGAGGAAAGTCTTTCACACTAAAAAACCACGCATTTGGCACTTGTCTCTGGGATACTGTTGATTCAGTTGTTTGACAAGCACCAAACACAAAATCCATTTGAATTGGGAAAAGCTGAAGTAGTTCTGAAAATTTTATGCATTTGGCATTTGACTGCAGTCTATAGGCAGTGCTCTAGGAAGACTAAACCTATTAGAATAGGGATCTTTAAAGTAAAGTGTTTTTATTTGCATCTTCTTCACTGAAAAAAAATTTATATGGTCTTGTCTAGAAAAACAGATGTGCAAGGAATTAAACTAGCAATATTTGAGAGCACTAAACAGGACAAGCAGATAGGTATGGGATAATTAGGTTTTCTGTTGACAATTTCAGAGGATGAGGTTACAGAAACTTAGAGGAAAATGTATTTCAGAAGAACAACACTTCCATTAGTTTTCTTGGTAATTGAGGTACATAATGGCGAGAATGGAAAACCAATTCTCTTTTGTTTTGGGGATAGAAACATGAAAAGTACATTTTAGGAGCATGTTTTCTTTTGTAAGCTCTGATAGGTATTAATCAATTATTCTGTTTTAGGTATTTCAAAAAGACGAAGAGTAGCAGATGAACGGGAGCTGCGTGTTCCTCTTGATTATGGGTACGTTACGTGTGTACCTGACTTTCCTTAGAGGGAGATAATGCCTTCAAAAATCCGTTGGTAAAGAAATGAGTTTAAAAGGTTTTGAGGATGAATACTGAGGAAAGGGCTTCAGCAATTTAGATTTCTGACTCCCAGTGACTGTGAATCTCTTTAAAAAGTGTCAGCATATTTCATGTGTTAATTTTTGTGCATTAAACTTGCTCTTTTGCAAATATGACCTGTCTCCTAGCTGTTTTGCTTTGGAAATTAATCCTAATGATCTGAGCCAATATAGACTCCAAATAACTCCCTAAAGTATAGTTCTAAGCTGTTTAAAATCTGGTAATATGTAAGTCGCTTGATATAAATAAATTAATATATTTCGTCAGTTTGGACAACCTACGTGATAAAATTTTCTGGTTTGGTCTGTTTGATTTATGATACTCTAGTCACATTTTCCTCTTCCTTTTTTTTCTTTTGTAGAATTCTTAAATTGACACAAATTACTTGTTTTTTTTTTAAAAAAAAATGTGTTGTTGTATGCAACTATTTCATATTACTCTAGCTGGCAAAGAGAAACCCGAATAAGAAACTTTGGTGGTCGTCTTCAAGGAGAAGTAGCATATTTTGCACCTTGTGGAAAGAAGCTGAGACAGTATCCTGAAGTAGTAAAGGTACATTAACAGTTTAACTTCTGTGTTCTAATGCTAGTAGGCATGCTTGCAATTAAAAGATGTAATTTTTTTTCTCTCCAATAGAGGTGCTGATTTTCTGTGATGTGAGGTGTAATGTATCTCAGTCTGTTACTGATTTGATGTCCTATAAATGCCTATCCCTTTGACAGAACATGCAAAACATTACAATCACAAAGTTAGCTGTACATCAAAGCTGGGTTGTAATTATTTACAAGCTGAAGTGGAAAAATATGTGATTTTTTCAGTATCTCAGCAGAAATGGAATAATGGATATCTCAAGGGACAATTTCAGCTTCAGTGCAAAAATAGGAGTGGGTGACTTCTATGAAGCCAGAGATGGACCGCAGGTATCCACTTTTTAAAAAGTAAAGTTTTTGATCCAAGGAGCATTAACTTAAGTTTAGGTGAAGTAATTTTTGCTACGATCTGAAGCATTACCTGTTTTTAGCTAATTATTTCTAAAAGCTACACGTGTTCTTAACAGCAGTTAGATTGAGGCATGGAGAGCTTGATCATGGGCTGTGTTGAGAACCACATTCGGTGGCTTTGCCTGGAGGGTGCTTAAATGATCAGCTCTGAGCCTGGCTTGGTCTGGTTTTAAAACTCAGAGCTACGTATTTTATCTTAGCATTCAGTATTTCTGACTTAAGTCTTCGTTTCTTCTTTTATTGTATACAGCCTCATATCAATAGTAATTTATGTGTAGATGTTAAATCCCACTCTGTTAGTGTGCTCATAATAGATGTGTGTATGTGTTTATGTATATATGTAAATTTCACGGTTGTATGCAAGTGTCTCCTGTATCAAGAATACTCTCTGAGCATTGTGGACCATGACACTTTTACAGAGGGGGATGCAGAACTATACCAGTTATGCCTTACTGTGATGTAATTGTTAGAGAGTGTGTAAATAAACCACACCAGGTTGAGTAAAAAAAACTAAAGGAAATTGTTACTGTGTTTGTGCCATGCTGTGTTACTGTATTTTGGCCGTGTTGCCATTTCTTCAGGATGTGCATGAAAATTTTTAGATTTTTCTCAGTGAAAGTATTTGCTTCTTTAAGGGATAAATGTTCGGAACATGTTACTAGCTCTCAACAGTCTTGAGTTCAGGTTTGAGTTAAGCCTGATGTTCTTGTAATACCTTGTAGAAATATGTAATGTTTGTATGAAATGAAATTGAATGTCTTTAATGAAAGCATTAAAGACTGAATTCATGGTAAGCAGCTACTTCTGGGTGGTGCTTCCTGGCTTACAGGCTAAAACATTGCTAAACTTGCTTCATGTTTGGCCTTCAAGAGTTCCAAGTTCCTGTAGTTATGAACTTCATTATGTACCTGCATGTCTTGACTGATATAATTCATTTTACTGTGATGTACCGTAATGGCAGGGTATCTGCTCTCTTTTTGCCCTGTTCTGTTTTCTGTGTCTGTTGCCTGTATTACTTTATTAGTCTTGTCCCCTTCTTTGGTTATATCTATCTTCTCCCTTCAGCTGATTTGCAGTTTGCCCTGTGATCTATAAAACTTGAGAATGAAGGCAGTGTGAGGGGAGGATTTCTACAGGCAAGACTGGCAATGTGAACATTAGTTTGCTGTACATGTCATCACTGAACTTTGTACTGATGTGGTTTTTGATAGGTTCCACTGAGACTTGGGTAGACAAAGGAGGAGTTTTATTAGAAAAAGGAACTGAGGGCAGCTGTGTCAGATGTGCTAAGATGTGTTTACATTTTATGTGTGAATGAGGAGTCATAAAACAGTGGAGCTATATTCAGGCTGATAATATTGCCTAGTGAAACAGTATGTGGCACTGATACTTTATAAAAAGAGCTTGCACCCTCTTTACCAAAGGTTTTTGAATCATCCAGATTCAAAATAATATATGATAATCATATCTTCATGGATGTCTGGAAGTAATTCCAGAAGTTTTTATTTCTGCTTTTGTGGTAATTTCAATTATTCTGTATAGCCTTTAGTGATTATTCTTCCCTTCTTTGTTATACTTTTCTGTCATCTTTTGAGACATGCAACATGTGCTGGGCTAATTTTCACACAGCTATAAGATGAAACAAGATGTGAAGAAAATTATCTTAAGGCTAAATCAGTATTATTAAAGATGTACGTATAGCAAGCCAAAAGCAGGTGGATTACCTGCTTCTGTTAGTGCCTGTTTCTCTCTTGTGGTACACAAACCACCAAATGCTGTGGGCTATTCAAAGCAGTGTTTGAATGCTCTAACAGAAGCATATCTGGCAGAAGTGGGCCACAAAGAAGTAGGATTAGAAGAATGATTGAAGTTTGGCAAATGTGAAAATTCAGTGACTGGACCTGGGAGCTTTAAACTGCTGTGGTTTAGAAAGCTTGGTATATGAATGTGATTTGGGCTGATGGAATAAACATGGGTCCTCATGAGTTTAAATAATATGTATAGGAGTCTTTGTCTTATTCTGAGTTCTGCAATTCAGTTTGGAAAGCAATGTTGTTAACTTTTCCCCACAAATCTAATCTGAAATTTAAGTGGATTTTTGCTTCTTGCAAAGTGCCTGTGGTTTTGTTCATTAGCTTGATTAACAGTATTTGAACTTGATTCTGCTTTCATGCACAGTTGTCTGGTGCCTTTTTAGCAAATGTCCCACAGTATTGTGGTATATGGTAGATGCTTGAAGGTGAGAAATTGAATAAAGTTATTATTTTGATTAGTTCAAACAATACACCACAACATTTCACAGTGTTATACCCATTTTTTTCTCTAATGTTTGAGTAGCAAAGCTTGGATTTTATGGAAGCCTGTGATTCTCCTGTGTTAGGGTGCAACCTCTATATTTTATAATTGAAATGTCAAAAACTCAAGAGTTTTTGTACTTCTTTTTAATAGAACATTCTAACTGTACATTCTTTTAATAAAAATGTATTTTGGGTTAGATTTTAAAAGTTGTTTGAGCACAAAATATAGATGGTCAATCAACTCTTGCTTAACCCTTAATGGCTTTGTTCTGGACTATTTTTGTGTTGTCTTCTCTTAAACTTGAGAAAACTTGTGCATGCACAATGCCCTTTGACAGGGCATTAAACTGTCTTCTCCCATCCCTTGGAGCAGCTGCTCCTTTTGCTTACTGAACCATTACTCACTTCATTTGATGGCCTCTAGTTTCTCTTTCAGGTGGGATTAGGAAAATGTAATACCCAGCGTGGTCTCTGGTACTAATGATCTGGTAGACCTCTTACTTTTTTGTGATGTGTATTTATTATTGTTAGTATCATTAACTGCAGAAAATACAAATACAGGGCAAGGGCAATCTCCATTGCCATTCTAAGGTACTTTTTGATCTATGGCTGCTTCTCCTCTTCTTCTTTGATTTCTGTTTTGCCTCCCCTGGCACATACATTTTATGAGATTAGGTTTTCTAGGTTGGAAGTTGGTGTAGCTAGTAAATACAACTATTAAATCTACCTCAATAAATTGAACCTGTGATGAACTGTAATTCAAGTACTAGGCAGAGAAATAAAAGTTACAGTTAAGTAGTACTCTTCAAGATAGTAAGAGAATTAACTTCTAGTCAAGTGGTAGAGGTGAATATTTTGGATTAAAAAGTTCTCAGGGGTGGTGCATGATGATGTGGTACACATTAATGATGTGGTCTTTGTTCTGAACAGTGCATTCAGAACATAATTAATAACAAAGCCCTTTGGAATGTGTGCAAACCAGGTGTGACGTGTACTTTGGGGATGGTCTTATCTGGGAATGATTCAGACTTTAGAAAAGTATCTTTGCAGATACTGATAACTCTTTGAAGTCTGAATGTCTGATTAACAAACTGCCTTTTCTTTTGCTGAAGTTATGCAAAATCTTTGTAATTGTGAAGAATGAGCAAAAACAATTAAAGGACAAATTACCAGAAAAAAACAAAAATCATTTATGTTGTAGTACAGTAAATTGGATTTTAGGGTTTATGAACATATAAATATGAAAAGTAAAGTACTCTAGATATATTTCTTCTGAACTGGTATTTAATGAGTTTTTAAAGTTACCAACTTTCCTTCTTGCTGTAGCAGACATTTTCAAAATTTTTTACAAACCTTTTTAAGGCAAGTTATAAAGAAGTCCTAAAGGATGCTTAGCTTGCAGATTGTCCCTGCATTTGTCAAAAATTTGGGGAAATGGTAAAAGAGGTTAAAATTCTGAAATACTGGTGTTTAATTAAATAGGCTCACCTAGATGGTGCATATTTTCTGCTCAGTAGACACAATAAACTCTAGTTTTAGTAACCAGTTAAATAAATCTTTTTCTTCATGAGGATTAACTTGGATATTTTTATTAACAAAGTATTTTTGAATCTGCTTTCGTGATGCCTCAAAATACTACAGTGAATGCTTTGTTTGGTTAGAGAATATAGTTCATGTAACTTTAGCTATGTGGATGCTTAGAAGTTACTTTTCATTGATTCAAGCTGGTGCAGAAACTATTTTGCAGTGAATGAGGGGAGAATTCAGTTGTACTAAAACTTGATTAAAATGCATCTGGGTTTTTCAGCTTAATTGTTGAGCTCTACAACACTCAAAAAATGTATTTGAAAATACATTACTGCCTTTGCCTGTTATGTATGCCAGAATTTCTGTAAACACACTCTGTTGGAAGACAGCACTTCATAGCTTCACACATTTTTTCATTCATGTTGAACAGTGGATTATGTGAAAGCAGAATAGTTGTTGTTGAGTTTACATAATTAGGAAAAGTCCATTTTGCCTTTTGGAAAGGTTTGAACAATTTGATTTGATGAGAAATAATTAAAAATAACGCAGTAATGGCATATCTACTAGGTAAAAACTTTGCATATGCTTGAATAGTCTTCAAAATCTTTCTTAGTGGTGGAATTTTCAGAAGTTCTTAGTGGTAGTCTCTCAATATATGGCTTCTGTGCATCATCAAGAAATTGTCCTGCCCAAATAATACATCACAGCACTTGCATGGTTAATATCTACAACTCATCTTAGATTTCAGGTTATTTTAGTCTGTGTTTGTAATACTTCTCTGTGAAATGTGTCAATTAAAAGGGTGTGCAGTGGTGTCTCCTGAAAGAAGAGGAAGTCATTCCCCGTATCAGAGCCATGGAGGGGCGTAGGGGGCGACCCCCAAATCCAGACAGACAGCACTCCAGGGAGGAGTCACGGAGCAGGCGCCGCAAAGGCCGACCGCCCAACGTGGGCAGCGGTGAATTCCTGGACAGCGCTGACACAAAGCTGTTGAGAAAGCTCCAGGCTCAAGGTAAGAAGTGTGTTAATATTTTCACAAAGAGAGGGTATCAGTATATAAAGAGTTAATGTTTTTCCTTTAGGAGAGTGATTTGTCTCACTAGGATATTAGTATACAACATTTTATTTTGGGTATTTGTTACATGCTGTTATTGAAGACTTTTTGGAGATCAGTAAATGGTTTATCATTATATAGGTTTTAAAGAAGGAAATGCATGTGTAAAGACATGTCTAAAAGCTTACTCTATAGTTACTGCACAAGAAGCTGACAGTGTTTTGGGGAATTCAAGCATGCAGGTCCTGGACCTCAGTCCTTTGAAAAGGAAGCTGAATTCAACCTCCAGAAAATCCTTCCTACAGCTGTCTTCTATGAGTGTGTCCATAAACAGTTAATTCAAATTTCAGAAATGCTATCACACAGTAGTAGAATGCTTCAGGAGGTTACTTATTAGCATAAGAATGGCTGACTTTAGGTAGACACAGAAAAGAGGCATATGACCCAGGTGAGTGTGTTCTTGCTTCATTGTTGAAGAATTATTACATAATTACATGAGGTGACTTCTAAGGAAAACTAATTCCATTCTTTCTGAATAAAATGTTGATTTAGTAGTTTTGAAACAATTGTTTTCTGTTTTAGAAGAAAGAGGAAAATGGTTTTAAAATGAACCAGCATTATTGGTATGATTCTGTCACTTAATAAATAATATTTTCCTGTGATAGAAAGTATCCGTGTTCATTTGCACTGTTGACACAGTTATTGATACATGATGTGCCATTAATAGTTCATAGAAAAATTTTGTAGACGCCAGTGTGTGCAAAACAAATCCTCTGTTTGCTCTGCCTTTGCAACATGCAAATGTCTGGAACATGAACTGTATCTGTTGTTGGAGAGCACTGTTTTTATGAAGATAATATTTTCTTTTTGTAACAGAAATAGCTAGGCAAGCAGCACAAATAAAGCTACTGAGAAAGCTTCAGAAGCAGGAACAAGCACGAGCTGCCAAAGAAGCAAAAAAACAGCAAGGTAAGCATTGGTTGTGCATGCTAGGGGATTTTTTTGAAAAGTGTTTATGAAAAGTTACCTGTCTCTTGCCATGTTCTGCTGATATTGTTTGCTTTTGTTTGTTAGCTATTATGGCAGCTGAAGAAAAGCGAAAGCAAAAGGAGCAGATAAAGATAATGAAACAACAGGTAAACTATGCAATTGCTATATAATCTCTTTACATTATGTTTTCATTATCATTCAGTAAGATGTATTTCAAATATTTAGTAAATTACTAAGTATGCTGATTACAAAGTGTATGTTTTAATTCTAGTTCTAAAGAGCACACAGTGTATGTTACTTAAAATTCTAAACTCCATTAAATCCACCACTAAGCCATGTCCCCAGGTGCCACATCACATCTTTCAAATTCCTCTAGGGACAGTGACTCCACTGCTGCCCTGGGCAGCCTGTGCCAAAGCTAGACAACCCTTTCCATGAAGAAAGGTTACCTAATATCCAAGTTAAACCTCCCTTGGTCCAATGTGAGGCCGTTTCCTCTTGTCCTGTGCCTTGTTCCAGGGAGCAGAGTCTGACCCTCATTTGGCTGCACCCGTCAGGGAGTTTGAGAAAGCGAGAAGGTCCCCCCGAGCCTCCTTTTTTCTGAGCTGAGCCCCTTTCCCAGCTTCCTCAGCTGTTCTGGTGCTCCAGTCCCTTCCACAGCTGTCTTGCCCTTCTTCTCGGGACATGCTACATCCCCTCAATATCTGTATATGATCTCAGCATCCCAACACCTGGAAAAAGCACTAGTATTGGTTTGCCTGTAAGTGACATGGGAAGAAGACAGAGATGCTGGTTGCCAGTGTAGAGAGAAAATTCATGTGGCCAACCCCTCAGTTGAAGTTGAAGCTGCCAGAAGTATGGGGGACAACAGAAAAAAGTTTTTTCAAATATATTAATGGCAATCCTTCTTGTGTTTATAAACTGGGAAATGAGGGGCTGAAGAGCAGCTGCAGGAAGGGATCTGGGTGTCCTGGTTGAAGGCATGTTGGATATCAGTCAGCAGTGCCCCAGGAGGAACATCTCTGCCCTGGAAGGCATCACGCCCAGCTTCGCTGGCCAGGCAGGGAGGGGTGTGTCCCACTCTGCTCGGCACTGGGGTGGCCTCACCTTGAGTCCTGGGGAGAGTTTTGGGCACCCCAATATAAAAAGGACAGTAAACCATTAGAGGCTCTCCAAAGAAGGCCATGAGGATGGGGATGGAACTGGAAGGGAAGTGTTAAGAGGAGCAGCTGAGGGACTTGGTTTGTTCAGCCTGGAGAAGAAGAGACTGAGGGGAAACTCACTGTGGTCTTCAGTGTACTCAGGAGGGGCAGCTCTGATCTCTGCTCTCTGTCACCAGTGACAGGACTTGAGGGAACTACTGGAGCCGAGTCAGGAGGTTTAGGCTAGGTATCAGAATAAAGGACCAGAGGGTGGTCAGGCAGTGGGCAGGCTCCCCAGAGCAGTGGTCACAGCTCCAAGGCTGCCAGAGCTCCAGGAGCATTTGGACAATGGTGCCAGGCAGAGGGTGGGATTGTAGGGGTGTCTGTGCAGGGCCAGGAGTTGGATTGATGATCCTGATGGGTGCCTCCCAGCTCAGCATACTCTATGATTTTATGACAACTTGAAAAAAAACCCAATAAAAATATTAAACCCTTTCACATCTTTGAAATCCAAGTATTAAATCCTGACATGCTTCTTTTTTTTGAGTAGTAAGCCAGAACTGCAGAACTGGTGTTACTGCAGACTACCTTAAATATCCCCGTAATAGATAACAATTAGCTCTTGTTGGTAACTGTTTAAATGTTGTGGGGGTTTTTTGTGGTTTGGTTTTTTTTTTTTTTTTTTTTTAAGAAAGTGCTCAGTGTAGTAGATACAGAACTTGAAGTTGTCACTCTACCAGGTATGACTTAGAGTAGGAAAGGCTGAGAGAGTTGGGACTGTTCAGACTGGAGAAGAGGAGGCTCAGGAGGATCTTGCTAATATTGCTAAGTACCTGAGGGGAGGTTGCAAAGAGGTGACTTCTCCCAGAAGTACCCAGTGACAGGAGGTTCCTTCTGAACATTGGGAAACAGTTTGTCACTAAGATGGCAACTGAGAACTGGAGCAGGTGGCCCAGGGAGGATGTGGAGCCTCCCACATGGATTTTCAACAGCAGCCTAGATGTGGTCCTGGGTAACTGGTTCTAGGTGACCCTTCTGGGGGCGTGTGGACAAGGTGACTTCAGGTGTCCCTCTCAGCCTCAGGCAGTCTGCTCTTTTGTAGATCATGACAGTTTCAAGCTGTCCACTTCTTAAGGCAGCCCATACTTGCTAGAGAAAAGGAGCATGCTATGATTTTCAAGTGGTCCTTACATTCCGAGGGGTCCAGGGAGCAAGAATTTTTAAATTGTCAAATGCATCAAATCCAGACCTTGTTTGTCGTCATCATATTCCTTCTTGGTGTGTAACCTGATAAAACTCATTTTTTCAATGTACAGAGTACTTTCTTCTCTGATACAGTTCTTTATTCTGATCTCTGCTGAAAAGTTTGCTGTGTTAACTCTTACCTTTATGGAGCTGAGAGTCCTGCATTTTGGCCACAATAACTCCCTGCAGCCTTATAGGCTGGGGATGGTGTGACTGGACAGTGTCCAGGCAGAGAAGGACCTGATGGACAGCAGGCTGGACATGAGGCAGCAGTGTGCCCAGGTGGCCAAGAAGGCCAATGGCTCCTGGCCTGGATCAGGAATGGTGTGGCCAGCAGGAGCAGGGAGGTCATTCTGCCCCTGCACAGGACGCTGGTGGGGGCACACCTCAAGTGCTGTGCCCAGTCCTGGCCCCTCAGTTTGGGAAGGACGTTCAGATGCTCCAGCCCATCCAGAGGAGGCAACGAGGCTGGAGAGGGGCTGGGAACACAAACCCTGAGAGGAACCACTGAGGGAGCTGGGGGTGCTCACCTGGAGAAAAGGAGACTCAGGGGTGCCCTCCTCACTCTGCACAGCTCTGAAAGGTGCCTGTGCTCAGCTGGGGCTGGGCTCTGTCTCCAGGCAGCACTGACACAACCAGAGCACACAGTCTCAAGCCACACCAAGGGAAATATAGGTTGGATATTAGGAAAATGTTTTTTACAGAAATGGTGATAAAAGTTCTGGAATGGTCTGCCCGGGGAGGTGATGGAGTCACCATCCTTGGATGTGTTTAAAAAAAGCCTGGATGTGGCACTGGGTGTTGGGGTTTAGTTGAGGTGTTGGGGCTGGGTTGGACTTGATGATGTTTAAGTGTCTTCCAACCTGGTGATTCTTTGGTTCTGTAAGAGGGTGTAGCATATGCTTTCAACTTTTGCACTTTGTTTTCAAGTATAATGGGGGATAATAGAGATTTAAGGCCCATGCTGTGAGCTTCACATGGAAGCTTCATGTTTAGAAAGTTCAGCACTGTCTGAACAAGGCCTCTGAATTAATTTTCTTGGTAAGATTGTATTATGTTGGACTTGTCAACAGTTTACAGAGCTCATAGGATTTGCCTGGAGTTTATTAGACTTCATGTATTAGAGCTCTATTTGTCAGAAAACTTGGTATGTCTTTCTCATCCATGATTGCTCTTTTACTGTTAAATATTTTAAATTATCTTTTCTTACGAGCTTGGTTTTGGTTTTAGTTATTTTTCAATAAAGTGTATACATCACTATGTGTTCTCCAGAGAGTAAAATTTTAGAACTATCCTTGTTCTAAGAGTCTCAGGCCAGCTCACAAGAAAACAATGTATTCTGTACAGATGGGCTTTCCCCTCACTGTTGGGAAAGCGTCTGCTGGTCCAGAGGAGCTCATTGAGCTCCTTTTCAAGCTTCTGGTCTACGCCTCCCCCAGCTTGCAGGGATATTCCATGGTCTGGGTTTTGCTATTAAAACTTTACAGGAAGTCCAGCTGGATGTATTCACTGTTCTTCAAAATGGTCCTCCCTAGTCACTGTGGCTCATTCAGCTCTTTTGAGATAATCAAATAATGAATTTTTAATAGCTAATTTAACAGACAAACCTATGCAGCACAGGTAGTGTGAAATGATTCCAGTGTTTGCAATAATTACATTTCTCAATCAGTGTAGTAAGACTTGGTTCAGATTTTAGGAACTAATTTATGAAGAAGAATATATTAGAATATGGTTGCCCAGCATCCATCTGTGGAGGGCATAACTTGATCATTTTCTTCTCACCATGGTGAAACATGCTTAAATGTGTTGTAGTACGCATGGTTCCTGTTCCAATTACTTCTTTTGTTACAGCATGTATAAAATTCACTAAACTGCGTACTAAAGCTTCCAAAATTAGCATCAATTACCTGAGTGCTTTAAATATCTGGATAAACTGGAGTGTACTTAGCTGAGCATGTTGCCCAGGTTGCATGTTGGGGGAGTGTTCCTGGCTGACAGAGCACGCATGAGCTTTGGGTTTTGCTGAGCTCAGCTCGCTGTGCTGCCCATGGCACCGTAATGGCCTGAGAGAGGCTGCAAGAACCGAGGCACAAACAGTGCTTGGACAGACCTTGCTGTTTTTTGGTCAGAGAGATCACTTCAAAACATCATCTAGTTCATGGCATAGCTCACCCTTCTGTTCATTCTTAACTAGCTTCACCACTGTCACCTGGAATTGGAATACTCTAGTTTCCTTACTTGGTCATTAATCTGGGCCTTTTGAAGGTGTTAAAAAAATAATAAAAACTTTGACAACTTAAACATGAGCACCCACGCATAACTAGGTGTGGCTTCCTTCAGGGTTATACCAGACATCTAATACTAGTAAAATTTCTAAGCTTACGGGAGCAGTTGACTAAAATGGGTGAAACTCAATAACAAAAAAATATGTATAAACTTTGTCATTTTTAAAATGTGAAAGTATATGTATAAAAAAGTATAGTATGTAAAGTATAGTATGTGAAAGTATATGTATTAAAAAAGTATAATTTCCTTCATATGTATTTTTTAAAGAAGTAACTTTCTTACCCTTGTAGGAAAAAATTAAGCGAATTCAGCAAATTAGAATGGAGAAAGAACTTCGAGCTCAGCAAATTTTGGAGGTAAAAATAAGGGCTCAAATGTAATTTTTCCACTGCCATTTTAAAATGTATTTTAGTAGTCACACATGTAGTTAGAAGCGTAACTAAATATAGCAGCTCTAACAACCTTATTTCCAAAGGCCAGTTCAAAGATGTGTCTTAAATTATTTTTCTTAAAAGGTCAGCATAAACTGTGATCCATAATCTTACAAGTATTCACACTTGGGCTCACGATTTTCTATCAGAATAGTCTTGTGTGTACATAAGTTAACACCAGAGCAATTCCTTAGAGAAAAAGTTTGCAGTAGCAGAATATTAATACAATGTTCTGTTCTATATGAAGTGGGTTTAGAAATACTATGTCTGTATTAGAGTATACTCTACAGTTTTGCTAGTGTACTAGCAAAGATAAATTGCTAGTTTTCAAGTCTCCATTGCCATAAAAATTAATAGTAAACTCTTTGCCATTTCTATGTGTGTTGGTTTCTTAAAATAGCCAGGTGAAAGAGTTTTGAGTGGGATTTGAAATTTTGGTTGAATTTTTTTTAAGTAACTGAAATGTGAATTGATTGTGAAAGCTGCATTAGAGATTTCTTGCAATGTACACAGTAAGTGATGATGTCCTTAACTTTTAAAAATACGTAACTTTGCTTCTAGTCAGATTATTTTCAAGTTGTGATTGTGCTGTTGTGTGACCTGTTTTGCATGCACAGGCTAAAAAGAAAAAGAAGGAAGAAGCAGCAAATGCCAAATTATTGGAAGCGGAAAAACGAATAAAGGTTAGTTTAGAGGAGCTCCAAAAACAAGAACTGTGTTATTGTGCATAACCTATGTTGATGTATAAAAGCAATAAATCTGGGAGGCTATTCATGGGTAATGAAGCTGTACATACAGACAGCAAATAATGCCATGTATGTATGGTTATAAAAAGGCACGAAGCATATGCAGAGGAGTTTGTGTATGTGTGACACACACAGATATACAGAGACAGTACTTTATATGCCATTGCCATGGTTTGCATAATAAAATGTTCATGCAGTAACATTATTCGCAATACTCTTAAGCACACTGTATCGAAAAATGATGTTGTTTCTTGGCAAGCATAGTCTTTTCTAGGCTGTAATGCATGCAAGACTACAGAAGTCTTTGACAAATACTGGAAAATACAGTGTCTCTCTGTGTGTGTATATATATATATATAAGTACTTCTATTGCTGCTTCAGTATTCTAGGTGTGTTCTATCATGGAACTCTCAACTCACCAGACTTACTGTCATGTATGTTGTGTATCCTTCTCTGTAAGTTAGAATTTAACTCAGATGTGCCATTTTGGTGTGGCAGAACTGTGCAATTTGGTAAGCAAATTTTGATGGATGTTTTAAAACAATACATTTCTGTTCTTCTGTTGAAGGAGAAAGAGATGAGAAGACAGCAGGCTGTTCTTCTGAAGCACCAGGTTGGTATAAGTTTGGTTGACCAAACAGACAGAATGCCAATTGTCAGCTGCTACTTTCAGTTGTATGGGGGAGGGGTTGAATCCTCAAAAATGCCCTTTTTAAACTTCTGGGTTTGATTCCTGCACAGATTTTCTTTCGCCTTACGATTTTTTGCTTTGCTTTGGTATTGGGGTCTTTTGGGGGATTATAAAGTGGTTTTATGACTTTGTGATTTCTGTTTCATAATGTTGTGCCAACTCTTTCTACCAGGAGTTGGAGAGGCATAGACTAGATATGGTATGGGTATGTTTATTTTTGTACATCTAACACCGCATTGTGATTTGGTTGTGATATGGTTGTCATAGCAATGCATAAAATGTAGCACTGGCTGCTGTCATATTACATACTGCTGCATGGCTTTACAGCACAGTGCATTGCATACATCTGCTTGTCTTGTCTGTTAAGGAAAAAAAGACATGTCTTGAACATGTGTATAAATTGAATGTGACAGTAACTAAATGTGGTTTTTAACCAGGGATCTATGTAATTGATGTCCCAGTAAAAATTTGACTAGTATATAAAATCATGGATTGATGCAAAATCATTAGGATGGTCACTTGGATGATTTTTGCAAGCCTTGTCCCATTCACTGGGAATGAAACCAGACATTTTAAACACAATTTGAATTAACCTGTTTTAGAAATCAGGGTGATGTCTTCCCCTTGTAAGATACTGAGGAAATTAGCTTTCAGTTGGTGGTAAATACATAATTTTATAAGTATACAATGAAATATTAGAATGTAATTCTAGCCTCACCAAATTAGGTGATAAAATTCCTATAGCCTTTGCTGGGGCCGAGATTTGCTCTTCAGCTGTTAAGCTGAAGGCAAATCCCCTGTACTTAGTGCCTTAGAATATTGCTCCTTAATGCATTTGAAGCTACTGACATAATTTACTGAGGGACAGGCATCAGTAAAAGCAAGTGTTGTTGCATATGTACATGCACCACCACTGGCTTGATTAAAACTGAACTAGAGCTGATAAAATTAATCATGTTAATTTGTTGCTTGGTTAGAAAAATGTTAATACTTGCAATGTTTGAAAAAGACCAGTTTAAAATTTCTGCTGAATTGGCTATTGAAGAAGTAAATTGCAAGTTCCGTCATAGCAGATGTAAGGTAACTGACCTGTTCCAGCCAACCATTTTGCTTTTTGTTCTGCCAGCTTATGAAGGAGCATCACAACTGACCATAAGTAAATCTGTATGCTTCTTATTTACACTGTCTCCATGTTCATTGCTTTACCTTTTTGCTTTTGATTGTTCTTGTATTTGCTTTCTAAACCTGAACTAAAACATGCACAGACTTGGCCATTCTTGTCCTATATTTAGTATTTACTGTGACTTGTCTATTAATGCTAAATTTGTTACTCCGCTTTTTTATTGATTTGAAAATGTGGTTTAGTTTTGTTCTAATATTACCCGCTTCAACAGGAACGAGAACGGAGAAGACAACATATGATGCTTATGAAAGCCATGGAAGCACGTAAAAAAGCAGAAGTGAGTATTAACTCTGAAAGTTTGAAGTTTTCTTAGTTTCGTTCTACAGTCATCTGTAGAAGAGCAATGTCTTTTTATGTTATATATAATTTGATTTGTGTACATTGCAGCAGTAGGACAAGAAACATTAGGCACAAATTAAAATATAGGAAATTCTATTCAAATTTAAAAAAGCTTTTTTACTTGGAGGGAGAGGGTTGAACATTGGTGCAGATTGCCCAGTTTTGAGAGTTCTGGATGTTTTTGAGAGGAAACCTAAGTAAAATGCAAAAGCTCCACAATTACTAATGTACTTTTTGTTTTACATTTATGTATTTCTATATCTTGAGACTTGTTTTTATGTCCATATCCTGAAACTTTTGTAAGTAAAGTGCAGATAATGAAGATACTGAAATAAGATAGCCATCGTTCTAACACGTAGCTGTTAAGGAAGTTGTTAAAACTTCTGTCTAGGATTGTATTTGCAAATTTCAACAAAAGTGACTGACCAAACCTCAGAAAAAGTGAATAGTACTTCAGTACAAGGAAATAGAGGAAGATGATACCCCAAGCACTCATTCCACTGCTGGAAATCAGGCTATCAGGCTAAATGGTCATTTAGTCTGATCCAGTGCTCCAATTATATTTTTACTCTAATAGACATAGAAGAGTGTCTATTTCAACCAGTAGAAGTAATGTTTAAATAGATTTATGAAACGTAGTGCAACTGAAGTTTTTGGTTTTAATCATAAATTTACATCATCAATGTAAATTACTGTGTGGCCACATAAATATCCATAATACATCTCTTGTTTTCTTCTGTTTTGAATTGGCAAAAACAAGTTGTAAGCAATGCTGGATGACCTTGGGACATTTACATGGGCTAGGATAAAAGGCAATAAACCATTTTCAAAAAGCAAATCAAAGAGCGTCAAGTTAGGGATTTTGTATGTTCTTTAGTGTATTGTGATTTTTCTATACAAGATGTCTCTTAAGAACTCGGTGTAGATAAAGAGGGCCTATGTTGGCAGTACAGAGGATGCTTACGCAGCTGTAGAGCAGCAAGCAGATGGGTAGTTCTGAATGTCAATGCATTTTTTTCTGCCAGTGTAAATTGACTGGTCCAAATATGTTCTTTGTGTGTAATGTGAAGCTTGATCTTGCGTAAAATCCACTAAAGACTGTAGTAGTAGAAGTCATGATCTCTGTGCACTCACAGTGATTATCCACAGGTGTCACTAGTGGTCTGATAATACTCCATGTAGAACAGAAAGGAAGAATAGAAAGTCATACGGCCTGCCAGAACTCTACAGAGAAGTCAGTGATTAATACTGACCTACAAATGCAGCAGAGCCTGACTTAGTATTGCCCATACTCTCATTATTGCAAAATACGGTGGTAGTAAATGGAAGAGGAGAGTGACCTCTTAAGCTAACAGAATAGTAGGGAGTGGTTCTGAGTAATGGGAAGCATCTTAGCCCTTCTGTGTCTGCAGGTGAAAAGCACATGCAGTATCTTCAGTTTTGTATTTTATCAGGTTCTTGAGTAGAGGCACACACACATACATGTGTTCGGTTATACGCAGTTATGTGCTCTGAACAGGTGGTGCTGGTGTCTGGCAGATTCCATAGATTTTACACTCGATGTTGGCTGCACAGAGGTGTGTGGGCAGTTGTGTCATCAGGACGGTGGATCGGCAGCAGAACCCCTGGCACCGGGGATGGGAAAGGCCACAGGAGCTCTGGGTTCATAGGCAGTCTTGGCATGTTACAGAGTTGGTGTAGTATTGGTGTGACTCCACTGTGGAGACTGTTGAAGAGACAGTAGATGCTTGGCTTCTCACTTGATGATGTGTGTGTTCTTATTGTGCATATAAGACATGAAGGACAACATGTTCAGTTTCAGGCTGCATGCAAAGTGTATGGTAATTCAAGGCCAGAAGCTACCTGTGTTTGAAAAGATCAGTTGTGTTTTATAAGGTATTCATATCTAGTTTATATATTATGGGACTTCTTAAACCATGTATTGTTTAGAGGGTTTTCTTAAGTGGTTTCTGCTGTAGCAGGTGCAGATTAACGATTTTGGGGTTAAGCAGAGCCTTTAAAATCAGGTGCCTTGCATGGCAGCTCTTTGCCGTATTTTCACTCCGTCATCTTTCTCAAATGGTACTTCAAAGAGTTTTTCTTTGCAAACATACTTGAAACCTGTGTCTGTATGGACAGGAGAGAAAAAAGTGAGTCTTAGATTGTTTTACAAATTCAGTGATTTTGTTCTAGTTTTCCCCTCCCCTTTACTTTAATGCAGGTTCCTTAATTGATGTGGCAGTTATTAAGGTTACAGGCCTAGTGCTTTTCAAATTCTTAGGTCGTTCCTTTGTAAATTTAATATGTGGGGTTTATTTTTTTCCCTTTTAATTCTCTTAAGGAAAAAGAGCGGCTAAAGCAAGAGAAACGTGATGAAAAAAGATTAAATAAGGAACGTAAACTGGAACAGCGAAGATTGGAATTAGAAATGGCAAAGGAGCTAAAGAAGCCTAATGAAGATATGTGCTTAGCAGACCAGAAGGTAATCACAACAACATAGACTTACTTCTTGTTTGTGTATTTTATAATTCTGTCAATAACTTTCTTCTTGCAGCCACACTCAAAGCATTCAAGTTTTAATTGAGGTAATTGGAGAGCTATTTGAAATATATACAAATACAAGATACTAGAACGCTTCACAGTAGTGTATGCTTACTTAATTAAAAGCTTTTTGTTTAAAAGAGGCCTGCTTCCCAAACAGCATGATTGCTTAAAAAAAATTCTTTACTCAAGTTATTTTTATATCAGGAATGTGCATCATGTCACAGTACACAGGCAGTATATAGTCCTCTAGAGAACTCTTAAATGTTGCTCAAAATGAGTTACTCTCCCAGTGTTCTGAGTTCTTCGTTTTTGTCCGTAAGGACTTGACGAAGGTTGGGTTCAAAGTCTGTTCCAGAGAAATCCCTTCCCTTTTTCCACTAAATAATTTTAAACCACCTTTTACAGTAATTTGGCTCAGAATAGATCCTTACAGTGTCTCCTGGCCAAAAAGGATGTATTTCTTAATCTCTTGCCTCCTATAATTTGTGAAAATTTAAGTGTGCTTCAGCATTGAATGGACAAGGGGTGCAGGGTACCCCTTGGAAGGAAGGTTGCCTGTGTCTTCCAGTATTGTCATGCTGTAGGTTAGAAGTAAGTGTCAGTCAACTTTCCCAGCTGTTATAAAAAAAATTTTCTTTTGAAATATGCTACGGAATCTTTCACTTTTTTCTTTGCTTTCCAGCCTTTCCCAGAGCTGCCTCGCATCCCAGGCCTCGTTCTTGATGGAAGCACATTTTCGGATTGTCTCATGGTAGTGCAGTTCCTGCGTAACTTCGGTAAAGTTCTTGGCTTTGATGTGACCATAGATGTTCCTTCCCTGAGTGTTCTTCAAGAGGGTTTGCTCAACATAGGGGACAGCATGGGAGAAGTACAGGACTTGCTTGTGAAACTTGTATCTGCAGCTGTGTGCGATCCTGGACTTGGTACAGGATACAAGGTAAAAAGAAAAAATCCATAGTAAACACCCTGTATATACGAATGCGTTCTTTATAACGCGTCTCTGACACCTCTCTCATATGGCTTTCCTTTGTCTTTCCTAATTCTTTTCTTCAGTGTCACAGTTCTAATGTTACTCCAAAACTTTGTGTCCCATCAGCCTTCCCATTTTCCAGACATGATAAATTTCTGTGCATTTTCTGTTCACACAAACACACGTCCCATTTTTATTTGGACCTTTTGTAGGGCACTGTCACATCTGTGGCCATGTCTTTTAACTCCTTTCTGTCTATTCCTTTGCATTCTTATCCTCATGTTATAGTCTCAGTGAATGTTGCTATTTCTTTCCCTAAGGTCTGCTGTCTAGGTCACTGCATCAAAACCCCAATTCATTCATTACTCTCTTTCCTACTGGTCTTCTTTTTCAAGTCAATATAGCTTTCTTCCACTCTAGAGCTCTTCATAGTATCATTGTACACAGCAGTATTCATCAGTTTTCAGTTGGACCATGCCTTTTTACATGTAATCTATTTAATTATTGCTAATATTATCTCTGTTTTTAAAAACTTAGAAGTGAAGACATTCTAATTTGTTACTGTATTTAAGATTTACATTTGAATAGTCTCAGAGAATAATCTGTTTGATGTCCTTATGTAAAAAAGCAAACAAACCTATACCGTCTTCAATGAACAATAATATAGCCTACAAAGGTGTGTTTGAAACATGATTGCTTAAAATGTCTTTGTTCTTTTTAGGCTAAAACTATTCTCGGGGAACACTTACTGAACGTTGGTATCAATCGAGATAATGTGTCTGAGATTCTGCAGATTTTCATGGAGGCTCATTGTGGGCAAACAGAGCTGACAGAGAGCTTGAAGACAAAAGCTTTTCAGGCACATTCTCCAGCTCAGAAAGCATCAGTACTTGCTTTTCTGGTCAATGAGTTAGCATGCAGCAAAAGTGTAGTAAGGTAAGTTTTTTCCCAAACAGGTGTGTGAAATTAAAATTACAAAAAATGTTGTAGTTGAGAAATACTGTGTATTCACTGTATTCTGTTACAGGAGGACTACTTATGTTCCTCTTACAATGAAAGCTGAAATTGGTTGAGTTACTGCTTCTTACCTTTATGTACTGTTGATATGATGGAAGAATGTAACTTTTCCATGTTTGGTCTGTAATTTTGTTTTCAAAGCCTGAACCAAAATTTCTCTAGCAATTTTTGGAATAAAAGATGAGATTAATTGCCAAGAAATTTATTAGGAATTCTAGGGAATAATTTAGAACAGTTGTTCAAGGCTTCTGGAGTACACTATTTTCCCTTTTTTCCTTCTGTTTTTGAAGATGTTTTGAAGGTGTGTCTTTAAGTAGGGTCATGAGGTGAGGTGGCATGCTTGATGTATCATCACAGTAATTCAAGAAGGTGTACATGTACATTTGTGGTCAGTAGTGTGTAACATTTCATAATTTTAAATCCCCCCTCTATGTTCAACAACTTGTCAAACCCACCAATATGCAACAAAACGTTAGGAAATGCCATTTTTTGGGATTCCTGTTCTTCCACAGACTGTCTGTCTATGGTAAAGTGTTTCATTACCTAATTGAGTGCTGGATTTGGTATACTGTGCTGTAAAAGTTAATCAGGATTGCATAAGGCAGGAATGGAAGAGATGCTTCACGTTTTCCGAAGTTGAAAAATAGCAGAAGTGGGCAGTGCAAGTGCTGTGCATCAACTGTTCAAGAAAGTTCACATGTATCAGTCAAACTCATCATAGAAAGAAACTTCCTCGTTGCAGATGATTGTTTGGTCCCATGTATAGAAATGCTCACTTAGAACTCGAGTTTCTATATTTTGATCATAGAAACAACTGTAATCTGCTGAATTGCTGAGGCCGGGATGTCTCGGACATGGGCGTGTAGACGGTGACTGCACCGAAGCCCTCTTTTTGGTTCTTCAGTTTCTGCAGTGAAAAGTGAATGGTGGATTGTAGATCCCAGAGATCCTAGGTAGAATACTTCAGATGTACCAGTGGTAACTGTTTTTTCATCACAGGGCTACATGCTTTGTGGCAAAGACATTTGGAGGCTTGACACTGAACTAGAGCTATGAAAAGAAATGTTGAATGCCATGCTTCTTGTGGAAAGAAAGCTGAGGTGATATTGGGGATAAAGACTGACATAAGTACAGCAGTGTGCTACGCTGGCATTCCTAGTATTGTGATTTCCTAGCTTTAAAGTGATTTATTTTGAATTTTAATGATTTCTCAAAAGACAGTTATTTGAGGTAAAAGTGTCTGTGCATAAATGTCTATCAGAAGAAAGATACGTAAGTTCACAGTTAATGGATTATTTTCATCTTTGACAGTGAAATTGATAAAAACATTGATTATATGTCAAACTTAAGGAGAGATAAATGGATGGTTGAAGGCAAACTTCGGAAGTAAGTTTCATTTCCTTAAATATTACAATATTTTTCTTTTTTGCCTTTGTTCACATACACTGCTCTATAGGGAATTGGTTTTAAGTACAAAATCAGCTTATGAAGTTACAGGTTGACCAAGACATCAGTAATCAAACTGCTTAATTAAGACAGATGCGGGTTTGGGATGTTGCAACACCAGTCAGTCTATTAAAGATGCATGAGATTCAGAGGGTTAGTGTCACTCAGAATTGGAGCAAAGTCAAGTCTAATTTTGTATTCTTTGGAGGAAACAAAAAACTGGAATTGGAATATTAAAGGACCCATAAAATTGCTATTTGACATAATCAAAGTTTATTTGGACCTACCATAATTCCCAGTGTTCATTCTGAAAGGCATTTTAGGACAATGTGATTTGCTAATTTATGTTATCTTAGTGTTTCTCATCTGTCAATGTCACGTTGTTCCCTATAGCTAGGGATCATGTGTAAATTGCAAGCTTTGAGATATTTTTTATATTTCTTATATTTCTGTTTAAGGTAAAATTTGAACTTCTTAAGGGTTGTCAGTTTCATATTCACTGTTCTCCCATCCTACAAGACAAAATTCCATACAGCAACCATACTGGCTCCAACTGTCAGGAAGCTGGACGGCATAAAGTTAATGAATCACAGGGGGTAAAAACGCATAGCCAGACTCTGCTTTTTTTTTTCTTTGTCATCTTTACCTCTTGCTAGAAACAGTAAATCCTTTCTTAGTCCTTGCTTTAGGTACTTTCATTTCTAATCTTATGTCTCCATTTTTTCCCTTTAATGTATCTCAGAAGGAAGAAGGAAAGAAGTAAAGAAGAAGGACAAGAGGGAGGTAGAGGAAAAAATTAGACCAATAAAAAGACATTCTCTACTAATACTACAAATCCCAGTCTGCACAGAGTTAATGTATTTTAACCTTTAGGATAACCCAGTTACTTTTTTCCTGTCTTCATCTGTGTCCCCTCTATGGGATATGGTTTAAGAAGTGTTTATGAAGTTCTGATGTAGCCAACTTATCATTGGCAAAATGGGACCCTTCCCCTCTCCTTGTCTTCTTACGGTCTGCTTAGTCTTTCTCTCCCTCCATCAAACTGTAAGTACTTGTAGATGTAGGATCTTCCCTTTTCCTTATAATCTTTCATTTCTTCTCTGTCAAGTAGTGAGCATCATACTCTGAAGTCCCAAGCTCGTCCTCCTTGCTACCATAATTTTTCCATGTCTTGTTTTTTTTTTTTTCCCTCCTGTGTGGGTTTTGGGTTCCAGTAGTGCTCTCCCTATTTTTGAGTGCAAGTATTGCAGCAGAGCTCAGAAATGTTGCTCTTCTGCTTCTTTGAATTCAGTGAGCTTCATTCATCTCCCTCAATCTTTGATTCAAAATTTTTGAGTTTTCCACTTTTTCTGATGAATTCCAAGAAGGTTTTAGAAGAGCCTTCTTCAATAAATTTTAAACAATATTTTCTTCTTTATTATGTCAATTGTGTTTTCCATAAACCCTTACAACTCTTCTGGGACTTCTCTGAAATGAAATCTGTACACTTCAGTCTTCTTTTTGCTATTTTCTTCTGCTTCCAGACTTCATTCTTACATGTTATCTTCCCCTTCCATTCACATCTTGGTCTTATTTTTGAGCATCCCAGTTCCAAAGAGTTTTGCATGGCAATAACTTGTTAGTTGAGTACTTGCTGTGTGATCAAGAGCTGTGACCTCTTTTTACGTGCCTACAGACTTTTATGTGCCCCTCAGCACCTGCCCCTTCTGCGGGAAGTGTGTAGGGGATGAATAACAGAGGCTGAGGAATGGATTTATTTAATCTGAGCCTGGTTGGACAGTGTTTGCTGTCATTTATCTTCAAACCACTGTGTCCAGGTTGGCTACAAGTATATCCAAGGGGGATGAGAAAAGATTGTATCTGCATCACATGTGTTTGATGAAGGATTTTTTTTGTGCTTATGTTCTCATTTTTTAATGACATAAGCTTCTCAGCTGGGGAGGAGGGCAAAAGTAAATGCAAAGGCCTGTGCTTGACAGATGCAAATAAGCAACAGTAAAATCCCAGGTTGTAAAACGGAATCATTGTAATTTGTTTCAAGGGATGTTTTCCCTCTCACCCCTTTCCCCACTCTTCCCTCCTTTTCTCCTCCTTCCCTCAAGGATCTTAATAAGTGTAATATATAGATGGTTGGAAATTTGAGTTCTGAACTGCCTGGACTGTTTCTGCTTAGCTGATCGTCAATGAGAGGTTGCATCTAATTCCTTCTCTATCACATATTGGTGTGAATCTTGGTACCAATCCCTTTTTTTGTAAAGGCACCTATCTCATATGATCAAGTCATCTTTCTTTGTGCTTTCTGTGTGACAGCTGTGGTCAGACTCTGACCTGAGATGATTCTGTGATTTTTTTTTAAACTAGACAATCAAAGTCTCAGCATCTCCTTTTCTATCACGTATCTTCTCTTTGGCATCTCTTTTGTAGCCAGATCAATAATAAAAATGAAATACTGCCTCTTAAAGAATTAGGTAATAATAATTCAGTTTAATAACTTGTTTATTATAATAATTCGGTTTTATAAAGGACTTAAGTTTTTCACTGCAACAGTGCTCTTTTCACATGCCAGTGTTGTGGTATGTTCTGTGTAAGTTAATTTCTGTTGAATGAAACCATTTCAACTCTAAATGATGATGGTATATGAAAAGCAGTGTTACTAAGGGGAGAAATAACACCCTGAGTTTCGGTAGGAGATGCTAATGCTGATTTGCCAAACTTTAATTTTTTGAGACACAAGCTGAAGTATGTTAAAAGTACAATGTTCAGAATTTCTTTGCCTTGGTACTACCTACTACTGACATGCAAAAATTATGGGGAAGGCATGAGCACTAAGTCAGAAGGTGAATTTTCCTTCTGTGATCTAGTAAGCATTATAGATCAGATTGGAGCAGGCTTAAGTCAATCACCTGGTTCTCTGATGGGCCACCCACTCTTTTTATAGGTCAGTAGACTTCATGATTCTCTCAGCAGTTGCAGGTGTAGGTTTGGTCCATACCTGAAAGCGAGAAAGACTGAACAGTTTCCTAAGTGAGGGTTTTCTTCTCTCAGTGAGCCATATGTCTAAGTAGCAACAGAAGAATCATGCTGCTTCTTGAAATAACTGTACATTTTTTAAGTTATGCTGGCATTGGTTTCTGCCTCTGCGCTGCTCTGAGTAGGGACTGCTGCCTTCTTCTGTTTGTGGTGCTATCAAAGAAGAGCATCTTTGGTTCATTTGCATGTTTGATAATTTGCAGTAATCGTGCAAGCTTCCATTAGTGCTTGACAACATTGCATCTTTATTTTTGCTTTCAGCAAAAGTTGCTTTTTATGTTTCTTCTGATTCCCTTTAGGTATATGAAAGAGGTGTTGGCAGGTCATAGAACATTCACTTGCCAGCTTTATTACTGAGTTTCTTCAAGATTATCTTAGTGTATGTAAATTGTCTCTAAAATCATCCAGTGCTGCAGCAGACAATCCAGTCGTTAACTAGTGATTTTGGTAGCTAATTCCTGTGTATTGGCAGGAATTTCCAGTCTACACGAAGAGGCTTGAAGTTATCCTTGTAAAAAGGAAATTAGTTTTCTAAAAAACTTAATCAATAGCCTGAGTGGTATTGATGCACAGTGAGACTGAGGATTTTTGCACCATACCTGAAAATGTTATTTGCTTTCAAATTCACTGAAAGGCCTGAGATTTTTTAAAAACATATTTTAACTCACTAAAACAGGTAAATGTCCACTTAGTATGGAAAAAATAAATGTATAAAACTTTATAAATTCTCCAGTGGATTAACTAGTGCATAGAAACTCAACCCAAAACAACAGCAATAACAAAACCACACCAAGAAACCAAAGCCTAGCAGTTTTCAAGTCCCCTTGGTGATTTCTTGGCTAACAGTCTTTTTCTAAAAAAAGTGCTGCTCCCAGTTGAACAGTGACACCTTCATTTCAGTCTGTGCTGTTGAGAACTGGCTGTGGTTATCAGCATTTTAGAAGGCTGGTCCATTTCTCAGTATTCCCTGGAACCAGTACTTGGACAGCACTCATTGTACTTGTAGCCACTTGCTGTATGGAATATTGTTCTGTAGGATGGGAAGAGAGAGGAGTACGACAAGGAAGAATTACGTCCTGGTAATTGTGTTTGTCGTTACCGTTCTGCTTTTCCCATCCTACCTTCTTCAGTCATCTCTTAAAAAATCTTTGTCTTTTCTACACGTTTATGAATCTCTTCTAAGTCAGTTGCGTTTTTGGTCTGCGTGATAAGTGACTGGTTCAGCCTGGCTATATACACCTCCTGTGGTTCAGCATGTTTGCCTGCAAGCTCCCTGATAGGTGGAACTGTAATTTTTGCTGTGTGGAATCTTGTCTTATAGGGGTTTTATAGAAGAAGGAAGTCTACTACAACCATAATAACTGGTATGTAAGTTTCCCTTTTCTTTCATAAAAGGAAAAATGACAGTTTGAGTAATCTGTAGTAGTTGAGGTAACTAAAATTCCCCAGGAAAAAACGTATATCTTAAAATGCTCAGCTAAAGGTCTGAAGTCAAATAATATTTAAAGTTCATAAAAATCTAACATGAAAAAAAAAAAAAAATTTAAATCAACCTTGCTGTTGCCATACAATGTATATAGTTTCATACTTCCAAGTGAGGATTTTTGCCTTTTCCTCCCTGGCTCAGACACAGGTATTTTTTCATCATGTTCTTAAATGCATTAAATGAAGGATAAAAAAGTTGAAATGGTTCTGTCTTCTGTATCGTCTTTCCTGAGTTCTCAAAATCCCTCCTGTGTTTCATTTCTTCTGAACAGTCACACAGTAAAATTGACCTGGGAGAAACAAAGTCTATTCCGAATGGAACCACGAGTAGTAAGGGTTTTATAACATCAGTTTTTCTTGTTGACTAGTGACAATAAATATTGAGAAAATGCAGTGTCATGATAGATCAGAAGCTCTAATTTAAATCTGAAATGTATGATTTTCTTTCAATCTCATAGGAAGAGAGGTATGTTTATGCTACAGCCATAATCCATCATCTCACCCTTTCTCATGTGTTCAAAGGCTTAGAATCATTCATGCCAAGAAAACGGGTAAAAGAGACGCTGCGGGGAGTGGGGACGGAGGCGAGGAAGCCCATTCCTTGGAGACACCCGCACCCGGCCGCAAGCGCCGGCGGAAGGGAGGGGACAGTGACTACGACGATGATGATGATGATGACAGCGATGATCAGGCAGATGAGGATGATGAGGATGAAGAGGACAAAGATGATAAAAAAGGAAAAAAGGCAGAAGTTTGCGATGATGAGGTGGGGAACTGTCAGTATAGTGAAACTTCATTTGCAAATAAGCTGAAACTTGTTTTCCTTCTGTTTTTCTGTAATATGGCACTGTTTTCCAAAAATCTTGCCATAAAAAGGAGGGAAGAATAACTTACCTCCAACATTTTAAAATTTTTATTAGTTTTTATTATTTTGTTAACTAAAAAACAAACAATGCAGTTACATTTCACATTCTCTGTTTTGAAGCTTGAGTGATCTTTTTGTGCATTTTTTTTCACAACTTCCCCCACATAGTCACTGCCTGACTTTATTTGATCCCAAGGTGATAAATTTTGTTTGTCAGTGTCAGATACAATAGAGGAAGATTTCTACCTTGTTGAGCTGGTTTTTAAAGGAAATGCACAGGCTTCCACTGGATGGAACCTGACGCAAGGCACAAGTAATAGAAAATACTACATTTTAAAGCACTTGATGCTGCACTGGATGTTTTCTGTTTGCCAGAAAATGATCCATTCATACAAGATTTGAAGATTTTTAAGACTGCTTGAACAATGCATATAGCCAACATATGTGAACTCAGATGTTTGCATACACCCTTAATTAGAAACCCAGCTAATTTCTAATGTAGGAATAGCCCTCTGTGCTGTTATTGTGGATTTATTTCAAGTACTATCGTTTGTATGAATTAAAGAGAATACCTTAAAGGAACAGCCCAAAGTTCTTAAAATAGTTCAGAATTTTAAAAATAGTAATATTTAGATTTCTAATCTCAAGTCCATCCCTTAATCCTTTTTCCTCTTGTACAATCTCCTATGTTGGTGCACTGGGTGTTTCATGGACAAAATTCCAGTAACTGTACAGAAATTAATTTTCTGATCTACCAGAAGTTCCATTGCATTTGTATTCTATGTAGTATTTCAGGCAGCTTTACTTTGGTACACTTTTTTGAAGCCAAGAAATACAAGACTTGTATCTTACAGTGGGGATGATTTTGACCGTATTCTTTTGGAAACTCACTACTATCTACAAAGATTTTCTTCAATTAAATTAAAACTCTCATCATGGAAAAGAAGGCAAGAAGAAAGCAACCACAGACTTAATCATGAATGCATGCCTCTTCAAAAATCAGCAGGATTGATGCTGTGACTTTTATAGCAGAGTTATAATTTAAAGTGGCTCTACAATTTCATGTAGACATTGAAATTAAATGCAAATGTGGACTGACCAAAGACTTACTGATAGGGTTTGAAGATGCCATTATTTCATGCATGAGAAACACTTAAAATTATTCTATCTGTCTAAAAAGCTTAATAGAAACTAAGATTAAATTCTATAGTGTTGTGTGTTCATGCACAAACTGAGTTACTTCCAGTTTTCAGCAAACATGAGCTTTCTTCTTTGTCCACGCATGGGTGGTTTCAAAAGATTCAAGGTGTATCCTCTTTTCAGTTGTGTTGTTGCTAGTGAAATATATTGCACAAGCGCACAGTTTGAACTTATTTTTTCTCTTTAGTATTTTCCTCTCATTTTCTGTTACATCTTTTTCCTGTAATAATGATAAGATATAGTAGTATGATTTTATCCTGAAATAAACGTGATGTGACAATATATTTGGTGATTATAGGATGATGGGGATCAGACAGCAAGTGTTGAAGAATTAGAGAAACAGATTGAAAAACTGACAAAGGTAAGAGATCATTACTCTTTTTTCTACTACAAATGTGATCACTGGGTGTTATGAGTTAGTATATTAAACGTAAATTTCAATGCTCCCAGTTAATATAAACTGAAATAAGTATCTACTCTTGTTTTGTGAAAGTATGAATAATGCTCTGAGTCATGGCACCTGAACTGTGAGTTTAGTCCGGTTGCACTAAGTAGAGGTCACTCAAAAAGCGGTTAATAGTAATAGTTGATAATATATTTGCACTTCAGAGAATAATGTATTTTTTATCCAGATCTACTTCATATATTCCTGTTTGTTGAGCTTAGAAAGTGATGACAAATTTTGTATATGAGAAGCAATGGCTTCAGTTATACAATGGATTGTTGTTCTCATGCCCTCCTTTCCATGCTGATTTCTGCCGTTGTGCTCCAAGCCAATACAGAACTGTCTGGGCTTCACATTTTGAAAGAAGCAGCAATAGAATAGAAAGAGAAGTGTAAATGAGAAAGATGTAATGCTATAATTAGGGGTACTCATGGCCCATGTTTTTATTGTTCCTATTAGAAAATTTGTCATTTAAGACTTCGTGTGTTGGTTTCTCTCATGTTCCAAATTGCAGTAAATTAGCAGTCCAGGATTCCACCTGACTCCCATCAGTGTCAATTTAGCAAAGCAAGAACTGAATAAACTAACTGAAGTTCTTGTTGGCCCCCCCTCAAAGAGCTGTATTATGTTCAAAGACAGAGCTTATTTTTGTGTATTGTTGTTGTCATTCTTTTATGAACAGTTAAAATATCTCACTAGTCTCCCATCAAAAGTTGCATTATCATCTGTCTTCAGGGCTCTGTTTACCACTTGCTGTTGATGTGTAATTGTTAGGATTTCAGCTGTTCTCGTGCAATGAATCTTTCTTTAATCCACTGCTTTTTGAGAGTCAGGGATTAAAAGACAAGGTGCACCACTGCAGTGTGTTTTTAGAGGATAATCCTAGGCTGAGCCAGGGAGTGCTTTAATGGATTATTTTTTAAAGGAAGCTTTGTGAGTAAAATCATCAAGGCAGCAACTGTGAGTAGAATATCGCAACACACAGACACACCACTATCCCGAGTCTCTGAGAGGGCCTCCTTGTCTGACCCTTGAACTCCTGTTCAGTCTGGCAGCCAGATGTTTTCTGTAATAATGAGATTTACCCCCCCCCCCCCCCCCCCCCCACTGATTTATAATGCTCTCCCTTTTTTAAATAGCAACAAAGCCAGTACAGAAAGAAGTTATTTGAAGCTTCGCACTGTTTGCGTTCAATGATGTTTGGTCAGGACCGTTACAGGCGCCGGTACTGGATCCTGCCCCAGTGTGGTGGTATTTTTGTAGAAGGCATGGAAAGTGGTGAAGGTAAGAGCCATAAAGGAATGGTGGCACACAGAGGAGCACGAGGCCAAGATATGCTGCCCATCTCTGGAGGCACTGGCTTTGTGCAGCAAGGTCTTCACCCTCAGGCAGATGCCCTCAGGCTGCTGTCAGTAGAGCTCTCCCCTTAATGTGGTTCTCTGGTATCTCTTTCTGGTTATGAAAGATCAGGTAATACCTTTCAAAATGAGGATTGGTATTTTGGAAGTTTTCAGTTGTTATGCTTTTACCTACCTGCAAAGTTTCTTGACTCCGAACTATTTCACCTTTCCCTATGGCAGTGATATCTGTGTATGAAAATGAGGAGGACCATAGAATGCAGAAAAAAATTTCATTCTCAGATTTTCTGCAAATGCACAGACTATTCTGCGCATGAAGATATGACAGATGTCTGCAAAAATATGACAATTACTTTCATGAAGTGAAGTACCTTGTTTTCTAATCAACTACATGATTTAGTTAACCAGCAGTTGCTGAAATCATGTTGCTAAAACTAAAATGTAATTTTGGGGTTGTGACAGTTGTATATTAACTATGGTTGAATTTTTCACACACCTTTAATTGGATAGATGCAGAAATTATGTATTAATCTGACTTTTTTGTTGGTATTAGAATTTCTAAACATATACCTTCATTTTGGCCACAGAGAAATCCTTTCTAATTTTGATGTAGATGAACCAAAACCTCATTTCTCTCACATTTTTTCCTTCAAAAAATAGCAAGAAAAAGATCTGATGCACATCAGAATTGCATGAGATCTCATGATCTCATGAGAATTACATCATTCTAGGGAGCTGTTTAATTAACTGTAACAGTATAGCATAGTAGGAAATTTGAGCCTGGTTTGGGGTCCAAAAATAAGCCCTAGACCTTCCCCTAAATGCAATCTTGGTCATCAAGTTCTCTTTCTAAAATGGGTAACATAAAAAGTACTTCCCTCTCTGTCTTTTGCTCCACATTAAGTTATGCTTTGTGTTAGGAACGGTTTTGCACAAGTAGCTGCATACAGAATGTACTGCTTGCATTTTTTTTGGTTTACTGTATTTCGTTATATTTTAACCAGATAAATTCCCAAATGCTTTGGAAATGGTACACAAAGAAAATAGTTTACTTACACTTACCTGTCTTAAAATAGTAAAAAAAACTCACACAAGGTTTTAGCCAAGAGCTGTAGGGCAAACCTCTGTTTTTTAATGTTGTCTTGATGAAAGTTTAATCTCCCTGAAAAAGAAAACACATGTATTCCTAAATTCTCACCTACCTCCTCTTCCCCTCAGCTCTTAGTTTGCCCTCTTTATGTAAATTCTACAATTTATCTATTTCTAATTCCATAACCCTAAACCTTGGAAAGAGGAGACATAAAGTCTTGAATGATCTGTCTATTTAAACAAAACTTCTGTATCCCTTTTGTGTAGTCATTTTCATGTTTATGCTGATACCTAAATTGTTTATATCTTGAAACAGACCATAACTGTGAACACATTTTGGAGTTTTAATAGGAGGGGATGTACTTTCTTTGTAGGAATCACAGTTTTTCAGGAGCAAGGAAATATTTGTAGATGTGCTTGCCATGAATGTAAGCCGTCTGTTTATTTGTGACTGCAATATCTGATGAACATAAAATAAGGAATTGGATTTTCTACCTCCTTCTCTTATGATAACAGTTCTCTATTTAAAAACATTTTATACTTTTAAAGACTTTTTGTCTGAATTAGCAGTCAATATAAGGGTAGAAGAGAAATGGTTAAGAAAGACTAGTAGTGCAAAGAAGAGAAAAAAAGTCTTTTTATAAAAGCTAGATCTTCAGATCTTTTGCACCTCCTATGTTTGAAGAAACTTGGTTTTTTTTAATCAGCTTCTGCTTGCTGTACTTTAAATTGCTTAGATGTTAGCTGTCTGCTTAGTTGTGTGAAGTTCCAGTCATGCTGGGTGGCTCTTGAAAGAGTATTAAACTTCACAGACTGTTGATATTGTTGCACAGTTAAAGTTGTTAATGATTTGTATTGAAAGAAGTAAAATGTTTCATGTTATTTTGGTATTTGGGGAATATTTGATTTGTAACAGGAATTTTGGTTCTCCGTTTCATTGTTGGCTGTGTGTTTAATGAAACTATCAGTTGCAAAAATAAACTTAGGGCTGTAAACATTGCTCTCTCTTGATGTCACCAGGGAAGCTTCTCACTGAGGCATGTGGAGTCTTGCAAAAAGAGAGGTGGCAAGGATGTTTCCCTTTCAGAGACTTTGCACTGGCAAACTACTTCAGATGTGTGAATCCAGTAGCGTGTTAGCCATGTTGAAGTGATTTTTCCTAGAGGTGTTTAGAAGTGTTTAAATCTGTATGCCTAGAAACGTGTTTCCTTCTGCAAAGTGTGCTGTAAAGTGAGAAGGGATTTCATTAACAGCAACAACAGCAAAGACCTGGGAATCTAACATGTGTTGAGCCAAAAACGAAGTTATTTTTAATTCAAACTGTGATTATAAAAAGTTTGTAAAATAGTTGATCTGTTACAGGTAATCTGTGCTTCTTGCACCTTTTTAGGTCTAGAAGAAATTGCAAAAGAAAAAGAGAAATTAAAAAAGGAAGAAAGTATGCATATCAAAGAAGAAGAATTTGAATCAGAAGAAAAATTGCATTGCTTAGCTACAACTCACTGTGAGCAAAAGGAAAATCTGAAAGAAAAGGACAGCACTAACCTGTTTCTACAAAAGCCTGGGTCATTTTCAAAATTAAGCAAACTGTTAGAGGTAGCAAAAATGCCACCTGAGTCTGACACTATGTCCCCAAAACCTAATGGCAGTGCAGCAAATGGCTGCACATTATCTTACCCAAGTAACTCAAAAAACTCTCTCTGCAGTCTGCAACCCCCTGCATCACAAAGCTCCATTGAGAAGTCTGAGTCTAATAATCTTTTCAGTCCTAATGCCAGTGGGACAGGAAAGTTTTACAGTTCACCACTAATTCCAAATGATCAGTTGTTAAAGACTCTTACTGAGAAAAGCAGGCAGTGGTTCAGCCTGTTACCGCGGGTGCCCTGTGATGACACTTCGGTCACCCACGTGGACACACCAGCTACTACAGCTCCACTCACTCCTCAGTCACATCCACCATCAAACTCACCATCACCTGTTCCATCTCCTCTTCTGAGCTCAACCTCTGCTCAGAGTCCCATGGGATTAAGTCCTTTTGCATTGTCACCGCTGCAGGTAAATAAATTAGTTTTTGAATAGCTTGAATTTGCAGACTTTATTTGGGCAGGATGTCTGTTGATACAAATTATTTCACAGATCTGCAATCATTATATCTGCATTTCTTTATTTCTTTTTCTGTTTCCAAATGTTATTTAGAATAATATTTAGAAACAGAATAGAGAAGTTTTATAATACTAGATTATGATGTATCAAGTAAGCCAATGTATGGTATTTTGTACATGCATTTCAGTAATTAATTTGGCTTTTGGGGTGTCAGCTACCGGTATTAAATGAAAAGCAAGTAAATACAAACTAGTTTTTGGAAGTGTAACACACCAAACCCTACCTTTAGAAGCTATTGGTTTTTAGCATTAACCGGGCCCTAGTAAGTATTACATGTCAGCGTTATATTAGTTTTTCTGAAACTAACTGAAGTATTGAGTAAAGGCTTTCTTTGTGTTTTGAGTATTGTTTGACAAATAGCATCCTAATCATAATTCAGCTTTCTTGGTTATAGTAATGGTAGTTGTGCTTTGTAGCAGATGAAGACAGGACTACCTATAATGGGACTTCAGTTTTGTGGATGGCCTACAGGAGTTCTTACTTCAAATGTTGCATTTCCATCTCCTTTACCTGCTCTTGGATCAGGGCTGGGATTATCAGAAGCGAATGGTAACTCATTCTTGGCATCTAGTGTTCCTGCAAGTAAAAGTGAATCACCAGCACTACAAGCTGAAAAAATAGCTTCTGCCCCTTCTACAGCAGCTGAAGTAGCCAAGCCTGTAGATTATCCTAACCCAAAGCCTATACCAGAAGGTAAGTGTAATGCAACAGTAAGATGATTATTTCTGCAGTGTCTCTATCATGTTACAATTTTTTGAATAATTTGCCTATTTATTTTCTAATCTGATCATGTGTGATCACATTAAAAAAACACCTGCAAAGTGTTTATATGCTTGTCTTGATTTAGAAATGCAGTATGGGTGGTGGAGGATTACTGATCCAGAAGACCTAAAATCTTTGCTTAAAGTGCTGCATCTCAGGGGAATAAGAGAAAAGGCCTTACAAAAGCAAATACAGAAACACATGGATTATATCACTCTGGCCTGCATCAAAAACAAGGATGGTATGTAGTTGATATTTATGTTACACATGGTGTTGGGTCACCAGACAACAGACATAGAGCTGTCCTGGCGTATGTATAGCAGGAGAGTTAAAGTAATAGTTGGAGAAAGAAGGTAAAGGTCTCCTCATCTTTAGCTGCACTTTTCAGCCCTGTTCTGGAAAGTTAGTGGATTAGAGAAATGCCATGTAATTTAAATAGTTCTAGTGATATAAGTAACCTTCTTAAGCTCTGGTAACCTTCTGAAGCTCTTTCCATCTCTGTAACACTTGGCCTCTCCTTCCCCTTCTTGCCCTTAAATTGCAAGTTTAAAAGCATACAGAATTTGTTGTCCATATTGGGTATTTTAAGAATAGTATACTTTCACAGCAGTTCTTCAGCATTTAACTGGAGTAACGGGTAAATCAACTTGAATTTTCCATTGCAGTTGTAATGTTAATTAAAATAATGAAAATGTGATTCTCAAATACAGTTGCAATTATTGATATCAATGAAAATGAAGATAACCAGGTAACTCGGGATGTTGTGGAAAACTGGTCAGTAGAAGAACAAGCTATGGAGATGGATCTTGCTATTCTTCAGCAGGTGGAAGATCTAGAGAGGAGAGTTGCATCAGCTAGTTTACAAGTTAAGGTAAAACCAACTTTCAGTAAAATGTCTCTTTAAAATAAATGGTATGAATTTAAAGCAGATAGCAGTCTTTGTGTATTGATAAGTGCCTTCTTATTCCATCCTAATTGCCTACACATGAAACAAATACACTGTGCAGTATCATGGAGATTTGTGTTTGAAACATTTTATTGCAGTTCAGTCTTCAGCTGAAGAAGCTCAGAATGGCAGTTCCTGGAGAGTGTTCTCCTAGAGTGCAGTTCGTGTACATTTTGTTAACCTTCTCTGAATGCAAAAACTGTATTTCACAGAGACTGCTTAACTCTTGCGGGGTTTGCCACAGTTCTGCCTGGTTTGCGTCAGTGTTGCTGCTAATGCTTTCACAAATGCCTACTAGTGCCTCAGAATAATTTGCTTGAGTATTGTAGAGCCATGGGGAACATGTAATGGTTATGAGTGTGATACAGTTAAGAATTCTCTGGATTTTGGAATTTTTCCAAGGTGGGTGTAAAGTTATCAAATTGCATATGTTTGGTTATAGTACAGTTGCAGTGTTTGGGATCTAGTTTTTGGCATGAGACGAATGTTAATTTCCTGTGTCCTGATACTGCCTCCTGAGCCTACTGAACAGGTAGGCCTGTTCTGATGTTTCAGCCAATAGAACAGGATACTTCACAAGGGGATAAGAATGCAGAGTATTGCAGAAAGGTCCCTTCAGAAAGTCCGGTAATGCTTGTATTTCTTGATTAATTGTTTTAGTTCTCTGGATATTTTGGAAAATGTCTCTACAGATGGATTACAAGCAACCAAGATCTACTGGAAACAGCGCTTCAATTACTTAGTTTGATTCCATAAAACAGTTCCTCTGATTACACACTGAGTTAACAGCAACCAATAAATGCCCAAACCTTTCTATTGACATAGGGTTGGCTGTGTCCTGAACCTGCATCAGAGAGAGACGACTTGGTATATCGTGAACATAAGTCAATTACTAGATTGCACAAGAAGCACGATGGAGATTGTGCTGGAGGCGGAGAAGGCAATGCCAGCTCTCTAGAGCGGAGGAGTGACAACCCTCTAGATATAGCTGTAACCAGGCTCGCTGACTTGGAGCGGAACATAGAGCGAAGGTATCTGAAGAGCCCCTTAAGTACCACCATTCAGATCAAACTGGATAATGTGGGCACAGTTACTGTCCCTGCTCCTGCACCATCTATTAGTGGTGATGGTGACGGGTAGGTTATTGAGATTAACTTGAAAAATTATTGTGCTTCTTTGCTAATTGGAGCCTATTTTCTTATTGCCTGTTATCTATGTACTTTCTTGTATGTCTGTGATCCATATGGATCATCTTATTCTGCATGGTGCTTTGTAAAGAATTTTTTTGTTATGTTTGTTAATAATCTTGCAAAGTTATCTTACATTTAACTGGTTGTGACTAAGCTTTGAGGCACGTAGCCACAGTCTGTGCACTACATGAAATTTAGTTGCTTAAACTTTATACTTATTGGCTGTGTACGTTTTGTCATTGCTTGGCTTTCAGTGTGATAATGATTGTCTCACATTTAAACATGAACAAACACAGGTGTGACCTACTTAATTTGCTTGTATTTTAATGCAGAACTGAAGAGGATATTGCTCCAGGGCTAAGGGTGTGGAGAAGGGCACTGTCAGAAGCACGCAGTGCTGCCCAGGTAGCTCTGTGCATTCAGCAGTTACAGAAATCAATAGCATGGGAAAAATCCATTATGAAAGTTGTAAGTATCTAAACTGTTTTTGCTATATCCTGTGTTCCAACTTCAGGCATTTTAAGTTAATGCATTTCTTATTACTTCACATAAAACCTCACAAAGTTAAACTGTACATTGTGCACAGATGAATAAGCCTAATGGAAAAGATTGTCCCTTGCTTGCCAAATTCAGCATCCTGAACTTGCTAAGATAGAAAGATCTTGTAAATGATTACGATATTTAAGATGGTAATTATTCTTTGATGAGGACATCGAGGTAAAAGTCGTCTTGCTCCATCTGATGAAATATACTCTCTCTAATGGAGTGTTTCTAACCTCACCTGTGATGCAAGTTTTATGGAGGTTCAACATCATATATCCTTGATTAAGGATTTCATTTTTCAGAAAGTTGAGATGCTCCAAATACGCAGTTTCTTTGCATGCAGAGTTCTCACAACTGAACATGTAAATTAGGCAAGTGTGTGAAGAGACAAGCTGAAATACCTGTTTCCTTGTACACTCAGCAGGTCAGCCTATGTCAACTACATATACAAAAAAAGCACACAAAGGGGAAATGTCAGAATTTGCAAGGGCCTCTGAACCTCGAATTCCTGAACACAAAACTTATTACTACAGCAATAGTGACTGATGTGATCAAGTATGACCAGTGTTGTGTAGAGGGTGGCAAAAGTGATTCTTCCATTTGTGGTCCTTTTCCTAATTTTTTAATTTCTGTCACTCCTATACAAATTCTAATTACATCTGGACAATTAAAGGATGATTTAAATAAAAGCTTTAATGTCAGGCTGTACTTTTCAGTTTATATAGCTATTAGTTTTAAGCAGTAGCTTTAGTGCAAAAAGCTTACGAATTTGGTAGGAGCACCTGAAAAAGCATTGGAACATTCCATTGTTATTCAGAAAAAAATGTATCACTCTCAATTTGGTTTAAATGTTTTGCATTTAATTACAACACAGTTGGTTAGAGCAGGGTGCTCATAAAGCCAAGGTCACTGATTCAGTCCCTGTATGGACCATTCACTTAAGAGGTGGACTCGATGATTCTCATGTGTCCCTTCCAACTCAGAATATTCTGTGATACCGGTAAACATACTGGTGTATGTTTAATACTGTATGTTTAAACATACTGGGGTATGGTCAATATGTTTAATCACATGTTTGGTGAAAATGTTTGGAAATTTTTTAAGTTCATGAAAAAGATGTCTAAAAAGAAGGTAATTAGCAAAGTCACACAATGTATTTAAGAAAATTGACAGTCCTTTAGATATTTTTAAGTTAGTGTGAATTTTAGGCAGTGCTGGGATCATCTGTTTTGCTTTACTGCATTTGTTCATGGTGGCCCTTGGATAAGGTCTTTACCAATTATTATGTGGGAATGCCCTTGTAAAATATAATTTTTTTTTATTAAATAGCAATGCACATATACAATATGGGCATAAATTAAGAGATTTCTGAGATAGTATGTTTGGGTCAAGAGGTTTTGATAGGTATACCTTTACTTCTCATGGACATTAATTAATTCTAAAAAGTGCTTATCTTTTTTTGTGCTCTAGGGACACCTGTCTTATAATAAATGAATTGCTTTTCCAACATGTTTCCCAAATGTAGCCCTTAAATTAGTTCCTTACATACTCCGTATGTTCTTCTGTGGATATGATCATTAGTAGATTCTGAATGAAGTAAAATGAAAGTATTTTTGAGAGTGAATTTATGTGTTTGAAGGAGAAAGGTAATTTAGGTATCATTTCAAATTTCAAAAATTGAGTTAAACCCATTTTTCATCAATTACAGTACTGCCAAATTTGTCGAAAGGGAGATAATGAGGAACTGCTGCTCCTTTGTGATGGTTGTGATAAAGGCTGTCACACCTACTGCCACAGACCCAAGATCAGCACCATCCCAGATGGGGACTGGTTCTGTCCTGCTTGTATAGCAAAGGTAACACTCCTGTCAGGATGAAGGGGCTGGAGCAAGTGACTGGTTTATTATATGTGGTAGAGTTACAGGTCTACCAGTGCTTTTTTCAGTGAAAATAATGGTCTGTATTTTTTATGGGGAGCTCCCATTAAATTATGAAATTAATAATTTTATTTAACTTGTATTTTAGTGGCAGTAAAGGCTACAGTTTTATTTGTTCTAAACTATGGGCTTTTTAATGTAAGTAGGTCCAGAGTTCTCATGCTTTTTCAATACCATAATTTTTAATTTCTGTTTTAAAATTTATTCAGTATTTGTCTTGGAAATTTCATCAAGTGTTGACAGACCAATGTCTCAGGTTCCGTTTCAAAAGAAAAATCAGAGAAAAACCTTAGTGACTTTTTTTTTTAATGTTTGTATCAGTCATTTAGTAATGGACTAATGTTTGTCTACAAGTATGCCAACTTGGTTGTTAGGAGGTATTGTTGTACTAATTTGAATGTCAAGTGCTTTTGTATTGTCACAAATGGAGAGCCTAGGTCATGAGTACCAGGAATTTCTGCAGCCTTATTTGCCTTTAAAGAAAAGAAAAAAGTGAATGATCTCTAATATTAAATATTTAATTTGTTTTGGTGCTTGTGTTTCTGATCTTCATTGCTGTTTGTCAGTGGTAACAGAGGTTTCTATAATTTCTAGGTTATTATTTATTTCAGTTGTCTCTATTGTAGGCAAGTGGTCAAACTCTAAAGATAAAAAAACTTCAAATGAAAGGTAAAAAAAGTAATGAACAAAAGAGAAGCAGGAAATTAGCAGGGGAAACAGAGGATGAAGACTCTGCAACTACAAGCGTTGCCTTAAAAAGAGGAAAAACAGACCCTAAAAAAAGAAAAATGGATGAAAATGTTTGTGTAAGCCAGTTAAAGCAAGAAACTTGCACTGCTGTTAAGAAACCTAAGAGAGATGGAGACTCCAAGGACCTGGCCATATGCAGGTAAAGCGTCAGATGCTAAATTTAGGGCTAAGTCGTGTTGAAACAAGTAGTACTTGATCCTTTTTCTCTCTGTTCTGGGAAACAGGAATGCTATTCTTTGTCAAATGTACATACCTAGACACATTGTGTGTGTGTGTACGTATGTATGCCTACACACACGTGTGTCTTCTGGGAGAGGAGTGAAGCCCAGCCCCAGTAGCAGTGGCACTGACACCTTTCACACATGAACCATCTGCTGTGGTAGCATTGCTGCTCAGTCAAAAGGGACATCGTTTAGCCTTGTCACACTCTTGGAAAGTCAGTATTAGCAGCTGGTTTGTTTCTTTTGGAATGTTGATCATTAGAATTTCATCTCCCATAGGTCACCTGGAGAGAATTTAATGCTATATTAGTTACTTACTTGTCTCTATATGTATATTGTTCTCAGCCTTGAACAGGGTGCAGATATAGAGTGTTATCCTTTTGTAAAGTGAATAGTTTGGCAGTTCATAGGGAATTCATGTAATGGTGAAAACACTGTGAATGTATAAATAAAATTTAAAAATACTGATTTGAAACCTTGTTTTATTTAGTATGATTCTCTCAGAATTGGAAACTCATGAAGATGCCTGGCCTTTCTTACTTCCTGTAAACTTGAAACTTGTTCCTGGTTATAAGAAAGTTATTAAAAAACCGATGGACTTTTCTACCATTAGAGACAAGCTAAGTAGTGGACAGTAAGTAAACCTATTGTAAATTGTACTTTACATATTAAAAATATTTAAACACTGAAATACAATACATGTTTAAAATTAGCCAAACTATACTGTTCTGCTCTGACACATCTGTGATTGCTGTTACAGTCAAAATAAAAATTCTTAATTGTATGCTTTTATCTTTGCCATATCCAAGTGAAATGGCATGTTGGATGGGAGAATGTGTGGAACTGGCTGAAAAACATTTTGCCAGGTCAAATGCACCAAAACAATCAAAAGGAACCTTTTTTCATGGAGACCCCTTAGTGTACTGCATGTCACAGAGAACCAGCTGTGTAGGCTTTAAGCTTCTGGAGTCCCTGATGTGGCTGTGGAGTGACATGCCAGCTCTGTTGTAGGTAACACTCCTGTAATGGTGGTTAATCATTTTATAGTCCTACAATTAGACTGTGTGGATTCTTAAAAGAGAAGACCACACGACATGCCTCTGTCTACCTTCCCTCCTTGTTAATATCCCTATGCTCTCATGAATCTGTGAAGATGGACCCTCTGCAGTGTCTGCCAGCTCCACACAGAGCAACTTCCCTAGGATGGCACAAGGAGCTTTTTAACCTCTTCAGACTTGTTCTTCCATGAATATGAGATTTAAAAGCTCCCCTTGTGCTCTTATCACTAGACTTGCAACTTCTATTTTTATTTTTAATAATTCCTATGAATATTGGAACATTCTTTGGGCCATTCAGGATAATAAAAATAATTAGCAAAGACAGTGTCATAAGATTATTTGGGCAGCCTTTTCTTGTACCCATGTGTTCCTCATTTAGATAAATTCAGCTCTATTCAACATTTTGAAAGGACCCTGAACACAAGAATAGATGCATAAATGGAAAACAGCCATAGCATTTTAGCTAAAAAGCTGTTGAAGAGAGGGAGGAACTAGTTTTTTAAAAGTTTGTTTTCGAGTACAGGCATGAAATTCTACCTTACAAAACTTGTGAGGAAAATAACAAAACAGTGACAAGAGAGTATTTCCTTCCACTGGTGTTCATTTTCTTTTTAGAAATTCTAATTTAAATTCTTACTTAAATATTTTCTCATGTAGTTGAAATATTTTTCCTCTGTGATTCTCTATGTTCCAAAAATCATTCACTTTTATCTTCTTTTAGGTACCCTAATCTTGAAGCATTTTCGCTGGATGTGAGGCTTGTTTTTGACAACTGTGAAACTTTCAATGAAGATGATTCTGACATAGGCAGGGCTGGCCACAACATGAGGAAGTATTTTGAAAAAAAATGGACAGAGATTTTCAAAGTGAGCTGAAGCTACTAGGACTCTTTTTTTCTTTTTTTTTTTCTTTTTCTTCCTTCCATTAATTGAGGACTGATAAGACCAGCAATGTGAACTATATTTACATGGAAGTGCAAGGCACATACGTAACCAATTTTTTCCTTCAAACCACGGAGTTGTGATACTAGTTTTAAAGGCTTCACTCCTACAGCAACCATGGCCCCTTGGTTATTGGTTTGTGTGTTTTAACAAACTAATTTAGGTAGAACAGGGAAGCACACCCAAAGAATTTCAAAGAAAGGGGTGTTATAGTGCAATAGCAATTTTCAAAACGCACTGAATATTCAACCACCAGAGCTCTACTTGGGGAAATGGTTCTCTTTTCCCTTTCAATAAATATCTATTTTTCATTTTTTTTACTTTGTAGTTTATTTTTTAGTGAATGTATTTAATTTTATGAATTATTTATGATTATACAGCATTCAGAATCTTCGTTTTCTGTGAAAAGGAAGAACTAGAAAATTGCTTTAAATGTTGAAAATACAACAAGGAATGTTTTAAAATATAAAACAAAGCCAAGTAAAACTGTTTACACTGATGTGCTGTAAAGGCACTAAAAATTAAACTTTACTGTAGAGTTACAAGTACATTTATATATATGTTGCTGCATCACTTGTGTAGTTAAATTGTATTTCAAGACAGTGAAGAAAAATTGAGACATGTATATACTGTTCATTATTGTTTATATTAAGTCTTGTTTTAAATATGTATGATGTGTACATATTGTTTGCAGACATTATTGTTTATGCCTTAGGAGGATGGTAGCATTTTATTTTAGTCTTAAGGTAATTATAGCTCTATGGCTTGTACAGTAATTATCCTCTACCAACACTGTGGAGTCTCCTTAATCTTGGTAGTGCCTGCCTTTAAAACAGGGTGTAGGGGATATTAGTTTTCCATTTTTCTATTTTGTTATATAATTTCAAGCCCCCACGGCCTCAAATCCAAGTATAATCATTTGTATCCATGTGGAAGAAAATTGTGACAATTTCCTACGCACACAGTATTTTTTCATAGAAACATTTCCTCCATTTGCCTTGCCACAGAATAACAAAAGAAGACATTTGTAACCACTGTGTTTTATCTACTGTGCGTTGTGGTGGCTTGTTGGGGCAGATAGATCGGATTTTTTTTTTTTTTTTGTACTAATGTAAGAGTACTTGAAGTTTTATTTAAAAGAAATGTTGTGGAAAGGTAGCATTCTTTTTCTTTTCCCTTTTTAGGAGTGTTATTTTTCACTAGTATGTGTGGCACGGATACAATAAAAGACTGTTTTGCAAACCAGATCTTCTTGACAATTTTAATACTTCAGGTTATATGTATACAGGTTTTTTGGTTTGGGGTATTTTTTAGATATTGTCTTGGGAATCTGGCATTTAACATTGAGTTCTTTTTATGATGCATCTAATTCTCTTGGGCTTTTAATGGTAGTTCATAAGGAAGCAATTGCCAAGCAGTCAGAGAGAAGCTCCCTGCCTGTAAATAACAGAGGTCTGCCAGGTTGATCACTGTCCTTATGGACATGGAAATGCACATGTTTGGTCATGTTTCTGAAAACCGCTGTCCATGTAAGGTTCTGTCCCTTTTTTGGCCAGTAGAAGGGCATTAATCATAGTCCTTGCTCTGACTGAAGAAAATACAGAAATGACAAACAGATATTGTGGAACCACAATACCTGTAGTTCTCTAAAAATAATGTTGGGGTGTTGGTTTTCGCTTTTAAACTAGGTCTGCCGTGTTTTGAGTCTTAGTGCCTATTTTTTAATTAATGTTTCCATTGCTCTCCCCAGAATATCTTGTTCAGTAATATTTTCTTTTATTCCAAGTTCTGTTAGAATAATCTTTATTACTTTGAATAAAAAAAAATCACATTTGGGTGTCAGTCTTGCATGCTAATGTGAACTCCCACACTGACTGCTCCATGCCTTTCCTTTTCATGACCTTTCTGAAGACTTCAGTAAAGAGGTTTGCTGACATGTACCAGAGATGTGAAGATTAATCAATGTTTTGAATTTATGATGGTAAGCTTGTAAGGTGTTATAAATACGCTTAGGTAATAGAGAAATGTAGTTCTTCAATTTTTATTTTTTTTCAGATTCTGTGCTGGTTAATGCTTTTGTCTGCAGTACTAGAACTGTTAGTTTTCTGAAATATCAGACAAGTAACCAGCTAAACTACATACATTATGTATAATACAAGTTGCATTTTTTTTCAATTTGTATCCCAATTCAGCTGAACAGCTGGGAAGGTGGCAACATCTACTACTATAGTGATGACGGTGAGACAAGCATCACCTCTAACTTGACATGGCCAGTGTATCGCTTTCCTTGCTAACAGCCATTGTCTTCATTACTCTTGCAGTAAAATTAAATGTACAGGAAATACTGTATTTGAATGGCAAGCTTGAGTCATGCATGTGCCCTCATACATCCATAGAAAAGAGCAGGGATTTAACCACAAGAAAAATGTTTGTAACATTTCCTCATTGCTAATTTTCTCTCCCGCTGATGTTTGTATGTTTTCTTAAGAGGAAAAATTTACCAGTGTGCTCTCAACCTTTCTGAACAAAGTGTGCCAGTCTTAGTTTACAGAATTTATTCTGAAACTTTCAAATTTACTATTTTATAAATACCGTAATGGCACTCAATGAAGAGTGTTATGGTGGAGTGTGAGTTCTCTTTTATCTGTTTGGAAAAAATGGGATGATAAAAAAGCAACTGAAAATCAAACATGTATCTTTAAAAGGAGGTCTAAAGCCTTCTTTTTAATAGTGGCTGTCACCTAGGATTCAGAACAATGAAAGGCCAGGCTTCAGCCGTGGATCACACACTGTGCAATCAAATAAAGTGCTATAAAGCAGAGCGTGAGATGGTACAGACTAAACACGGAAGGCCGACCATTTAGGGACTGCTTCATAGGCATAGTGACTCTGAGGAAGTGACTTTGTCCTCCTCAAAATGTCTAGGTGCCGACTAAACCATTTATTATGTGAGAGCTGCTGAACGTGTGTGTGAAGGGGGGGAGAGGGCGAAGGTGTAAGTTACCTGAGGGCTGCTGGGCCTGGGGGAGCACTCTGTTGGAACTCCCTTCGCTCTGCTCGAGGGCCGCGCCTGTGGCGGGCGGAGGCCGGGCTGAGGCGGTCACCGTGTCGATCTCAGCAGCACAGCGTGCCCCGCTGCCCGCTCGGACACGGCTGGGGCCGGCAGTGCTCTGGTGTGCGGGCGCGGCAGGGGCCGGGATAGCATCCGGCCCCGCCGACATCCCACAGGCGCTGGAACCTGCGCAGGGTTCGTGCCAAGGCAGCCATAGCGCCGGCGGCGGCGGTGCGGCTCCGGGCCGGCGCTGAGGGCGCGGAGGGCGGAAGGTCGCACGACCGCGCCCGCGCTGCCTCGGGACCGGGACCAGTGGCAGCGGTGAGAGCGGGAAACGCAGTGCGACTCCCCCAGCAGCCGGCGCGCAGTGGCACGGCCCGCAGCGGGGCGGGTCGGCCCGGACTTCACCACGCCGGGGGGCCGGGGCACCGCCTGCGCCCACGCAGGGTTCGTGCCAAGGCAGCCATAGCGCCGGCGGCGGCGGTGCGGCTCCGGGCCGGCGCTGAGGCCGCGGAGGGCTGAAGGTCGCACGATCCGCGCCCGCGCTGCCTCGGGGCCGGGACCAGTGGCAGCGGTGAGAGCGGGAAACGCAGTGCGACTCCCCCAGCAGCCGGCGCGCAGTGGCACGGCCCGCAGCGGGGCGGGTCGGCCCGGACTTCACCACGCCGGGGGGCCGGGGGGGGCACCGCGCGTGCGCAGCTGCCTGGGCCGTGCGGGGGTGGCCGAGGCAGGAGGCGCGGCGGTCGGAGCGCGGGAGGTGCGGGCGGGATCCCCTCATGGCCGGCCGGGGGCCGTGCCTGGTGGCCGCGGGCCCCGCGCAGCCGGGGCAGGGTCTGGTTTAGCCGACACGTACCACTGGAGCTCGGGGTGACTGCCGACCTTCCGAGCGCGTCCCCGCCGCGCTGCCGGCGCGATGGGTTGGGCGGGGCTGGGCTGCGGGAGAGAGCAATAGGGAAAGGGCTGCCAGCCCTGTCGGGAATTGCTGTAGCTCTTTCTGTGGGCCGGTGCTGCTGGTTTGTGGATTATGAGAAAAAATATGTAATTGCCAGAGAGATGATGCTGTGTGCTGAACATCTCTCTGGTGACGAATGCTCCCGCTGCTCCTAGCTCCCTCAGTCGATTTATTGATACTGAAACCTCTTGTTCTTAGGTTTGCTTTTCTGCAGTGACTCCTGGAAGTCTCCTGACAGTGAGATCAAGGTGCCTTTTTCAGCTCATCTTTCCAGATGTTAAGCTTTCTCTGACTCTTCAGTTTCTCGTAGTTGAAAAAAGTATGTTTATTTTCTTTCTGCAGCTAAGATATGTTATTGATACTACTTCATTTGTTTAATGGTTTTAAAGAGAGTGGTAGTAAAACTGAGCATCCTGAAGTTAAAGTGGGTAGTATTCAATGATCTTGTTTTTAACTAAATTGGTGTGCCATACACTGTCTGAAGAGAACAAGTATTTTGCCCTTACACATGCACCTTTGTGTCTGTGTGTATATGTACATGCCTCTGCATATGTGTGTATACATTTATACATACTTACATGTCTACATACATATAAATATATTTGTGTGTATGTTTCTATGTAAAAAAAAGAAATGTGTGAGTATATATGGTTTTGTTCGCCAAATGCCTCAGCACTGAAATTATTATTCAGAATGAAGCACTTATCTAAAACAGCAGACTATTATATAAGTTAACTCAATATAAATAGTATTACTGGTTTTTTTCATTATAAACAGCTTATAAGAGCTGTAGGCACTTCATTTTGGCTCTGCATTTATTCTCAGGAAACTTGTCTGTGATCTGCAGCATGGGGAGTAACTGGTTGAAATGTACCTCTGGGGATTTCCTGGACCTCAGCAGTATGAATCACTCATCTGATACAATTTAAACTGGTTCTAGCAGTTTTGCATCCTGGGGAAATGCATGTGAAGTTCACATTGCCTTTTGTTGTTCTGTGTAGCAGCAAATGCAATTTCTGGAGAGGTTCCAATGCTGATCACCCAATTAATACTCACATTTTGACTTAAATGTTTTAGTCAGTCTGGTCAAACTTTGAATTGGCAACACAAGTGCACCGATGTTTTGCCTTCACTACTGTTGCTATCTGTGAAAATAAGCAGAAGGGAGCTCTTGGATGAATTCAAACAAAAAGGAAAAATGCAGGCAAGGACAGGTAGACTGGGAGGACTACAGAGAGATCTTTCGAGCAGTCAGGGATTAGGTTGGGAAGGCTAAAGTCCTGATGAAATTAAATCCAGCCAGGGATGTCAGGGGCAACAAGAAAAGCTTTAATAGGTATGTTGGTGATAAAAGGAAGATTAGGAGAAATGTGGGCCCCCTCTGAAAGGAAACAGGAGACCTGGTTACCCAAGTCGTGGAGAAGGCTGAGGTACTCAATGACTATTTTGTCTTGGTCTTCACTGGAAAGTGCTCCAGCCACAAAAAGGCTGGAAAAGGTCTTTTTACAAGGCCATGTAGTGGTAGAAAGGGGGATGGATTTAAACTGAGAGTAGGTTTAGGTTAGGGATTAGGAAGAAATTCTGGGCTGTGAGGGTAGTGAAGCCCTGGCACAGGGTGTCAAGAGAAGCTGTGGCTGCCCCATCCCTGGAAGCATTCAAGGCCAGGCTGGATGTGGCTTGGAGCAACCTGGGGCAGTGGAAGGTGTCCCTGCCTATGGCAGAGGGTGAAACTGCATGGGCTTTAAGACCCTTTTCAATCCAAACTAGTCTGTGATTTTATGATTCTCTGCTTAAACAATGCTAGGTGAAAATCGTACTTTGCAAATGAGTTTTTCTTTCTTTTTTTTTTCCTTCAAAATTTATCGTGCTAAGGTAGTATGTTTCATTTACGAAACGGGAAAATTAAGTCTGGTAACCTCTTTTTCAGATTTTTATTTTTTCAAATGGCAACATTAATTCACACTTTAGCAGATCATAGTGATGACGTCAATTACTGTGCCTTCTCATCATCGTGCTTGGCTACTTGTTCCTTGGACAAAACAATTCGTGTTTATTCTTTGAGCGACTTCGCCGAGCTGCCGTACTCGCCTTTGGAAGGCCACACGTACGCCGTGCACTGCTGCTGCTTCTCGCCGTCGGGCCTCGTGCTGGCCTCGTGCTCCACGGACGGCACCTCGGCGCTCTGGGACGCGCGCGACGGCCGCAGGCTGGCCGTGCTGGAGCAGCCCGGCGCCAGCCCCGTCAGGGTCTGCCGCTTCTCTCCCGGGGCCGCCCACCTGCTGGCAGGGGCAGCCGATGGCAGCGTGGTGCTTTGGAACGTGCAGTCCATGAAACTGTACCGGTGAGTGACAAATATTTTTTGACAAATGTTTTGTTTTGAGGTGAATATAGTTCAGTCAGTATGCTGTACTGTATACAAGATACGCAGACTTTACACCACTGATGGATATCACAAAGAAACGGGGATAGGATTTAGATGACCAAAAGATTATCAATAGGAGAGAGAAAAGTGCTGAGGAACTTTTTGGTTTTTTAAGTTAAACAATGCGAACTCAAGAAGCTTTAATTTTTACAAAGTTATTATACAGCTAAATCCTGATTTTTAAAAGTTCATTTCATTGATTTAACATGAGATCAGGATGCATTGCACACTGTATGCATCTGATTTCTGAACAGTGGGTCAGCAAACTGTGGTACATAATACACAGTGGATCCTGACTGTACTGTGTGCTTTATATTGCATTACACATAGTAGTATAAACTGAATGCTTTATTACTAGGAGTTTGGAGTCCAGGAAGGTCTTAGAAGCTTGCAGCAACCAGAGTTTGGAAACTATGGACCTGTCCTGAAACTGTACATTTTAGGAAGTGTTAGTGAAAGAAGTATTGGTGCCAAATAAGTTAAGCATGACAGTCAACATTTCACATAGGTTTCTTGGAAACATTTGAAACAAAACAGATGAGCATATTTATTGGTGTTGCACAGTTAAAGGCATGAACATCTCTGTCTTTCAGTGAATTCTTTAGGCCAGTTGTTGTATTCTGTATTTGGGCAAGACATTATTTAGGTTTTAGGGCTTATTACACAACTAAATAACTCTCTAAAGTTAGAAAAGTAGTTAAGAATTTGAGCAAATTGATGTTTTACTCAGGATTGAGGGAGCAGCTGTTTCTGAAAGACAGAATTGTTTGATGTTGGTAGTCCCCTGTCAAGCATGTCCCTCATTTTGTGGCCTCTTTGCCTTCCATAGTGGTGATTTATGTGGGAACTGTGCATTTTTCGAAATGATTGATTATAGTTACTTGAAATTGTGCAAATCTGGAAGTTTGTCCATAAATTGTCCAAGATTTTTGCCACCATGTTTTTTGTAATACATGAAGAAACACTGAAATGGTTCTGATAGTAAAGAGGTACTGATAACCTATTTTTTCCTAGTTTTATCTTTCAGAAAAATTGGGAAATTCAGTCATTAGTATTCTGAAATCTCAGGGTTTATTTGTTTTGAGGCATTAGTAGTGAAGAGATAATTTTTTTTTTAAATTCAGAATGCTTGTTGCTGAAGGGAAAAACCCAGAAATATGAAAAGAACATTTCTTACCATTGTATGGCCTTAATACATGCAGTGATGCATGGTTTAGACCTACATCCTAATTTTCTTCTAGTTGAGTGGTGGATGTATAATGACTACTTAGAAACTATATTGTTATTAGAAGCAAAAATTATCCTGCTTTGGCATTTTCATTGTAGAGAAATAAGAAAAAACTTGAACATTACAATCCCGTCCCCTTCAACTATTAAAAGTTCATTTCAGAGTGTTGACAGGCCAGCAGTAGTCAACTTAACTTTATATCTATTTTGGGATGTGCATGTGTGTATGTATTTTCAGCTGATGAATATTTTTATTGTGATTTGTAATTGCCGGTAGAAAAATGTCCTATTTTTAATAGTTGAAATCAGTATAACATAGAAATCATCAAAATACTTAAAAATTATGTCAGAGGAAGTTAGTTAACCGTCTAATGTCATTCTGTGGTCCTCTGTTTCTTTTGAAACAGTTGATTGTGTTGATGCTGAAAATGAGAAAACATATTACTACACTGTTTTGTCACTTGACTAAATATATGGATGGTAATTATAATAAAATTACATAAAATTTACTCCTTATCTACTCAGCTGTTGTAATTGAGCAGTTCAGATTGTGAAGTAGGGTGATTATTTAAATAAGTTCTACGGTGGATGTGAACAACAGGAAAGCAAGTTGACTCGTATTTTTTACTGGTCTCTGTTTCCTTTTCAGTAGTAAGTTACAAAACTGGCATTTGGCCTGCAAATTTTAAATGTATGCACAATGCTATTTATTTTACTGTTGCTTTCAGAACAGAATCTGCAACTTTTTGTGTGAAAGAAGGAAATTTGGAAAAGCTACACTAAAGAAAAAAGATTGTACATATAAAAATGGGAAGCACTGTAGTGAATTTGATAGTATTCTTAATAAAAGAATTAAGGGAGACAATGCTTTTTAGAAGGTCATGGGTCTGATTAGTGTGGCACTGAGGAAAATTTAATTGACTTGTCTTCTGTGACATTAAGTTTGACACCTCTGGCAGTAAATAAAATTTCTGTCAGTAAAAAAGCATTAGCAGCTGTTCTACAAAGTACAGTGACAAAGTAGGACTGACATTTCTTGTCATGTGACTTTGTCATGGCTGTGATTTTCTCCCTGCACTTAAAGACTCAGCTTGGTTGGATCTGATGTCCATTAAAAGGAGTGAGACTCTTTTGGTTAATTTTAGGTTATCAGATAATATAAAGGATGTCAGGTTGACCCCACTTCCTTCCTGAGGGTTGACCACATTTCCGTATCTGCTAGAAATTTTCTTTGAAGATTGTCACCCTGTTCTTCTAAGTTCTTCTAAGCCTTCTGATGTTTACATTTTTGTAACAAACTTTCTCACGCACTTTATGTAAATAATTACTGTTTTTACATTCTTTTCTGGAGGAGGAGAAATTTGATGCACTGTTAGTTTGTCTAGTGTCGTTGGAGAGGTGGCACTGTCATCCTCCAATCCACTGTCACTTTTGACAATCTATAAATGTTGAAGTCAGAAGTTAAACTTCCCTTTTTTTTACCTTGGAGGCTCCAGTGTGTGTGTCGTTTTATTTTGTGTCCTAGAGCAACAGAAGATCAGTTTTCCAAAGTGCTTCGGCTGACTTAATTAAAATACAGAATTTTTTTTCCACATTGCTTTCTCTTGTGTAAAAGTGGTGCAAAATTAGTCCTACATCAATAATCACAAAGTATTCTACTCAGCTACGGCTTATCATATGGGCTAGTAGGTGTTCTCTTTTTTCTCTAAAACCAGAAGAATTGTCTGTCTTTTTTCCCCTTGTTTGTGTACATGTAAATCGGTGTTAATTATAGTTGTATATTTATCTTTGACTTGTAAAATTATCCTGCCATAGACTTTTAACAGTGCACTCTGCCTTTTAAGTGTTAAATCCATGCAAATTGTCTTTAGTTTGAAAATTATTTTATCACTCAGTTAAAATTATTGCCTTGGGCCTCCATCTCATGTTTTTCCTCCTGCTGTCAAAGAGCTGCTCTGATCCCTGCTGCAAAGCTTATTTTGCTCTCTTTTCGTAGCTGGTTTGAGTTTCTCTTTCCTCTGTTAGCTAGTTCCAAAGTGCAAACCTTAGAAGAGTTTGGCTTATGGCATCAGACTACATTTGAGAGGTGACTTTGTAGGACTTTACCTACTCGAAATTCAAATCCTGTGTACTCTTGCTTTTCAGATCTGGGAAAGTTAAAGGTGGTTCTTTGATGGCTTGTGCGTTTTCTCCCAATGGAAACTTCTTTGTCACTGGATCATCAAGTGGTGATTTAACCATTTGGGATGATAAAATGAGATGCCTGTATAATGAAAAAGCACATGATCTTGGCGTGACCTGCTGTGATATTTCTTCACATCCAGTATCTGGTTAGTTATTCAATTGATCAGAGAAGGAATATTTTAAAAAAGAGTTATTTATTTCTCCCTAGCTCTTGTTTTCATATTCTTTTTGCCATTTGTGCTCAAGATACAAATGACCTTGTGAAGAGCTGATGTTTTGGAATATTCTGAATATTCTTAAGTAAAGGTTGTGGTCAGGTTGGTGGCAAGGAATGTACTAGGTCAACAAACAAGGTGATAACTTTGAGTAGCTAATAACCCCCGTGGCAGACAAGGGTGTTAGGAGATGCAGTATTTGTTTACCATTCCCTTGACTCTTTTATACTTTGGTTCCCAAGGAGCAGGACTGGATTAAAACAATGCAGAGAGCTGTAAACCTAATAAGCTAAATGCTTGAACTGTGGAATATGAACAGATAGGCTATTTTCCTGCACCTGACTTTGTCATTTAGAGGAATTTGGGGGAGTAATGAGCCCAGAATCTCCTGCATTCCACTAAGATGTTCAAAATTCTTGGAGCTGTTTTAGCATTTGATCACATTGTCATTTGCTTCTAATGGAGGTTAGGAAATTAGGAAGAAACCTCTTTCTCAGCTTTAGGAAGTAATGCAGCAACTTGATTTAACAAACTTGTGTGTATACTTTTGTGCTTTCCAGATCCGCTATTGAGACAAAGTGATCTTCATAGACATATTTAGGCTTTTGTATTCAGAATACACAAGCTCCCCTTTCAAAGGCTCCAAAAGTTCTAACTGAGCAGCCACTTGCATCTTCAAGTGCTGAACCTGGCAATAAGTACTGCGGTCTGTGTACCACCCTGTCTAAGGAGGTGGTGCAGAGCAGGAAGAAAACAGGAGAGAAGCAGTGGGGAAGAAAGCAGGAGGAACCTGAGGAAGAAGGATGTGAACATACACTTCAGAACAGAGAATTAGTGATTGAAAATACCAAATCAAACAAATATGTGCCCTCTGAAAGTTGTAGGATCTTACTTGGTGAAAATACTACACAAAAAACTCCATCGTGAACTAAGAGTTGCATCTGAGGGCAAAAAATATGTTGCAGCTGAAACAGATTGGAGTGTAATTTCCACCATGCCATTTCATATTGAGATTATTCTCTTGGTTTAAAAATTACAGCCTTCTGCCAAGAAGGCAACAGGCAACCAAGCAGGTATTTCCTGCACTGTGGATTTGTTCTGGCTGATTTATGATAATTCTTGATTTTTTAATCTATATATTATTGAAAGTCAGCATATTTCCTTTTGTGTTTAATCATCAATGGTTGAACCTTCTGGGATTTTTGGCAGATTTAACACATTATGAAATGCATACAAGTAGTGTTTATCCAGTACAATTAGAGATAGTTTTAAATTGAGACTCTCTTTACCTGCTTAATTCAGAACAAGTTTTGATCCAGAGTGTCTGATAGGTTCTTTGTGCTTCAGGCTGTAACAGGTGGTTCCTCTGCCTTTGAAGTGGATTCAGTCACAGTTGCCTAGGAGCTCATGGGATCTAAAGCAGTTGTGGTGGAGTTTGGTGGAGTTTACCATCTTAAGGAATATAGGTCAGGTAAGGAATAGAGGCAGGCTCCTGAACTTTAGGAAGGCAGACTTCCAGCTCTTCAGAGAGGATGTCAGTGGGATCCCCTGAGAGACTGCTCTCAGGGACAAGGGAATGGAACAGAGTTGGCAGATCTTTAGGAAAGTCTTCTACTGAGTGCTAGAGTCAGTGGTCCCCAGGAGCCAGAAACTGGGCAAGGAGGGCAAGAGACTTGCATGGCTGAGTCAAGAACTGCTGGTCAAACTAAAAGGCAAGAAGCAAGTGCGCAGGCAGTGGGAACAAATACATGTAACCTGGGAAAAGTATAGAGATGAATTACGTTTGTGTAGGGAGGGGATGAGGAAGGCCGAGGTGAAGCTGGAACTGAACCTGGCAAGTGGTGCAATGTTCACAGGCTCTCAGCCACCAGCACCCCCAAATCCTCTTGGCAGGGCTGCTCTCCACCTGTTCACCCCCCAGCCTGGATTGTTGCTGGCGGTTGCCCCAATCCGGTTGGCACACCAGCACCTGAGATTCCCATGGGCCAGCACTCAAGCTTGTCCAGGTCCCTTTGGGGTCCTCCCAGATCCTTGTCCTTCTTGTGTCACCTGCACCACTCAGCTTGATGTCATCTGCAAATTTTCTGAGGGTGCACTTGCTTCCTTCCTGCTGCCTATTTAATATCTTAATGAAGATATTAAATAGCACTGTTCCAAATACAGAACCCTGAGGGACACTACTAGTCCATTGGGACTCTGAGCCATTGACCACTACTCTCAGGTTGCAACCATCCAAACACTTTCTTATGCATCAAACAGTCCACTTGTGGAACATGATAATTCAGAAATGTTTGTAGCCACTGAATCAAGAAGAGAAAGCTGTAAAACTGTTATTGTGGTATTTCACACTTAATGCAGTATTTACTGAGTGTTTGGCTGGATTGCAGTCATGAAATGTCAGTTTATAAAAGTGAAAAGTTGAATGTGTAAAAGTATGAAAATTCCCTGTCAGATACTCTCAAATTTGTACAGGTGTATGTGGTTAATTTTGAGAATTGCGGAACTGCATATAACCATATAATTTAGATTTAAAGACTCTAGCAGTATAATCAGAGGATTCAAACATTTCCCACCAAGAAAGCTTAAAACATGAGCACAGCTCTGATCTTAATATACTTATTCAGAAAAGAGTATAATGATACCTATTTCTTACGTCCAAACTGTTTTAGAACTTCTACAACGATTTTTATGCTGATGTAGTTTACTGATCTGCTGTTATTTTCAATGTTTCTGACTCCCATTTATATATTTTAATTTTATCAGATAGTGAAAATGGATTCAAATACTTCCAGATGGCTTCCTGTGGACAAGATAATCATATCAAACTCTGGCTTATTTTGTTTGCAGATTTCTTAGGTTTGTATAGAAATGCTTTTTGAATATACCAATGTCTTAGGTCTTTAGTAACAATTTAAATCAAAAATCAAACTTATACTACTGGATTCACAGCCAAACTAACCACAAATTGAAAGATTTCTTTTAATTATTAGCTGGAGAGCAGCTAAGGCGTTCAGCACTTTGTGATGCTATGCCATGTAGATTTTATTTAGCAATCTATTTATCAACAAGTATTGAAAGTAAAGATTTTTTAAAAAATTCTACTGCGGCCTTTCCACAGCTTGATAGGTTGAAACCTCTTAATCTGCCTGGCTAGGGAGAGGTTTTTTTTCGTGTTTCAGTATATCCTGGGCCTTGAATAAGAGCTGGAGAAAAGAATGTAGGCTCCTGCAAAAACTATAATGTGGAGACTAAGTAAATTGCCAAAAATATCTTCAGTGGTTACTTTTTTTGTAATCTGCTTTATATAAAAGTGTGTAAGGATTAATACTGGGTATCCAAATACACATTTAATTATCTAAAACCTTGTGAGACATGCTAAGACTACAAAGTGATAAAGTTGGAGATATTAAAGGGGAAGTTGTCTCTGATCGTTTTATCCCCTTTTTTGTAAACAGTATGTCACAGAGTCTCATCTTTGGTGGAGCTTTGGGCTTCTTAAAGCACCTTGTGTTATACCTTGTCAAATATAGCCGTATGTAATAATATACTTTTTGTATTTTTAGGTGTTCAGTTAAAATATAAATGCACACTGAATGGGCACTCTGCCCCAGTTCTGGCTTGTGCATTTTCATGTGATGGACAGATGATAGTCTCTGGGTAAGCAGCGCCTTGTTGAAATATCAAGCTGTCCAGGTTCACGCTTCAGTATTGTAAAACAGAAATGTCAAAAGAGTTAAAGATTTCTAAATATTTATTACCAATAATTAAGGAACAGTTCTGTGACCTCTAGAGGTGTTGAAGTATCTTTACAATCAGTCTGTAGGTGATGGAGTTTGAAATCTTGGGTTGTGGAAAAGGTTAATGAAACACGTACCTTTTCCTTCTCTGCATCGCTTTAATGTCAATGTATTTTTTTCAGGTCTGTGGACAAGTGCGTCATAATCTATGAAACTGTAAGTACAGCATAATACAGGATCATTTGTTGGGGTGTTGTCTTTAAATATAAGCACTACTTCTGCAGTGTCATTTCAATGAAAAAATACTAAAGAATGCAAATGATACTAAGCCAAAATACTTAGTGTGCATTTGGGGGCAGGAGGAGAAGGAGTCTAAGGAAAAATATCTCCTGAAAATTGATCAGTCTTTCTCACTTTTTATTTACATTGTGAGGATTTGTAAGTTGATTTCTCTGCAGTAGGGTGTTACACAATTAATTCCATATTTACAAGTATTACAAGAATCAGATTGAAGTGAAAGGATTTTTTTCTTATCCTAACTTTAGCTTAGCTTCCAAAGCAAGGAAGACTGTACCTATTGACATAAAATCAGGAATGGTGAACATAGACATTCTGCAGTTAGTTATATGTAAAGTGCACATAAAATAGAAGCATAATAAAGAATTCAAGAAAATGTTTACATTAAGTACAATGTCTTAAAAACCTATTGTTTAAGCATTTTCTGTAATAACATTGTTATCTCCTTTATGATTCACCTGTAAGTGGTATATATACCTTTAGTATTTATAGTATTAAAAACAATAATTTTGCTGAAAATGAGGGATGAACAAATTTTAAACTTCTTCAGCTTACTCTGCACATACTTGTATTAATTCAATTTTTAAATAAGCATTAAAGTTTCTCACCAAAATCACTAATACAATACCTGCAGAGTTTTTGGCCCAGTTATTTTAGTAGTTTGAAGTTTAGGCAGATATGTAAAATGTCCTCTAGAGTTCAGGAGCTTCAGAAAATTGGAAGATGAAGGAAACCACAGCCTAAATATTTCTTAATACTGTTCATCAGCTTTTGTGGCCTTAGGTTTTTATCAAATGGGACAATAACTTTTCTAGTTCTGAAATTCTCCTTTGGAGATAGCCAAAACCTGCCTGGACACCTGCTCTAGATGATGCTGCTTTAGCAGAGGGGTTGGACTATATGATCTCAGAGGTCCCCAACCATCCTGTGATTCTGTGGGGAAAAGTAGGGACAATAAACCTTTATGGGAGGGAGAGAGATTTCAGCCTATATTAGGGAACTTTGATCATGTTGGACAGCTCAAAATATTGGCGTGCTGACTGATCAATTAGTGATTCAGAATAATTTTGCTCATCATCTTTCCAATCTGTCTATACCTATATGTCAAAGAAATGCTATTTTTTGTAGGAGGGAAAATCTTTCCATAATAAGTTAAAACTGCCAAAATTCAGGAATTTCATTTTTGAGTTAGTATTTAGTGGCCAAATAGAGAATAGGCCAAACAGGTGTGGTTAATTATTGGTCCAATTGAAGGCTTGTGGGTTGACCTCCACAATGACCCTTTTGATAATTTCTAATACAAGATTGGTAGAAGAAATGTCTTTATCTGCACAACCAACCAACCAATGTAGATTTAATTCAGTCAGTGTTTCCAGCACTCTTCTCCCTGCTTGTTCCATGCTGGCTGATTGTGCAGGGGAACAGTGCTCCAGGGAATCAAATAGAGACTTAAAGCAGGAAATTCAAGTTGCATTTCTGACTCTGCTGCTGATCAGCTTTGTCAAGGTTGTGTAACTTCTCTGAAGGTACCTTCTGTCACTTTTCAAGAAGCAATATTCCCTGTTTTGAAAGGAAGCAAACAAATACAGAAACACTTTTTTATTCTTTAAGATTTAAAATCACAAAAACTCTTTTACAGAGTACTGGCACTACCCTTCATACTTTGTCTCGGCATACAAGGTAAGAAATCAGCATGATTATTCTGTTTCATAAATAAAATAAATCCTTTTCTAATGAATTTTCAGACATCTTTTTTTTTATTTGTAGATATGTTACAACTTGTGCTTTTGCACCACATAGTCCCTTACTTGCCACAGGCTCAATGGATAAAACTGTGCACATATGGCAGCTTGACCTTAAGCAACCCTGTGCAGGTCAGTGTGTGAAGTATTTGAAATCTGTTTTTTTAAACTCAAAACACCTTCTGAAGATGCAAAAATCCCTCATTCTTACCTGCACTTAATGTGCAACATCAGGATTGTGTTCATGCTTTTTATCTTCTAATTAACCTGATTAATGCCCAGAAGAGGTATTATCTTTTTGTTATTTTGTAAAGAAAAATATACTGGACATATCTTAATTTTATTAATTTGCTATATCTGTTTTTCTGATATTTGCAATTGCTTATTCTTTGGACAGCATTTAAGAGATGAATGTTATTGCCAGAGTGTTGAAAGACTTCTTGGACACCCATAATTTGTGACGAGTTGAAAATATGCTAATTGCAATTGTAGTTGTCAATTAGAAATGCACCTTACCGGTCGTTATAGGTGAAAAACTAATTGTGCAAATGACATTAGTGCCATTAATGTAGGATAACTAATGTACAAATTACACCAGCATCTAAAGTTTGTGGAACAAAGGTACATATTGTTCAAAGCACAGCAGTAAGTTGGGATTTTGGTGTGCCTTTTAAGGATGTGCAAGATGATTCCAGTGTCTGCTAGCACTTTTCTGATTGTTTGTTCAAGTGTAGGCATCTAAGAGATTAAATTCCTCTAAACTTTGAAAATTGATAGGTAAAAGGTAAACCCAAATTACTGCCATCCCTCACAAAGGAATGTCTAAGAAGCATTTATTTTCTTAGTTGAAGAATGTATAGTACTGAGAACACTTAAAAACAGGATCTATTAATGACCTTGTTTCTTTGAACTGAGAATTTCATTGTTGTTTGCTTTTGGGGGGTTGTGGTGAGGTTTTTTTGATTGGGGGAGGGGGAGATGATGTTGTTTGGTTTTAATTTAGTTTTTTGTTTGTATTGTTTTTAAACTTTTTTTCATTTTCAAAGGACGTACTGTAGAAAATGAATCAAAGGTGGCTGTTGAGGACTGGTCAGAGGATGATGTTTCAGCCTGGCTCTGTGCACAGGATTTAGCAAACTTCGTTGAACTTTTCAAAATTAATAATATTGATGGCAAGGAACTACTGAATCTTACTAAGGAAAGTCTTGCTAAGGAATTAAAAATTGGTAAGAGTATTGAAATCCAAATAGTTTTTAATCTCTAGAGTACTTTGAAATGTTGGAATGAAGGCAAGCTAGGAGTTCCATACATAGATTTTTTCCCCCTGAAATGGCTTTTTTATTTCATTTCCAGGGCTGGTAAAAAACCCCTTATGTTACACTGTCCACAGTATTCCTTTTGTGTGTGTGTGTGTGTTTGCTCATACCTGGAGACATACTTCTACTTCACTTCTACTAATGATGCTGTTAGATGGTCTTACCTGATTTTGTTTCTGTTTTCATTGTTCGATCTTGTATTATTAAGCTGTGGAAAAGGAATTTCAGCTTTTCTCTGTAATTCATGTTTCTCACTTTGGTAAATAGGGTGGTCTATAGTTTTTCCTATCAGTCTGCAGAAGTGCCATGTTTAGAATTGCGGGTGTTCACCAACCTGGAATTGAACAGTGAAATTCCTATGTGTGCATTTGCTGATGACTTTTGGTAAGGACCAAGCAAAGTTTGCCTGGCTCAGACAATTTTTAATACATCAGGTTCCTACACTGTCCTATTGTTTTATTGCAAAACTGTGATTACATTTTAGAAGGAATCAAAAGGAAGCACCATATTACTAATGATTTCACAGTGGTCATTATGAAATAAGAAGTTTAAAGATTGTAAACTGCACTGGAACTTTCGAAATACAAGTTCTCTATCAATTTTGATGGCCAGATTTAGATGTAAATTAGGTGCTAATACATTTGTTAAACTGAAGTCAAGTATAACAAAAGGCTGAAAGGTAAGAAACCTTTTAAAAAGTGCAGTTGGATATTGTTCATTGTAGGAAGACTGCTCCCTTCCTTTGTGTGTGTGTGTGGAATTGGTCTATATTGGATCATATTATCTCTATGTAACAGCTGGCTTTGTTGAAATCTAGAAATAACAGAAATGCTGGGAATCTGTCAGGAATTGTCATCCATGAATGACACTTGGTTTCCTCAGTTTATGCAAACATTTTCCTTAGCATTGCTGTAGCCTAAAACTTTGTTGCAGCGATTGCCAGCTGAGGCTAATGAGATAATGCTGCGAGAATTGAATGTAGTATGACTTGCTACAAAGAGAGTTCTCTGTGGGGAAAGAAATCAACAAAGGTATATATATCTGACTTTAAAAATTGCTATCTGCCTTAGCTCAAGCATTTACAAAGTAGGAAAATACTATTTGCCTAAAATGAACATTTTCTATGTTACTCAATTCCTGTTTAACTAAATTTTAGGTGTCTACCACCACACAAAGGCTTGAATGAGCATGTCCTTTCTCTCCTTGATAACCGGTTATCTTTCCTCTGAGACTGTAAGAACTTGCTAAAGACCTCTAGAAGTTTTTCACAGTGTTTGCAGTTTGGAGGACATCAGTGTTCTTTTAAAAACCAGAGGCTCAGGCACCTTTCAGTAGTGCCTTTGTAAGCCCCAGACAGCAGTGCTGTACAGCAGGTGTGGTGGATCACAGGTGGGTATGACCAGGGGTGTTGAATGCCAGCGTGGAGGTGAAAGGAAATGCAGTCTGTTGGAGATGCTGGCAGCACCTGTGCACAGCTGTACCTTTGCACTGGCACTGCTTTGTCCCGTGCCGAGGGCCAGCCCTGCAGTGTCCCGTGGCAGGGTGTGGCTGCAGGGCAGCGCTGCACTCGCACGAAGTCAACTGCAGGCCACCAGGCCACTGCTCTGCCACGGCTCTGCTGCACTTGCACTGATTTACTGATTGTTTTCATTATTACCTGAAGTTACTGTTGCCCAGCAGCAGAGAGAACCTGTGGCAGGGCTGACTGGAATGGGAGCCAGGGCTGGCTGCAGGCTTTTGGTTTAGATGGAGATGGAGCTGTCTCCTGTAACACAGGTGTACTGACTATTCCAAGACCTGACCTCTTTGCCTTACCTGTCTGTGCTGTCCACTTCATGTACAAATAATTTTTCAGAGTCTCTAGGCCTGCGCAGTAAAGTTCTCCAGAAAATTGAAGAACTGAAGATGACAACAATCTCGGTTTCTGTTCCTGATGAGTTCCTATGTCCTATAACAAGAGAGCTTATGAACGATCCTGTCATTGCCACAGGTATGCCTTTACATGACATGGATTAAAACCAATTACTTGAGGGTAAAGATAGGCCCATTTTTGTGTTCCTACACCTATTTGAACATCACACCTAGAAAGATAAACTATTCTAAATAGCTATTGCAACAAACCAGAATTGTGATAAACATTTAGTTTGCTGAATCACAGCTCTGATATGGAGAAAAATACTCTAACAAGCAACTTCTTCCTTTTCTTAATGTGCCTCCCTTTATGTGCCTTTGTAAATATAATTACAATCCTAATTACAGTGTTGGTTCAGTAAGTGCAAAATAGAATTGTGCATTCAGTGGGGCAAAAAGTAAACAAACAAATCAAACCAGCCCCCTACAAAAAAAGCCCAAAAAACCCCAGGCTCATTTCTATGCTTAGCACACCATCTAGAGAGCACTTAAAAGTTTGCACAGAATGAGACTCCTTTAAATGCAGCAGCCATTGGAACTGTGATATGCCAGCAGCGTAAGATGTTACATAGTTAAAAACATTTTATGAAGAACTATTTTTCTGCAGTTCTGTTATTGGGGGGAGAAGGAAGGAGGTGCATATAAACATCAGAAGAAGATCAGTATAATTTTTTTGTTGCTCTGTAAACAGTAACTAACTGCACCCAGTTCTGAGGTATTAGGGCAGACTTCTGAGAATTAAAATGGCCAGAATATGAAGACATTTGCCAACTGCTGGAGTGCGAGTTGCTTTATTCAATAAGGAGTAAGGAGACAAGAGGAGGGGCATAGGGCCCGGGTTTGTATTCCACCACAGATACTCATGGGTGACTGACACTAAACTGGAGCCTAATTTCTGTTCTTTAAGGATCAGCTGGTTCAGCTACCAACTCTAAGAGCCGAAGTCCTGAACCTGGGCAGGTGGTGAAGACTGTACAGGGCTGGGTCAGCCAGGTGGACAAGCCCCCTGTCCAGTAAAGCAGCAGGCTTTAGCTGTGTTAAACAATTGATAGTAATGAGCTTTCACTTCACATTATGGATCATTCAAACTGAAAAGAAAGTCTTATTTAACTTGTGCATAATATAATTTGGTGCTTTGCAGGCAGGATAGATACATGAAACTAGCCAGAACTGTTTATATCCACAGTAAAGATTTCACATACAGTGTACTTATTCTAGATCTCAATTTTCCTGTTTGGATGTATTTCCTTACTTCCCTTTCACATTTAAACAGCTAACATCTGCACAGTGCCACAGTGCCCAAGCCTCTGTAATATGAGCTTTTGTTGATGGTGTCTTTGCAGATGGCTATTCCTATGAAAGGGAAGCAATGGAAAACTGGATCAGCAGTAGACGATCTAGTCCCATGACGAATCTTCCTCTCCACTCTCTTATGCTCACACCAAACAGAACACTAAAAATGGCCATTAATCGCTGGCTAGAGACTCAGCAGAAATAGTTAAACCACTTAATTTTGAAGTTGTTTGTTAAAATTAATTGAAATTTTATGCAGCTGGAGGAATTAATTGTATCAGAAACACATGGAAAGAAAAACTTGTGCTTCTCTTCTATCTGTGGCTGGTTCAGCCTTCACTGGTGGAAACTCCCAGAACAACTTTAATTTCCTAGTAGTTTTACTTTGTGGTATTTCTGTTTAAGAGTCAAGTACTCAAAGTTTTTCAAATAAAATTTTCTTAAAATTTTTACTGCATTTATGAGTTTTGAGTCTTTATCTTGCCAAGTCAGTCTTTCAGAAGGTAAGAAATAGCAAAGTATAGGATCTGTATTTCTTTTTCTACTCTAACAAATCAAAATGTGCCTGTCTTTCTCTGTTCCCCATTACTGGACAAGTAGTTGGAAAAGCTGGGAGAGAGTTTCTCCTGTAACCATCTGGGACTGCATCTCATCCCACAGGTATATTAACGATCTTTATTTTGTATGGAAAGAATACAGTAGCTGTGCAAAAATAGAACTACAGGACAAGACTAATATAGGACTTGTACAAAATATCAAAGAAACAGTAAACAATAAATAAGCTGAAGTATAATGAGACAAACTGCAAAAGGAGGTGTAGAGCCGGGTACAGCTGTTGACAATGTACACAGAACACTGTAATCAAGCATGATGGGAAGCATATAAAGCTGAGCACTCCAACTGAATTGCACTCATAGGAATGTCACTGCAGCAGCTCGTTTTCAGCACGTTCTTGCCAATAAAAATCCTCATTTCCTTAAAAAACCAACGTCTTAACTTCATCCTGTCATGCAACTGCACATATGCTGTTCTTCAAACTTTCATGTTCCCGCCATCCCTTTCTTGGGTTTCCCATATAAACGTTTACTAAGCATTTAGTTGTTGTACCTTTTCACAAATAAACAATAAATCATTTTGCTTTAAGATAGCACCCAAAGGTGATTAGATACCCTATATAAAGTGCGATTACTGTTAATAGGCCATAATATTGTGTTCTTCAGTGCAATAACCAATATGGTCAAAGCCTCTCAATACACATGCAAATGTCACTCATTTTATTTAATTTCCTCTATTTACTAAAAATAGTTATATTTACATGTCAAAGCATGGCTGCTTATAGTTTACTCATACACAAATTATTTATGCTTCCTAAATGTACATCATGCAACCCAAATTAGATCCCACTAGAAAAGTGATAAAATAATTTGCTTTTTAAAAAATGCATGCATGTACAGATCTGAGTATTGTGCAGCAGAGTATCTCCCTAAGTGCTGCTGTGAGACATCAGCATTTGAGAGGCACGAGTACTATGTGTGAGATACAAGAGAACCAAAAGCCAAGATTGAAGCTGTATGTGAAAGGAAAGGCTTATTTAATGGTAACATGTAATGGAAAGGATTTCTCTGCTCAAGCTGCTAGGCCAACCTAATTGAGTCTTTCTACACTAATTTCTTATTCCAGTTACTGTCACTGCCCTGTGATGGTAGGAACAGCTGGAAGTGGTTGTATCCCATTAAAGACTGCTCCCAGGGACCCAGCCATGCCGAGGCAGTCAGTGTTTTGTAGAGCAGTCAGACCCTGTGATGTTGTGAGCCCTGTCAATGTACAGAACAGTATTTATACATTTGATTCAATGAACGATCGCTTTGGTTTTGCTGTGGTGACGTGACTGAGGTGGCCGTCCTGAGTGCTGTGCGATGGCAGTCTGGCTACAGCATCAGGGTATGAATGAGAACCTTGGTTGGGTGATCTGCTGTCTGTGCAGTGGGCAGGGATGTGGCACGTGAGCTCCTCCTGTTCTTTTGCTTGCATGCTGCTCTGGCTGCCATCTCCCAGGGCAGCACCTGTAGAGGATCCCTTAGTTGAGTAGTGTTTAACTGAGAACTGCTCCAAGTTGGAGGGCTGAATGCCTGCAGAAACAATGTTTGTGGATAAACCATCTGCTGCCTGAGAGTGCCAAGTGCGACTAGATTGTGTGTTTTGCTGCTGAAACCTTGCAGTCTTGTCCATGATTCCCATAAACGGGGTATTGCGAGGTCGGTGCTCAGTGCCCTGAGCTTGACTGATGTTGGTATCCTTGAGTCGAACATCTGGGCCCAACCCCTTAACACTGCCTGACAAACTGCTGGCTGAAGTGAAGCTGCCTGATGAGCTGGCAAGAATCACACTACTGGATGGAGAGCCACAAGAGCCACCACTGGGTACAGGGCTTTGCTGCCTTGAGTCACTGAAATTCATTGGAACAGAGGCTGTTGATGTGTCACCAGGTTTAGATTTACTAGGAAAAGAACGAGAAGACAGAGTCTCATGATGTTGTGGATGTGAACGCTGGCTGGACACCAACTTCTCATTGTGCAGCAGTTCAGCAGTGAGATCTGTGGAAATGCTTCCAGATGACAATGTGCTTGTCCCATCCACCTGTTGACTTCTACAGTGCCGGATGGGCAAGGGACTGTGGGGGAGATGCTGCAAAGATGATTGTGGCTTGGTGCTACATTGACTGCTTCCAGGTTTAGATCCAGGCTGGATGGAGCTCAGATGCTGGTTAGTTTTTACAATCTGTGCCTGCTTTGTTGGCTGCATGACCAAGCCTGGCTCTCTCAGGTACTTGTTGTTTGCTCTGCTTTGAGGGGACACACACTGAGCTTTCTGAACACCTTCTTGAAGGGTCCTGCTAAATAACGAAGCAGCTGAGGAACACTGCAGCCTTTGTGAAGGAGAAACAGATTCATTGGGGTGTGGCAGCTCATCTTCCCTGTCTTGAAGATTAAAATTATCATTCACACCTGGTACAATTCCTTCCTCCTCATTATCAGAATTGTTGGTTTGTTCAAGTAGCTGTGGAGACTGATGCTTCTGTTGCTGTGTTCTCTGGAACTGTTTGCACTCCTCTTCCACCCGAGCCAAGAGACGTTTTATCTCCTGATTGCTGGGGCATATCTGAGCGGCTTCCCGTAGGTCAGAGAGAGCAGCAAGTAGTTTTCTGTTTAGGAAGAAATAAGTAAACAATGAAAATTGGGGAAAATCTGTGTCCCAGCATTGCCTACTACTAATCCACCTCCACCCTTTCAGCAAAATGTCCTGATTTGTTGCTTCCTGCTGCAGGTGGTGACAAATTAGAACTGGAAATTCTCCACCTTAGGAAATTCTTAACTAGAAGGGAAGTGCAGACCCAACCCTGAACGCTTCCCTGAAGTACCCTGACACTCCATGCAGGCTGGCAGGAGAACTCTCTGCTGGGAACACCAGGAACTGACACTTTGTCTCACAAGCTCTTCCAGAGTTACCTCCAGAGTAGGTAACCTGCTGAATTCTGCTTCATGATGATTTATTGATATGTTTAGAAAAGACATGGTGAATCAAAAAGGTACCTCTTCCCGTATTTCAGCTACACCACTACAGTTTGTTATTCTTTCAACCTAAACAGATAGTTCCTCCTCTCTCCCCTTATTTTTGTCTTCAACTGCTAATGATTCATCATATTCTTTCCTATCAAAGCAGCCAGTAATAAATCGTAAGCTTGGCAATTAATAATGAAGCACTGAAGTTGGGTGGCACACTGCTGGTCACATTCTGCTGAGTCATGTGGAGCAGCAGACCCAGTCACTTACATTTAAAATAATCCCTTTTCAAATGAATTTGTTACTTTCTGGACTGCCTCGTAAGTACTTACAGAGCATTCAATATCACTATTTGGATGTGGTTGGTTTTATCTGATAAGAGAGACCTAGTACAGATGCAAAGTGCACTAAAAAATAGTATTTTCTTTGCAAACTTGAAATGTAACTAGCAGAAAAGAACAAGTTATTAAAAATGGCAAGTTAAAAAAAAAATCTCTGCAGACATCACAGAATCAAACAGTACCTGCTGTTCCTCTTGGCTCTCGCTCTGGCATAATAGGCTTCATAACACTTAGGCTTCAGATCCAAGGCTTTGGTAGCAAACTCTTCAGCCATTCCAAAATCCTAATAAAGGAATCAAACGCACTCATTACACAGCACCAGTCAAAGCAAGCTGCCAGCTGCGGGTCGCGCGCCGGCTCCAGGAGCGCAGCCAGCACGCGTGGCAGAGGCTCCTGCCCCAGCCCACAAGAGCAGGTATTTGCTCAGAGCACACACGGGCACAGCCACAGCATCTGGTTGTGCTGGTTGATAACAAAGGTAGCAGTGTTTTCCATTCAGTCTTTTAAAAGTACTGCAAAGATCCAGCAGTTTGTCATTCCACAATAACTACATGATGTAAGACCAGCTGTAACAGATCCCCCACGGCAACACGCCCTCATCTTATAAGCCACCCATTTGTTGACATGATAAAGCCCAAGATCAGGATATAGTGAAAAGGATTCTAAAATACCACAGATGGATGTCCACATACAACCCCAGCAATGCAGCAGGATATAAGTTTCGCAGTGCCAGAGAGGCAGCAGAGGAACAGCAAGAGCTTACATTTGTTTTGCGGCGACATCGTGACAAATTCAGGTATAATGAAACTCTCAGCTCAGTGAAGGCTTTCATTTCCTCACCGAACCCTTCCCTTGGGAACTTCCTCAATGCATACTGATAACGCTGTGCTGCTTCCCTCATCTTGCCTTTCTGCAAATTTTAGGGAACAAGAGGTTTTTCACAAACTTTTAATATTGCAATACGGTTGCCAAAAAGCATATTTATATTTGACATCTACCAAGAGACGCCCTTCAAGCAGAAAACACAGAGACAGATTTTTTAATAAATATACACAGTATGAACTACACTGGCAGAAAAAGCACAGTGAGAGCCTGCATGTTAATCAGAGTTTGTGTCCCTTTCTGAACTCAAATGTTTAATGGTATTTGACAAGGATAATACTTGCACTAATATGTACTACTAGTGTACCAGAAAAAAATAATATAATCTGATGTATTACTACTCTGTTTTAAACAGACTAGTAATATATCAAATTATATAACTGAAAAGGAGGCATAAAGGCATTCAGTCTACCTTCAGGCAGAAGTCCAATGTTCTGCTGCCAGAAAAAAAGAAAAATCCACCTACTTTATAGAGCGTATTTCCTTCTTCCATCAGTTTCTGAAGAAGAATCAGGAGAATATCGGGTTTGGAGGTGGCCATTGCCCATGCTGCATTTCCTGCAAGTTAAATTTTAAGGCTCTCTGACAAAAGGTAACAAAGTGTGTTTCTGCTGTCTACCGCAGTAGAAAGCCTGGTTCTACTTCGGTGTGTATTCCACCTCCATGGAACCAGTATTACTATTATCATCATAATTAAGGTGTACACATTTAAAATGCATCTATGCCACCACCTGGACAGCAGCCAGGTATTAAATGGTCTGATACATTTCACCCCTGTGAAGGAATGTACAGAAGTCACAATTAAATTCTTCTATGTAGGAACCTGTATTTGATCACACTTACTACCCAAATAATATGAAATAGTGTTCAAATGTACTAAATATTCAGTAATTGTCACATACACTACTGCATCATGTACTTGCCTACTGGCAATACGTAACTTACATTTCTTTGGCCTACCCTTTGCAAAAATACACAGTTCTGTAGTTTATTAGAAGAATGTTATTTAAAACTTCCTAATCTAAATCATTAATAGTGCCAGAGTTATGTATCAGTAATAGCACAATCACCATTTTTTTTGTCTTAAGGCAATATATTAAAGCAGAGAAACCACATGCAGTGACATCTCCAGACCTCACCATCAGCACACATCAAAGAAGAAGCAGAATAAAAGTCCTTGTGTTTCCTCACTTCTAAAGTGAGTCTTGTGTGTCTGCCTTTAAAGGAGATTGTTTCTCTTGGGTGGGCATCTGTAAACTAGACAGCCTGCAAAAATCTGTGTTTTATTTCGTCTACTTTACGGAAATAACTAATTCTGGCAGAGCAGAAGGCAGCTGTCTGTCACGTGCAGGGCAGTTTCACTAACCCAGCTTAGCTCCCTTTCTCAGCAGCATGACCACGACTGAGGTATTGCGGCAGCCAATCGCTCTGTCCAGTGGCCTCATGCCACTGTGGTCCACATGTTCAATCATTGCTCCTTTCTCCACCAAATACTGCACCTGGAAGAAGAAATGAGACATGCTTTGTAACATGGCTTTTGGTACCAAAGGCAGACCAAGGAAATATTTAAGGTACCATGTAATCTTCTTTGAAACACACTGAGCATATGCTGCTGAGTAGAGTACAGCCATCTAAAACCCACCAAAGGCAGCACAGCACAGGCAGGTTGGAGGGAAGCAGCAGTTCTTTCCCATAACTACCATAACTATTACTTGCTCAAGTGCCAGCAGCAGTGATCTTGTAAGGGAAGAGGCACCAACAGTCCTGCCCATGGACAAGCCCCACGACCCACAGCCATGGGCCTGCTCAAGGACCTCTTTACTGGCACTGCCCCTGTCCCAGCCTGGCCAGAAGCTGAGCAGACCTACTGAAGGGACCAGTCTAGGCAGGGAAATGGGAGCTGGCACCACTCCAGGACAATGACCTACAGCAAATGCAGGGACAGGAAGGAGCCTGGACACCCCTCATTCTCCAGCAGAGTCTCAGTACCCAGTGTCACAGGCAAAAACACACACAGTGTCTGAAAACTACCAAAGCCACTATGGAACCTGAGGACTTATTTACAATTTCAAGGTAATTCAGACAAAGGCTGAATGGGACAACGTGCAACAGTGAGTTACATGCCACAGCAGCACCTGAAGCAGACCTTGTGTGTGCAAGCTGCAGAAACACAGATGTGAGTGCGAGAGGCTGCGTGCGCTGTTCCGTCTAGCTCCTTGCTGACCTCTGGGATGTGCCCACAGTGCACGCAGACCTGAGTGTGCCCTTCCTCTTCTTACACCTCTTTTTGGACTATTTCCTCTACAAAGGCACCAACTGACCAGGACCCTGAGAAGGGACCTCTGTGGGTTTGCAGTGTAATCCAGGATCCTACCTATCTAGAGAATGTTTTCCTGAGCAAACATTTTCACTGCAGTCAAGATGAGAGCAGTGTAACCCTCTTGGCTACTTCCCCAAATTTCCTATTTTGGCAGGCAATATTTTTTCTAAATTCTAAGTTTTTGTAACTTTTTCTTGAATGTTATGTTTTGTTATACTTACAATATCAGCATCCCCATAAAAAGCTGCCAAGTCTAGGGGTGTTCGTCCATTCTTGTCTGTCTGATCAGTTGCTGCACCTTTCTCTACTAAATACTGAACTACTTCCTTGTGGCCTTTCAGACATGCCCAGCTCAGAGCTGTCAGTCCTTCCTTGTCCAGAGATGAAACAATTGCACCTGTAAAATGAATATGAACTTTGTTATGAAGATACTCTGTTTAAAAGGTTAAAAATTCCTTAACTCACCCAGATGCAATCCCTGGTGCAGCTGTAATCTGCTATTTATTTTCTACCTTCAGAAAGGAGAAATTCCACAGTGCTCAGATGTCCTTCACAAGAAGCCACCATCAGTGGTGTCCGGCCTTGCTTGTCACTTAAATTCACATCAGCCCCATGCTCCACTAGAAGTTTAGCAATCTGAAACAGAAAATATAAATTTAAAAATACATTCCTTGCACCAGTGGGGGTTTAGATTGGATATTAGGAGAATTTCTTATAAAGTTCTGTCCAGCCCTGGCAGAGGGTCAGGGTGGAATTCCCACCTGCCTCATCCCTGAAGGGATTTAAAAGCCATGTGGGTGTAACATTTTAGGACATGGGTTACTGGTAGCCTTGGCAGTCCTGGGGAATAATTGGCCTTGATGGTCTTGGAGGGTTTTTCCAATCTTTCCAACTCTACGATTTTATCAAACTGGCAGATTGAGATTTCAGCCATAATATCATGAACTTTTAACAAAAAGTTGGTATTTATGGCAGCAACTGAGAAGTTCTATGTAGCTCAAGCCCTGACTGCAGTTCAAGGCCTTCTCCTGACAGGAGAGGCCAGCACGAGGAAGGCTTCTGAATCCAAGGTTCTCTCTCTGCACAGCAGCAGTACAAAAGATCTGAAATCACCTCTGATCTTGGCCTAGGAAATAAAATATTTTAAACTCATGTTATGTTTAGGTATATTATATCTAAGACTGTTGTGATGCCAATGTGCTTTTTCAGTTATTTCCAGGGATACAAAGGGTTTGGAAGTGAAGCTTCTGCGCACATTCCTCTGAAGCAGATGCAAACACGTATTAGAAAATCGATACTAATTCTCTTCCAAACTAGAGATGGAAGGAATCAGGGACCACCTCCCAAAGGACCCCCAGAGCTGTGCCAGACCTGCCAGTGGCCCTGCCGGACAGCGCAGAGCAGCGGGGGCACGCCTCTCCTGCTGGCTCTGCTCACGGCCGCCCCGTGCCCGAGGAGTAACCGGCACACCTCCAGCTTTCCTCTTCCCGCAGCAGCTGTCAGGGCTAGAGAAAGCATTTGCATCAACACCAGCTCTTGGCTTATTTGGCCTTTAGACACACATGTGAGTGTTACTGAATCCCCATTCTTTCAGCTTTTCACTGTGACACTTACTGAAAGTTGAAAAGAACAAAAAAAGAAAATACTTTCCCCATTGTGATTTTTCCCCCCTCTTCTATTTTGTTCATATTGTGTTTTAAACAGAACTTGAAATTTAAATTTCAATGTTTGTGTTGAAACCTCACCAGTCATGCCAACAAGTATTAAAAAATGAGTTAACGTGTGACCAATAAAGAATCAGCAAAGGACTTGCTCCTCCAGTTTCTAAAGCCTAGTAAGTTCCATTTTCTTCTAAGAAGTGGGTCAAATTGTGAATTTCTTGTTACTCATTTTTAGCATTTTCAAACATGATCAAGTAGAATTTTTTTTAAAATTCCAATGAATGCTGAAAGTGAAGGAAATTACAAACACTGCAGGAAGTAAATTTTTCTTCTTTAGCACTTATCTTACCCATTCGCTCCTCAGTTGATGAAACTGCACTGTGCAACAGTTACAACAACTGTTTAGAGCTGAACAACTGCAAAGCAACTGTTATGGATATAAATGCTACAAGCAAAAGAGTCAAGTCTTGTTCAAAAATCCCCCTTTTAGGGAGTTCACTTCCTCAGTGACTGCAGATTCCCAGTGCAAGGATTTCAATAAAAAACACTGATAGGAAAATATTGAAAAACAAAATTAATTTAGAAACAGATGTATGGCTTTTGGAATTCACTGGATTTGCAACAAGGGTTTTGCAGACGTGTAGGAACAAAGCACATCTACTTCTCTAGGATGTGAGAGGCCACTGACCATCATCCCAGTGGCCCACCCTCAGCTGTTTCCATGGAATGGAGATGCCACTCACAAGGCACACCAGGGAGCTGCAGTGCAGGCGTTACAGTCTGACCTAAAAACTACATTTGGCCTTTCCCAGATGGCCAAAGGCAGGCCTCTCCCTCCACTGCCTAATCAGAACAAATGAGGCTATGGCCCAGCACTTCCTGAAAACTCATGATATTTAAACAAAGGTTCTCAGACAGAGAATCCCATAAAATTCCACACTAAAACTTAAGCGCTGTATTTCCACAATTTTTCATTTAGTTAAAAAGTCAGTAATTTACAGTAATTTTAATATAAAATAGTCCTTCAATACTTGAGATGCATAGATTCAGTAAGTTAAAACCATACTTATAAACTGCATTTCATTATTAAAACCGGTATTTTCCCTTATTTTTATTATGGAGAATTAAATTTAAAAAGAAAGGTTAAAAACTCTTTATTCTTAAATTAGCTGATTAGGAAACACACAAGAAGGGAAATACCTGTTTCTCCCCACAAGGCATCAGTGTCATTGATGTCCATGTCGTGGTCTTTTTCAACTGTCAAGATGTAACGAACCACCTGCCAGAAACAGTGAGCAGAGATGTGCTGAGCCACAAGAGCATCAGCTGTCACTCGTATGACACAGGGACAAAAAGATATAAAACAAGTGAGAGTGCTTCTCTCTCAATGCATATAATCAACAGAAAAGAAAATCAGTATTGCTCAAAACAAATTCAGGTGGACGTTAGGATGACTTGAAGACAAGTGAATGTTATTAAAAACAGTTTAAAAAAAGCCCAGTGCTCTTCTGTGAATTTGTTTGTTTGGCATGACTATGATTTAATGAGTTCCCATGTGGCCTATACAGAACAGAATAGTCACAATAAACAATGGCAAAAATAAAGCCTCCCAGTTCAGTGAGGAAATTCCAGATCATCTAAAACAAGAGAGCAAAAATGAGAATATTTGCATACATTTTGATATCTAAGTTTTTCCTTCCACATTGGTTATAGCTTACCTGTTTATCTAAATTTCTTCCCAGAATGGTCTAAGCACATGTTGATAAATGGTAATTTTTAAAGCTGAAATAAGCTTTAAATTAAGTTTTGCTGTGTTTCCACAATATTAAGGAAATCTGTGTTTTGAAACCACCTGCTAAAAAATCATTACATTAAAACTTCTTCTCATGACTGTTTTAAACAGATTTTTAATTGGGCACATGGTCACTGAGGCTGCAGTCAACAGGTGAGGGAGGAGAATCATACTAACAAAGTTTGGGATGCTACAGGAAAAAACAAAGGCAGGAAAGGAGAAAGGATCTGTGTGTTTTCAGGCTGTCTGAAAACTGTTGTATACAATGCATGGAAAATCCTAGAATTCCTAGAAAATGCTAGGACATAATTTACTAAAATTCATTAAACACACAGATCTTCTTTCCAGCTAAGAACACGCAATGCATGGAAAATCCTAGAATTCAAAATGCTAGGATATAATTTACTAAAATTCATTAAACACACAGATCTTCTTTCCAGCTAAGAACACAGCTTCTTAATGTCTTACAGCTTCTTAAAAATAGAGAAAGATGGACATTTTTCAGGTATGTATTTATGATTAATGTGATCTTTTTTGTTGATATTCAGGAGTTGACTGCTTTCGTTTAATCAGTGGACAGCAAAGAAGAACTTTCATGGGAGTAAAGGAATTATCCATATATATACCATATAATAAATTAATTGCACATAGACATTTCTAAATTTGAATCATCTAAACAACTTCAAAGATCAGACTCTTTATCTTATAGCAACTTAAAACTAGATTTAAAAGAAGTAAATATTGAAACAGCTTTATTGAAGAAATTTTGTTTTATTTTGGTACATCACTTACTACATAACTAAGTCCTCTAGCCTAGTTGATCTTCATTCAAGTATCTTTACTTACCCATTACTTTTCTATCAAGTAACAGTTTACAGTTTATTTTCCCAATGAACAGAAGACATACTTGTATTACCTAAATATCTAAAGCATTTTAAGTACTTATGTGTTTATTTTTAGTGTTCCCTCCCAAGTTTCTGTCTGAAGTGACACTGAGCTGAAGTCTGTAAGCTGGCACATGCATCAAGCTAAAAACTGAAGCCTGGTGCCATTGCAAGCAATGAAAATTTGGAAGGAAAAATTCAGCCTGAAGTAGAAACATACTTGGGTGGATCAGTGATACAGAAAATTGTCACCACCACTAGAGATTTAGGACTACTTCCAAGGACAGGGAAGAGAAAGTAGACAGAAAATTACATATAAACAAACCCTGAAGAAAACTGTATTGTCAGATACCCAGCTAGAGCATTTAAACCAGCTGCTAATATATACTACAACAAATATCAGAAGTGTCAACAATTCTTTCCAAGCCTCTTCTAAAAATAGCTGCAAGCACAGTTGTACATTCTGGTGATTTCAAACAGATCTGAAAGTACCTGTATCCCAACCCACCTGGCAGTGCCCCATGCTGGCAGCTGCTGTGAGAGCTTGTTGCAGTGCCTGGCGCTTCCTCAGTGAATCCTGTTCTTGGGAGGGAGCCACCCAAACCAGGCCGAGCAAGAACTCCAGGATTCCACAGTGCCCTCTCAGTGCACTATGGACCAAAGCACACTGGCCCTTCTTGTCTGCAAGGTCGGCCTGAAGAGGGGAAAAGGGAACAGCTGAGGTCAAAAGATGCAGTGAAAGGCTGTGGAGAGGAGACGCTTCAGGGCACTACGAGAAAGCAGCTCTCAATCCTGACTTCCAGGACAAGGGGGAACATCTGGGGAATTACAGGCCCAAGAGCCTCAGCTGAGCAGCTGGGAAGGTGATGGAAAAACTAATCCCAGAGAGCAAACACAGGAAGGACAAGGTGAGCAGCACCAGTCAGCATGGGCTTGCTAAGGAGAGACTGTGCTTAGCCTGCTGGACAGCCAGTGGCTCTGAGGGGACAGAGGGTGGGTGAAGAGAGCTGGGCCTTGACTCTGAGGGCTCAACACTCTCTCACCAACAGTCACTGACAAGCTGATGACAACAGGTCATGAAAGTGCAGATGAGGGGCACCCAAAACTGGCTGGACAGCTCTGCCAGAGGGTTGTGACCAGTGGCACATGCAAAATGCTTCAGGGGAAATCTGGACTCACCCCTCAGGCCTACGTCTGATAATTATACACTTAAATAATCAGTAACAGCTTTTTTAGGCCTTTGTATGACTCTTCTGGCTGCAGGCTTGGCAATGTTTGTGCACCAGCTTACCTTTGCACCTTTTCTGCACAGCAGTGACACGATGTTCATGTGACCAGCAGCAGCTGCGTAACTGAGGGCTGTCATCCCGTTTTCTGACGTTCCATCAATAGCAGCTCCGAACTCGAGTAAAAGAGTGACCACTTCTTCATGTCCAAGATGTGACTGAACGCACAGCACTGGAGCATTATTCAGTACTTCAGTTCTATAATTCACGTTTGCTCCTGCTAAAATCAGCAGCCGACTCACCTAAAATTTAATTTAAACAAAACAATGTTTTCCTCATATTTGTCTGAATTTGATATCTTTATCAGGTACTCATTTGTTACACCCTAATTTTGATGCAGATTTTATTGGCAGACATCAACTTTAACACATATATAGCGATATACCAGTTTAAAATCTTCTCTTAGTAAATATATGATTGTATTACTGAGAACTGCACTCCCAAGAGAAGACCTGTCTCTCCCCTGAAACTCACTACTCTCATCACAATTGCATGTGTGACTTGCTGCTACTCTGCAACTACCTCCATCAAGAGAGAAACAGATTGCATAAAAAGAAAATATCAAAAAAAAAAATTGGCCAGAGCATGCATGTGTGTGTTTATGTACACGGATTTCCAGTCAAAAGCCTTAGTAGTTGGCTCAAATTCCAACTGACTGACTTGGATTTCGCTATCCATCATCTGGGGATTCAAATAACAATGCAAAGTTGTGGTATTTTAAATCCCATCCTCCCAGAGTCTTTTCCCCTTTTACAACGGACACTTTCCCACAGAAGCAAAGAGCACTGCAAGGCCATGTGGGTCATGTAATCCCCAAAAATGCAGCCACACACTCACCTGTGCTGCAGAAGAAAAAAGTAAAAACCCTTCTTTCCATCAATACTATCAAGGAAAACTGATTTGAACTTTAGCAACAGCTTACAAAAGTACATGAAGGCTTGTCACAGAAGAGTTCATTTTCTGCTGAAGGGTTACACTGACTTCAGCATTCCCCTGCCCAGTGCCAGACACAGCACTGGCTGTACAGCCCTGCTGATGCTCTTACCTTCACATTGGGTGTGTAGATGTTTCTTAGAGAAGCCAGGGCTGTAGACAGTCCATCAGTACTATACCCAATCCACAAGGCTTGAAGATGACTGGAAGAAATTCCGGTCCTTTTACTGAGACCCTAACAGAAATTATATAACAGGAAATCTCTCTATAGAATTAGAAATCCTATTTTAATCTACAACTCAGTATAAAAAGAAATAAAATCTGGATCGATAGCACTACCAAATATTTTGCATAAGCTCCCAACAAATTATTCAAGCAAGTCATTCATATGCATTCATATGAATAGATCATAAAGCCTACTAAGCTGCAAGCTTTACCTTGAAAATATGAGCTTTAAGTATATGATGGCCAAGTTCCATAGTTTGTTGGCGGTTTAACTTTCCCTCCTGTCGAGAAAACATGAAAGCCAGTAGAGCATGTCCACTCCTAATAAAAGGGATTAAGAGAGAACTACTTTTATAACTGTATTTCATTAAATACACATCTTTATGCCTGTTGTAACAGTTCAACTTTGTCAGACTACTGAAACATACCAGCACATCTAAACAAAATTCTTTCCATAACAAAACAATTCAAAATGAAAACCAGCAAATTTTGAAGATTAAACACTCCTGGTATTTATTTCTGTGCTGTCCCCTCACAGGGGGTCTGTGTCAGCTTTGAAGTGGTTTACATACTGCTCCCTTTTGCATTCTCAGAGCCAGGAACTGCAGGTATCTCAGAAAGAAGCCAATCCTTTTAGAAGCACAAGATCTGAATGCTTGTGAAATTTGAGCAAAAATGTGTATTTAGTAATTCTGCACCTACATTAGTGGTGGCCAAGGCTCTAGGAAGAAGTAAGAGCAGCACAACCCTGAGCAAACAAGGTTATCATATACTACTTGTTAATCAGACTATACACTGGAACTGGGCAATGAGCCATATGCTAGCTGGACTCTTCATCTGAGGGGGGACGTTGTGGGAAGTGAATTCTCACCCCATCTTCAGACATTCCTGAACAGACCTTTCCACAGTCAGAAGCTTTACCTGGGCCCAGGCAGCTCCCACTGGGAGTTCCCAGCGTGGTGGGACCAGGGCTCCACAGGGCTGCAAGCCCCCAGCCCCACCCACACAACTGGCTCTGTTACAGCCACTTGCAAGCTCAGACAAGCCTTGGGCTAGTAATAACTTTAAATATCAGCATTATTTATTCTTTTGTAAAGCCCAAAAGCTGTAAACCCCAAGGAACATGAAAAAAAAAAGAAAAGGGGAGCTGACTGTGAGAACACGACAAACAGTAACAGCCACTGTCTCCAACTCAACAAACTCTGGCTCCCAAAGTCACAGAAAGTGAGCTGGAACAAACTAGAACAATGCCAGCAGGATGTAATTACTGCACAAAATGTCTCAATATTTTTACATTTAAAAAGCACAAATGATCTCTTCTTTCTATTCCCGCATTCTACATTACATAGAAAAGGTGCTGCTGCATAGGATTCTAAACAATTTTGCTGTGTTAGTAACAATACAGCACTATAATTTCTCCGTGAAGGCAGCAAAGTCAGATGCAAACTTCTGACTTCCATAGAGTCAATTACACACTGTAAACTTTGAATCTTAAGTCACATTACCTCTAAATATATAAAAAATTTCATTTTGGAAAAAATTAGGTGCACCTGTATTTTAACACCACTCTTTCATCTATTGTTGCAATCAAATATAAAAAAAACTAATTTTGGTTATTTGAACATGAATTACTGCAGTTTTGATTTACCTGGGCTCACATAAGAAGTCAGTGTTTTCACCTTCTGCTCTCCAGACAAGCCATTCCCTGAAGGAAGGGTGGCAGAACATGCGTGTTTTGTCACGTCTTTTGATCAGAAAACACGAAAGGGCTTCCATCCTCTGGCTGAAGTCTTCCCACTGTTGTTCACTGTTTATTTGTCCTGCATTAATAGCCTGGAAAATCTGGTCATCTGTCATGGGATGCAGGGATGCCAGTGCCACATTCAATATGGGCTGAGCTCGCTCAAAAGCAGAGTTTGTCATGAACTTCATATTGCACTGCAGCAAGTACAGCTCTGACAGAGACACAGGAACAACCTTGTAGCTTGCACTTTTGATTACTAAATGACCTCTTTGGAAAAGATCCAGAGTGAGTTTCAAATAGAGATAAGATCCCAGGCTTCTCATGATCAGGTGGTTACTCACTTTCCCAATTGTAGCTGCATCAGCTTTTCCATTTAAGGACATGTTGTTTATAATTTCCTGACTGTTATTAATTCTGTACTGAATATAAGCGTTCAAATCATCGTGAATTCCTTTGTTGTCTGGAAAATTATCCAGGGATATTGCGGTAAATGGCAGCGAGCTTACCACTTCCTGTGAGAGAGAGAGGGGGGAAAAATAGAAAAAAATAACCAAATCAAAGACATTACAGTATTCCAGCACTGAGAACTCAACGACGTATCTCTGCTACATTTCCCTTCTGTAGTGAGTACCAGATTAAAAAGGAATTCAGTAACCCTGAGATGGTTTCGCAAATATTGCCTCTTCTGAAGAGGCAGAACAGTGTTTCTCCATTTTATCATTTTTCATAGGAAGGTCTCAAATATTTCTCTGACCAAACTCAATAACTGAAGGGGATGAGAAATGACCACTTCAAAGTCAAGTAAATGGAAAACAGTTACCAGAACTGGACCCTAAGACAGGCCAGGGAAAGGGGGAGGCAAAAGGAATGATCTATTAGGCAGAAATGTTTTATTAAGAATTATCACAAATTACAAGAGAGAAAAGACTCTCTTTATAATTTCACCTTCCAGGAACAATGTACCAGAAAGGTGCTGTGCACACACCCCCAGACCCGTGTGCCTGAAGGTACAAGTATCAAGCACAGCACAGACTTTTAAGCAGGTTCACCTGAACACACTTTCATGCTTCTGTTACACAGAATACTTTTATGTTTATTTATATGAAGATCCAAAAGACCTTTATTTAAAACAAACACTTGTGCAACTTCTAACTTAAACCAGAAACTTCTTACATAAAGTGATATATTAGAAAGGTTTAGCAAACATCTCCTGACATTCACAACACAAAAAGGAACTATTCCACTTTATGTAATTAAATGGATTTCAAAAAGCTGCACTTTCCAGCTACTGAGATGTTTTAAGCAAAGACACACTTCTCCAGTCTCCAGAGAGGGAACAGTCTCTGCTACAGAAATCCCTTTTTAAAGCCAAAAATCTAGTTGAGAAATAAACTCTTCAGCCAGTTAAACACCCTGAGTGCTAGTGGTAAGAAGGCTCGGAGACTGTACTGAAGCACAGCTGCCCCTCAACACTGCCCTCCTGAAGTACAAGGGAACAGACTCAAATTTCCCTGTTTCTTGTATTAGCAGCTCTACTGACAGCTGCAATACAGTGGTTCACAATGGAAAAGGCCTCCAATATTGTATCTGTGCACTGCAAAATAAACATGTAACGAAGGAACGAAGGAAAAAATCCAAGAGACTCTGAGCTCCTCTAAACCCCGTATTTTTCATAACAATGCAGCTGCACCCATATAAATAATTATTTGGTCTTTGAGAATAAGAAAAGCATTAAAAGATGTTTTTACCTGGAAATTAGTTCTTACAGTCACAATGAGCTTCAGCCAGGGAGGAAACTTATAGATTATACTTGTGATAAATGAAGAAATTGTGTCACCATAATCAGGTTTATGAAATTCAGCATCATTTAAACCATCTACCAAAATTATGTAGTCTTCCTCAGGAATCTTCTGCTCTGAAATTTGAGAATAAAAAAGGAAAGGATAAAAACACATTCTCCCTTAAAGTGACACACCTTTATCCTCAAATTCCCTATGTCAAGAAACAAAAATGTACGTTCATGCACACCAGTACACCTTATGGCATTCAAGCATTATTTAGGAGATTAAAAACAACATTAGAAGACTAAACACCATTTTAACAGGAGTGATATATTCTGTTCATATGCAGGCAAAGCCCCCATTCTGCCACACATCAGGTATCTGCTCGAGCTGGCATGTGCTGGGAAGCAGCTGTTTCAAGGGGAGTTTGCTAGGGTTTTATTAAATACAAAAACCACGTTGCTACATGCTTTCTTTTACACACCATACTGGAGGGAATGGCTGCAGCTGTGCCAGGGGAGGGTTAGGGTGGATATCAGGAAAGGTTCTTCCCTCAGGGTGCTGAGCACTGCCCAGGCTCCCCAGGGAATGGGCACACTCCCAGAGCTGCCGGAGCTCCAGGACCGTTTGGACACCACTCCCAGGGATGCCCAGGATTGTTGGGGTGTCTCTCCAGGGACAGGAGCCAGATTGATGATCCTGGAGAGTCTTCTTCAGCTTAGGAGATTCTGTGATTGCTGGAAAACTGCCACATCGATTTTAAAAGCAAGCAAAATCTACATCCACTTTGCAGATATTTAGGCTCAAAAAATTATAAAGTATGTGACAAAACTCAAATGCATCTTAAAATAAAATCCTTTAATGTGAATGTGCCAGCCTGAACTTCAAGCTAATAGCTTGTCTTCCCGTTTTCTAGCAAAAAAGTAAATATAGAGTTTCTATGACCTTTAATAAGTGTCACAGAATTTTAATTTAAACACGAATCAACTGTTTAAAACCCATCTATTATTGTTACTAACAACTAGCACAATTAAGAAATTCCCTTGTCCACGAATGTTCTGCTTTATTTTTAATATTTTTTTCCACTCTTTATGCAGTTTAGATTCCATTTCCAAGTCACTTCCCGCTTAACGTACCTCTCCTGAGGTTTGAAAGTGGTTCCAACACTCCCCTTTTAAAAGCTGCTGCTGGATCCTGGACACAAGACCTGAGGCTCAGCATGCTCTGCAGGTGAGGATCTCTGATGAGGAGATCTCTGTATGCTGTTAACTGATGTGAGCGGCAGAGCAAAGCCGCCACGCTGTGCACGAACTCGGGGACCAGACACGTGTAAGTGTTATCAGCCTGGCAGTAATGATAAGCAACGACCTGCAGAATTACAAAGTAAAAACCATTACTCCTTCAGAATTCTGGCTGGTTACTAGTTAGTGCAGTTATGATAAAGTGTTATTAACTTTCTCTCTCAAGTACAAAATCCTTTTCAGTGTTAGATCCCAAGCTGTAACAGTCTCTGATAGTCTGGGTCAAACACAAGGAGGAAGGCAATGAAATAGGTTTTTGACCTTGCAGGGCATGCAGAGAGGAAAAGAAATCAAAGTGTCAGATTCTGGCAGGAAAACACAATTTGAGTTCATGGCATTTGGATACAGTGGGTAAGCAGCTGAGTAACTGAGCACGAAAGTAACCTGGAGGTCTGACTAGGTAACCTAGTAGCTGTAATTTAACACACCACGTCCCACACTGTAACAACCTAAGGACTAATTTGATCATCAGGCAAAAGTAAGTGACAGACAGCTATTAAAGACATGCTTACATAAGCAAATGGAGAAATACAACAACTGGCTTTATTCTGAGTATTTCAAAGCTGTGTATTACTTAAAAATAAACCAGGACGTAACCCATATTTCTTTGGGGTAAAAAAACCCAAAACAGACCGCAAGGAAAATATGGTGTTCACAGTGAATAAAAAGCCTGCACTTCAGTAGTTTTCGTAACACTGCTTCAAACGAATATGTATCACTTTAAAGACTGCAAATGTTAAAGATCTCATGTTTCCCCTACAATTATTCATATAAAATATGCAATTCAGATATTCAGTAATTTTACTACTTAGGCAAAAAATAAAACGCCTAACATAATAATCTAATACAAAAATTACTTCAGGCTTTCAGAGGATGGAAAATAAAACTACATTCTGACTCAACCTGTATCATAGCATATAGATGGGCTATACAAGAACCAAACATTTTATCTTCCCTGCCTCCCCCTGCCCTGAATTTTGCTTTTCGAAGGTACACTGAGCAGCTACCTGTAGAAAACATACAGCCCCTTTGGCAAGGAAAGGATCCCAACCTCCCACACCCACACAAAATCGATGAGCAATTGTAAAGGTAACTCTTTCTAAGACCAGGATTCAGGTGATTGCCTGACCAGTACAAGGGGCAGGCAGCTGATTTCTCCAGCCAGAAGAGGCACCGTGCAGAGGTGCCGAGGTGCTGCCCCTCTCCCAGAACTGCCCGCAGCCTCCCGGGGGCTCTGCAAAGCAAACTGACCCCCCGATTAGAGGGTTCTAACACACTGAACATCTCTCAGGAAGTGACAACTCACCTTTGAAGCAAGGCGTCTGACAGAATCCCCTGTCTGGGTTTTGTATTCAGGAGCACCAGAACAAGTCAGAGCCTTCATGGTGTTGGTGTCACCTGACGGAGGAGGGGGACACGGGGGTAACTGGCTTAGGGGAATCTCCTGACAGCAGTCACCACCTGCTTGTAAGAGGCAACAAATACAAGAGAAAGCAAATTTGCTGATAGGAGACTGGTTTCTAGGAAAACACCACAGATTATCTTACTGCTAGAGTAAAAATTGAAACTGAGCAATACCATTACTCAAGAAGCCTGCAACTAGCCTGATAAATACAGGCACGCAAAACAACTCACCTGACTTTTATATCAAAACTACAGAATTACTGAAAGCAAAACCATGCTGATGTGAAGACTTTCCTTCAGAAAACTACACATACAATGACTCATTTAAACTAGTAGTTACTATATGACTGAACTCTGGAAATTTATCATTGTTATTATTAGTAATAATAACATTTGAAGTGTCAGGCAGGGAAACAGCAGTAATGACAGTCTCACCACCCTTCCAGTTAATGTAGGCATTGGACTGGTCTGGTGACAGGATGCTACATATCCCAGTAGAAGACAGAAGGGGTTTCTCTACAGCTTTATTCTCACCTCTACAAAAATTCTATGGAAAGCATACACAGTGGGTACACAGCAGGACAAACACTCACTGCTCCCTTTCCAAACTTGTGAGAGACAAAGCCTGCTGCAGTCACATCCTCAGAGCTTGGGGTACACACTGGCTGACAAGAAGAAGAGACCCTGCATGCTGCCTGTGTTATACCACCTGTCTGATGGGCTGAGCCCTCATTATGTCACTTTGAAGGTGTTTGTCAGAACACAAAAGTTTAACTCCTTCCTTTGCTCACTGGAAGAAAAATGTCTTTGCGAAAGACTTGATGAGGCCTGACTACCTTAAGCCAAAAAAGCAAACATGTGACTCCTGATGTCAGCACATTAGCCCAGACCATTACCCAGAAAAAGAACATACTTTTAGGAGATGAACTCGGGCTGTTGGAGGCTATTTGTCTCATGCGACTCCCATGGCAGCTGAGTGCCACCAGCCGTGAAATGACTGCAGTCTTCCCAAATCCCACATTTCCAGTAATGACTGCTCCCCTGTTCTCTGCTGGCTCAGGATTCTGCAGTTTTTCTTCAATGGTGTGAAACAGCCATTCTCTTCCAACAAACACCGAGTCCGTGGTTATGCTTGGCACCTCAAACAACAGCGGCTTCAGCAAAATGTCCTGAGGCTTATAGGGGATGAAACGAGCTGAAAAGATGTGTCAGGGAGGAAAGTTTACCAGAAGAAACTTGACATGCAATCAAACAGCATGGTTTCAGAAGGTCATATCATTTAGAAGCTTTGTTACTATCAGTCATAATCAGACAGTCTAGTGCTTTCACCAGGAAAGCAATAAAATCTGATTGCCTCAGTTCAGGTCATCTCCATAATTTTTGCATTAATTAAATTGTAGAGGAAAGAAGCTACAGGTACAATCTACTTTTTTACCACTGAACCCAAGTTAGTAAGTTGTAGAATCCAAAAAGTTTTCTTAATAATGCATTAATAATTCTACGAACGGGGAAGGACCATTTTTCAGTTTAGAGTGAACTATGTGCTGAGCATCACAGTGTTAGGTCTTCAAAACTGTAAGGACATTTACAGAGAAACAGAAAAAGGTACAGAGAATAACATAATTTTTCTGTATAAAAAAAACTCCTTAAAGTAATACAAAAAAAAATTACTACCTTGTTTTTCTGTACTTTTCAAGTCACAGGATCAGTAGTTACACCTTTGATTACTTTGATATATACATCTGGGAAACATTTGATGACTTAGGAAAGAATTTGTGTTTGATTGCATAAAATACATTAAAATTTACAGAAATAATAATATTCACCAATAATATGCTCTAAAGATTCATTAGCCAAATGTAATGTTACACAACCTCTGTTTCAGCATTAATCTGTGACTGTGAAAAGCCAGAAATGGAAAAGGGCAGCATAGTATCTACATAGGACCCTCAGCGTGACTCCTGATGTCAGCACATTAAGCCACACCATTACCCAGAAACAGAACATACTCAAGATCAGTTTTACTAGGAGTTCACTTAGATTTTCTGCCTTTAATTGTTATTGGTTGTAACAGATGCACACACATTCCATCTCTAAACCATAGCGTTGTGCAGGAAAAAGTGTAAGCAAGCATCTTGTTGGCAGACATGCAGAGTGACTTGTCAGGAGCACTCCACAATAACACTGTAGGACAGGGCTGTTCACAAAGCTCGCAGCCCAGCCATGCTCCAAAGTGCTGAAGGAATGTGTGACTGTGCCAGACAGATGCAGGTGTAAATATCTCTGCCTTTACCTTCCTGCTGCACTCTTCCGCCAGCGGTGTTGTGCCAGGGTAAGCGAATTGAAGTTCGTAAAGGAGTATTTCTTTGTCCATCCAAATAACTCAAATCTTCCAATTTGGTTGAACTTGTTGCTAAAGTATTAAAGAACTGAAGCTTATTACTCTCTCAACACAAGTTACAAATAATGTTATTATTTATTACAGTCCTTAATCTGCCTGTTACTTACAGAGAAGGATTTCTAGACAATGGCAACAAAGTCATTCACATTGCAACATTTGCAAAAGGCGTTTCAACCAAGCTGACTAAAGATTTAGTTGAGTTTTCCCTGTTTAAACGGCCCTTAGTTCTCCCACTGAGAGAGTTCTCTTTTTTACTGCAGGAACAACCACATCAGCAAGGTCAGAAGTGTTCTGACCAGGTTCAGGTACTACCTGCTAATACACTACCTGTCACCAGGCAGCGTCCCGGAATAACTGATGGACTTCTGAAGTGTTTCAAAGTCCTGACCTAATCAATACCTACCAAAAAGCATGGAAAGAGCCTTCTGGATCACAGTTTTAAACAAATGAGGTAATGCTCATCTATTCAGTTCAGAACATAGGCTTTTTTCTTTTTATCCTATAGAGATACTTTCATACTAACAACAGAAAGATTCAAAAGAAATGTGCTATCATTAAGAACACCCTTGGGTTTTGACCTCAGGACTTTACCTGCAACGGAGTTTGGACGAGGCATTATTAGAGAGGCAGAACTCTGAGGGTAAGGAAGGGGACCCTCTCCTGTTGATACTTCTTTTGGCAAATTCTCAGAAGAGCCAATGGCTTCCTCTTCTGCAACTGGTGAACAATTATCTGTTCTTCGATCACGGCTGATGCCTTGGTGTTTTCCAGCTCTGAGACTCCCATCCTTACTCCATTCTAAGCTAGATCCACTACGATCATCATTCTCTGATGAACTTGTTATAGTGGCTGAAAAAGAGGGAAAAAGCCCAAGTAAAGTCAGAGCAATTTGGCACATACATAAGAATTTTCATTCTCAAATGGCATTGTGAAACATAAATGACAAAAATTCCATGTTGTTCAGAAGTCCATCTCACCTAAAATACATAATCACGTCATGATGACAATCAGCCTGTACCCATATACCTAGCAAACCAACCTTGACAGAAACCTTCCAGCAAGTAAGCTATTTACTGCTCCTTTCTTAAGCACCTATTACATTTCACTGTCAGAAAGAGCAAACAGGAGCAGATGCATGATGAATCAGAACCAGTAGAGTATATTAATAAAATTTCAGATTATATTAAACATATTGATTTATGTTTTTAAGGAGTGCTGAAGTATAAACAGGAGGTCAAATAAAGGCCTGGGGGGAAAGGGGGCACTTTCTGCTATGAAAATTTCATATGCTAGGCAATAAGGAACACAGATCTAGAGAGACCCTCAGCTAAAAGGCAGCTAAGACCACAGAGGTGTTTTTGGATGCTGTGGTACAGAGCAGCAGTTTCTGCTGCTGCAGTGACTCCCTGGATGAGAGACAACACCAACTGCATGATCCAGTGGGATCCAAATGCTCCAGTTTGGTAGCTGAGGGTTATCAGTGTGTCCGTACTTGTTTGAGATTGTATTTAATCAAGGCCTCCTACAATAACGTGAAGACTTTATATTCCTGAAGACCTACTTGAGTAATGTTTAATAAAACTATGCTAACCTCCTTGCCTAATTAGGAACACTTTGCAGATATATACTTTTTTGTACGACTAATACTGAAACCACTCTGTTTAAAATTTTTTCAACTACTTACATTAAACTCTCACAAAATAACTGAACAACAAATATTTATTGAAGGTTAAGTCAACACTCAATGCATTTTGAACACTTTAATGCAACAGAGGAAAACACGAAATAGGATGAAAGGGCATCAGGATAAAAAAAAAAAAAAAAAATCAATACCGGTTCAAACTATAATATCTGTGTGAATTCTGGGTGCTTCCCAGGCTACCAATTTAAAAGTTAAAGCCATATTTGTGGCTATTCTACACTCAACTGGCCCATTCCTTAATGAAAACATTCTGGCATACTGGACTGCTAACAAAACACAACCACAGGGGTGGCTCCTGCATCGCTGAGCCTGGTGCAGTCAAAGAAGGACCAAGTTTCCTTCCACACCAGCTGCACTGAAGCTTCAGCCATGCAGGATGGTGAGGTACTTGTACAACTCCGTTCCTCCAGCTTACACTCACATTCATAAGAAAGAGAAGACTGGATACTTCAATTCAACAGCTCGTATTCTAAGAAATACCAATAATATGGCACACAATTTAGAGGCGGTAGAAGAAAAAAACCCAACTTTCCAGGCACCCCATTAATCTTTGCACACACTTAGATTGTACTTCCATATGACAAATTTATTTTATTTTTATTGTTGTATCAAAAAAATCTGGCTCCTTGCTGAAGTTTAAAACTTGCCTTTACTGCGATTACATCAACCTCAACAGAAGCAAAGAAGAATTCAGCTACAGCAGTAAAACACTGGAAAACTAAAGGAAACCTGAACTGTAAGCAAAAAAGAGCAAAAGGGAGAAAGGACCGATTTCCCATCAGTCTGCTGGTCTGGAAAACATTGCGGGAGTAGAAATACAAAGGAGGCCCACATAAGCAGCATGAAGGAGCAAGATATTTTCATGGCTGGATGAACCCTCTCAAAGACATTAGAAAACATATACTTGCTAAACATAATTTAAAATGCACATGTACTAATATCAAATTTGAAGGCACAGACATACTTGTATATAAAAACCAAAAGCACAGGTCACTTATCAGAAAGGAGCCTCTTCTTTCCCTTCTTGGTTCATGCCTTTATAGATGTAAGGGGTGCTGCCATGGGTAGCCAAGAGACTGGGGCTGTGCAAATTCCTCTGGAATTTGATGCATGAACAGCAGCTCTGCAAGGAGCAGTGGATGATTTCCACGGGGTCCTGCAGCCATGAACCACATGTACTTGACTGAAGGAGCCACCAGGAAGTTCCCCCTGCTCCTGCACTCATACACTCATTCTTCCTTTTCACTAGTTCAGTAGGTAAAACTTTTATCACTGTTCTAAAATATTTTCTCTAAAACACTGGTACTTACAAGGTTATATAGTAATGATGTTGCCATGCCAGTACACTATTTTAAACAATCATGAGGCCATTCTGACCTTTTTTACAGCATGGACATACTCTTGGACTATTTCAAGCTTGTCAAGCATGGCTAGTATGTTCATATCAGTATCTACATTTGTGCTCTTTTTCCAAAAGCAACAATTCTGATATATCCTTTCCTTTACATCAAGATGTTCATGCTATCTCAAAACTAGATCTAATATGAAGTTGATCAAGTATCAATCTGACATGGAATGAGTACACAAAATCATTTTCTTACAACTGAAACACTTAAGTTTTATAAAGGAGTCTTTTGACCCATGACAAACAATGTCTCTTAGGGTAATTGATCAGTAAAAATTATTTTTACTCAGCTGGTTGGTACAAGGAGCTGGTAACAGTTGGGCTGTGAGGGTGGGTGCCTCCAATGGTCATGGACTCCCTACACAAGGTGCATATATGTCCTCAATTCAGCAATCTTTCAACAGAGGCTCACACCATTTAATCTCTTCCACAATGTCCCATATTAGCTTCATTTTCATGCCAATTACTCAAAAGTCTGCACTTTTTAAAAACAGTTTAATTTAAGCTATTCTCATAAGAAATCACATCAATTATTGTTTCCTCATCTGGAAATTAAATCAACTTCAAGCCCTGCTGTGCTTCACCATTATGAAAAGCACTGTTAAGACCTCTAGAATGGAAAAGAAAAAAGGCATAAGAAAACAAGAAATGGAGAAAAAACAGAGGAAATCAATTATTTCAAAGGAAAAGTGGAGAAATTAGAACTGCACCAGGAAAACAAAAGAAGAGAAATGCACATACATAAGAGCAGCTGTTGTAGCCAAGAACAGGACCTCAACCTTTCAAAATGGGATCCACAGACAGTGCAAAACCAAACACGGCGAATAAAGCAGCTGCTCAGATTTGCACAATTAAGAGGAAAGTAATTTCTACTACATGCTAATGAAAACGCTCACCTATAATGCCGCTGTCCTTGCTCTCCAGGGTGGAGCTGGGGGTGCTGATGGTGCCGCAGGGACTGCCCTTGCTGGCTGCTGCTTTGCCAGCACAGCTGTTGAGGGTGGAGCAGGGGCTGTCGGTGCTGGGCGACGTCGTGCTGCTGGTGAGGGTGGAACAGGGGCTCACTCCTTGGCTGGCGACTGCACACTGCCAGGGAAGAGCAAGAAACGCTCACTGCACAGCGGGCAGGACCCTGCTGGGCTGAAAACTACAGACCTCGAGCTGAGGCAGAACAAGAGCAAAGCAAAGAGCCCATTTTTCAAGTAAAAACTTCAAGAAGTGAAAGCTTTGTCTAGACTGGGAATCTTAATCCTTCATATTACTCTTAAAAAGTGACCACTGAATTAAAAAGGGAATTTCACAGTTCAGTGAAAAAGCTGTAGTGAGGCAGATCTCTTCTCTATTTAACACTTTACTGGATACCCCTCCCCTCCACCTCTTGTATTTATTCTTTGAGTTGAAAAACTGCAGTCTTATTAATTTTTCACTGAAAATTTGGGTGAAAACCCAAACTGATGCACTAAGATTTAGGAGGGCTGGGACTAAAAGTGGAGAGAACAAGGGGGAGGAGCAGGGGTTGGTAGTTACTGTGAAGTTTTAGTTACCAGGTGAGCTTCATGTGGATAGTAGCTGCCTGCTTCTCTCCAATCCCTCTACCCCAAATGACAGAGAAGGACTGTCTGATTGAAGTGAACTTCTCAAGAAGAAATAAACACACCCCTCTCCCCAGGCATGCTCCCATTTTAACAAAATGCTGCCCTTCTCCATTCTTGGCAAAAATTTCCTCCTAAATACTAAAGCAGAGAGAATTCTAGAAGCTATTCACATTCACAGTAGGTTAGATTTAACCTCCAGAAATTATGAGAAATCTATTCATTTTGTGTGATTTGAAATTGTGAATTGACCTTGAATTCCTGAAAACAAACACTTGTTAAAATGAAAGTCCAATTCTATTACTATATTTATATTAAAATGGATGGTATTTCGGTAGATATCAAGTAACTGCAACAAGCAGATAGACAAAGTAAGATTAGCTCTCTCTGAAACAGGATCAACATTAAAAGATTATATTCCATTTTCCTACCATAACTTCACTTTTCTCTTCCATGTGAGCAGAAGCTGGGATCCCTTCTCCCAGCAAAAACCCCAATCTTGTCATCAATTCTTGTGCTGCTGGAGAACAGCTTGAGTCTTTGTCAGGCTTTGCTTTGGATTGGGAGGAAAAAAATTGAAGGTTAGAGTCTTTTATTTGGAACTGCTAAAAGAGGTAGAAAAAGTCCAACCAAATTGTCCATAAGACTTTTAATTGCTGGTGGGTCTTGGATCCTCTGCATAATTGCACAAATCCAGGGGAGGAAAAACCCAGAAATGTCAAACCAGAAATGTTTAAGCGCAATGAGCTCATCACTGGACTGATTACTGACATAACACAACAATTCTCCTAAGAGCAGTATTAAGCTCAATGCTATCAAAGCTTCGTGGCAAGCTGAAATTCTATTTCTGTCATGTAAAAATGTGAAGAGTAGAGGTTAATAACATAGATGTTTTGTAATCTCACAGTTAACACCAGAACTAGTACCATACATTTTTTGTTTTGCTTGCTATGCAAAAGATGTGACACCAGTTCTAAAAGTCCCAGCTCTTCTGGTGCAAAGATATTCAATTTTATCAATACAGTGCTTTGAAATGTCTTCTAGCATCCAACAGATAAAACAAGACAAAACTCAAAATGAGGCAACCTGCAACAAAAGCAGTCAAGCACAGCACCCTCAGATTAGGGGACGAAGACTACATACTCTCCCAGCTGGACCTAGAACTTTAATGCCAGCACTAGAAGATGGCTGTGAAGATGAAGGCACAAGAGCAACCAGGCTAACTATATTATATCAAGTAGATGGTGAAAACAATTTCAAATAGTTCTATTTCTGCTACTAAGCACCTGTATTTTAGAAAGAAAGACTGTTTAGAAAGAAAACACTGACTTTTTAAATGGTAGTTTCCCTTAAAATTGAAACAAAAGGAAGACAAAATAATTTTCACCTGGAACACCACCAGTTATATGCACTGAGCTTAATGAGGTTAGTTAAACTTAAAAATTAATCTAAAATTATATTATATATACTGACATATGTCAAGACACTCACTGTAAAAGCCACACTCTGTCAGATTTAACCAAACTTTCCAAGAACGCCAATTAACTCTAGGGAGGTGGCTGCTCCCAGCTTTACCAGCACAGGAGTTAACTGTTATGGCCTTAATCAGCAAACTTTTATAAAATTTCTAACATGAAGCACTGAAAGGAACGCAAAGCTACACATTTGAGTCAATTTATAATAAAAAACAAGTTCAGAAAAACAGCAGAAGGCCTTTGCTCTATGTGGCAGTCAAGACACTGGGACATCACTTTGCCTGCAGGGCACGACCAGCCCCAGGAACTGAGACAGCTCTACGGACAGTGCAGGTGAAAGGGCAAGCAGCTCCTCCTGCAAACGCCTGCTCCCAGCACAGAATGGATATCTCACCCACAGCACGCGGAGCACAGCCGGGCAGACAGACACTCGCTGGGCAGACAGACAGTGAGCAGACAGACAGACAGCGAGCAGACAGACAGACAGCAAGTGGACAGACAGACACTCAGCAAGCAGACAGACACTCGCTGGGCAGACAGACAGTGAGCAGACAGACAGACAGCGAGCAGACAGACAGACACTCAGCAAGCAGACAGACACTCGCTGGAAGGACAGACAGACACTCGCTGGGCAGACAGACAGCGAGCAGACAGACAGACAGCAAGTGGACAGACAGACACTCAGCAAGCAGACAGACACTCGCTGGGCGGACAGACAGACACTCGCTGGGAGGACAGACAGACACTCGCGGGGCGGATGCTCACCACTGGCGCTGGGCTCTCCCGGCTCCGGCCTCCTCTGCAGCGCCAGGGCTGCCTCACCTGGCACCCTGGGGCTCTCCACATACTTGGGCTTCCTGACCGGCCCTGCAGTGGGAACAAAGGGAGCATACCGAACTGTTTCCACACGGACCACAAGGTTCCTGTGTCCTGTATCTACTCTCTACCATGTAAAACAAAGCAGAGAAATTACTTCTTATACACACAGCTGTTATCACAAAGATCAGCGAGCTGCTGCACTTCCACTCTTGTGAGAAACACATGCTCCAGGCCTTCCAGAACACGAAGGCTGCTAGAAAGCAAACCCATTGTATGGGTTGTGTAAGCTGCATACTCCACGTAACCCCAGTAGCCGGTCTCCCTACTCTTCTCAGTACTGATGTGTAACTCAGGACTACATCTCTGCTCTCAAGCATGGCTCCTCCTGCTCTGCACTTCCCACACTAACAGAGCAAAACCCCTTCAGGGAGCACTGCAGGGGGACTGTGGGTCTGATGCCAACTCTCCCACATTGCCCTTCATAAAGAGACTTTCCCCTTCCTCAGTTCAGGTCTTCAAAAAGCATCCTTCTCCTTGGTTCAGAGTTCAAGGGCACACCAAAGCTCTCTCACACTTTGTTTATTAAAACCCCACCCTATATTTAGGCTGTGGCACTTCAGCCACATTGAGCACCCCATCTTTCCTTTTGGCAGCAGCCTCAGAGGCTACATTAAATCTCTAAAAACAACATCGATTTCTTGCTCTTTTGTCTGAGCACTTTAAGACTCATAACTGCTTTTAAAGAAAAGCTGCATCTCTCCTCCGTGGTCTCAGGCTCCCAGGGTCACACTGCCACAGAGCTGTGAAGGCCTGGCCACCCCATCACAGGGTAACACACATCACTTGCCCAGAACAATCTGGCTGGACCCATCTGCTCTTTCAGATTTCCACCTAGAAGTGCAATATGGGAACATGATGACAACCTTATTTCTTAGCTAAGAAATACTGGTGAGGAAGCATCAGTCCTACATGAACACTTATCTATATCTCTAGTAGAGATTCTTGAGTCAATTTCACGTTTTACACGAACAGCTCGGCACCAACACAAGAGGGGGCTCTTCCAACGCTACTGTCAAAAATAAGGGGCATTGGCCCTGGTGAAAGCAGCTAAAAATGCATTCCTTTGAAACAAAATCACATTCTTTAAGGAGACAATAGTCCACACCTGTCATTTGTAAGCAAAAGTATAATCAAACATATTAAAGTTGGACTACAAAAAACACTCACTCTAAAAGAGCCAAAAAAACCCATGTAGCAGTTGTAAAATTAGATCAACACAGAAAGATCTTCAGGATGTATTTTTAACACTCATGTTTTAAGATGTGGAGGAAAACCTTTACTGAATTTTGTTCCTCACAAACTGCTGTGGAAGTGACTTACAGTACTTGCAAATCCAATATACAACATTGCAACAAGCAGGAGAATTCATGGTAAATTAATTTTCATGCACTAATCTAGAACAGGACACATGAATTAACCCTTGGAAGGACTCATTTAAATGTGAAGTGCTGCAGAACAGCAGCTGTTTTACAGAACTGTAGGATGGCTGAATCAGGTCTGATGGGATGTTCATCTGGGACAGGGCTTTATCAGCAGCAAATTGCAGAGCAATCTCAGTAAGGGAAAACACGCTCCCTGCTGTGCTCTCGTGACTGCTGCCGAGTGCCTTATCGCGTCCGGAGCCAAAGGGGCCACTTGCTCTTTAGGAGTTCTAGATGGATTTTTCTTCAGGAACTAACTCCAGCCTTTCTCTCACACTCTGCAACATCAGCAGGTGAATACAACACTGCCAGACACAGCGACTGCACTTTTTAGAGCTGCATTTCTCCTAGGTGGACAAACACCACTCCAGTCTATTACCACGACTTGTCTTCAGTGCCATCCCACACTGGCAGTCATTCCTGAAGCCTGTTCTAGCTCTGTCCTAAATCCAGTGCAGATTTTTAAAGCTGGTATCACCAGTGTTACAACACTCTCCTCCCAAGGGGGACAATCTACAGATTTATACAATTCCATACCAATAGGTTTTTTTAAGTCATCTATTGCTTTGCTAGTAATTTCTTAATGCCTTTTTGACTTTTGAGCCGATGTCTCAGAAGATCACTGTAACTTGTGCAGCTCTATCCTTTCCCTCTCATCAGGACTAAGTGGATCTGTAGGTGTACTGACCCCAGAGATTGTCTGATGCAGGACCTTGGAGCTGGGACAGCTTAGTGCTTGCAGGAGGAACAGTCCCCAGGGCTTCCAAGGGTAGGGCACAGAACTGCAGCTTGAGATGAAACCAGTTCTCTGACCTAGTCTAGTCTCAAGAATCAGGTATGAGGATTAATTTGCTTCTTAATTACAAGTTTTAATTGAAATTTAACTTCAAAACTTACTGAAGTTCTGCTGTACATTTATGCAAGACTCTCCCAGGAGTCACCTCTGGCATTCACTGATGGAAATTCACTGATTTCCAAGGAAACCTCTCTCTGTTAAAGCATTATTGTATCATTAATGTAAGGAAAGCAGCAACCATTTTTTCAAGAGCAGCAGTATCATCCTTCATTCATATCTTCAACTCTACAATCCATTTTTTTGGAACAACCCTTATAAATCAGTATTTTCATTCTTTTAGTTGAGCCTCCTAAATCAGACTACAATCAACTATTACCCCTTTCAGACAACAAATACTGGTTTAGCTGCACACCTCTAAGATAACCAATCCAAACAATGCTTATTCTAGATTTGTAGTAGAAGAAGCTCAACTGAGAGGACTGAAATTACAATTTTGTTCTACCATTGTTAGACAACTTCATCGCTACAACCCCACTTCAGAACACAACTTTAGCCTCCTGTGCAGTCCTTTCTTCTTTCACTCACCGTATCCTGAAGGATCTGTAACTTGCTGTCATGCTACTGAAATAGAGAGCTTTGAAATCAGGACATTAGTATAATCTTGTTACTACCCCTGCCCCAGATACAAGACAGCTAATTTATATTGAATCATCTTCCATTAGAAAGAGTTTGGTGAAAGTCAAAGGAATAGCACTATGTCTCTGTCGGCCTCCTATTGCCTGGTTAGGTCTTTGTACAAAATAATGATGCATAAATGCCAATGCATTCCCAGCACTGTAGAATCAGGGGAAATCTTTCCCCTTGGCTGTGGGTCACAGTGGAATGACTCTACAGTCATCATGAATATGGCTTTTCAGTCACAACTCATCAACTGCTCAGCATTTTCTGCACTGACAAAACCCAGCTTTTGACACTCTGTTTCCAGATCTTACAAACTTGTTGAGTGTCTCCACAGGCAACAGGAACATGGAGAGTTTCACTTGTCTCTCCCACCCTGACCCCAGTGAACCCAAGTGATGCCGGTGTGCTGGAATGATTTCTATGCACAGAATGCTGATAAAAGGAGCCCCGTGAAGCTCCATATTTAGTCTGGCTCCCACACCAGTGGGTAGGCACCACTGAGGACACAACCACTGAAAACTAACAACTTCCTTGTCACTTCCACAGCAATTTATCTATTAATACATTTGAGTATGGAAATACAAGTAAAATAATTGAACTGTAAAAGCCACAAACAATACTCATTCTTACACAGTCACTAACACATGCACAAAGAACAAAGCTTTTTGCAGCAGTCCTCTACCTGATAAACTAACCATAAATAACCAGGTTTAATCACACTCAGACACTTCAATATATAAGTATCTGCAACACCAAATAGAATAATTTTTTGCCACACGAAAAAATACACTCCATTTAATAGCCAATTACTTTTTTAACCTGGAAACATGCACTAATCTTGTTCTCGTTGCAAAAGTTTAACATTATTTTACTACGTTATTTTATGCAGCATTTATCAATAACCGAGTTAACATGTCATGAAGATTTTAGCTGCTCATTGCTTCATCTTACCTGGAGACTTCTTGCTTGCTCTTGCCTGCATCAGATAGGACTGCCGCGGCAGCAGAGGCGAGGACGGCAGCGACATTGAGACTCCTTTGGCCAGGCTGGCTCTGTAAGTGTCCTGGGAGCCTGGCTGCTCGCCACTGGGGAAATCTGCATTGTGGCCAGATGTTGCTGTAACCTGCGACGCATTCTCTGGGCAGCAGTCACCTGCTAAAAATAAAATGTTGTCATCTATTTGGTGATGTGCCAAAATAAACGGCCGAGAGTTGCACTGAAATGTAAGTACTCAACACAAGAAAACACTTGCCAGCAACAGTTGGGCATGACTCGCCCTACTGCGCCACCTCCACTCCGAATCCAGATAACCACTGGGAAAATGTAAATACATAAGTAAGCAACATTCTAACTTAATGTAATAAAGAGAAAAGGGGGAAGAAAAATCTCACTTTCAACAGTCAGCACTTTTCAGATTCCATCCTTAGGGTTAACATCAAGTTTCTCATGCAGATAAAAGTATTTTTCAAACTAGAAAGGTGTTTTAGCATCACTGCATTAGCATGAAAGCCATGACCACCTGAAATACTGTTTACTGAACTAGCTAAAGAAGGGTTGGGTTACCCCTTACATGTAATGAAAAGGTGGACTACTAATATATACACTCACAGATGGGCAGTCTAAAATTTGTTTTCTCACTTTCGGTGCCAGTAAAGAGGCTAAAGATTCTCTTTCTCTGTTCTTCTGAAAAGTAAACTTCTACAACGGCCAATTTAAACACAGATTTAATACTGGTGATATTATTATTTATTTTTCAATACAGAAGATCTGAGTTTGCTTCAAAAGGTGTTGGAAAACACAGTAGAATAGTAATGCAGCTATATGTAACTAGAAAATACTGTAATTCCTGTTAACAGCTTTTTACTAGATACATATCCAGGTTGCAGTCTGGAATTTTTAAGTATTACAGATGGACTGCTGAGGGGTGGGGGTTGCAAAGGGGTTGATACATCCACCTGCAATTCCTTCATTTCTATTTTTGCTTTTATGATGGCATAATCTGTGTATTTCATTGCCTTCTTAGTAGACTTTTAAATTTTGAATTAATTTACTCATCTCCATTGTATAAGAAACATTACAACATGGAAGAGAGCTGGATGGAGCTAAATAGCTCTAATCAATAAGTTAGGAGTATGTGATCATGACAGTAACAGGAAAGATGTTTTACAGTCAATATACAGAGACACTACTGCATCTTAGGATTTTGTGTTCCAGCCGTACTCTGGTTTTTCTGTTTCTTGATGCTGTGGAGAGCAGGCTTCCATGACTCAGATTCTGAGAGCAGTATGACTTAGAAGACAAAAATGTAAAATGTGGACCACAGAAATTCCCCTTTTAAATCACTTCCTTTCCTAATTTTACAATAAGCCTTTGCACGTTACCACTCACATCACCATGGCATTCAGACAGAGCAGCTCTTAGGAGCAAAACCCACACCTTGAGAAAACCCAAGGCTTCAGCCTAAGGGTGTTGTATCCTCAGTGATGGTCAGTGTATTTGAACAGTGCTTTGTTCTGCTGAAGCAGGAAAACACCTGTGTTAAGTGTAAAACGGCTATGATACAGTGGAATAACAGACACCTATTAGACAAATATCATTCCAAGAAAGGAATCGTCCAGGCCTTTTCTAAAAAAGCTGCTAAACTCAAGGTAATAGACCAACGCCACACCTGCGAGCTCAGAAACCATGCACACCAGGAATAGCAGGGAGCCAGCAGAGCACGCACACCACAGCCCCTGGAGTGCTGCCCCAGCCACAGGCACAGAGCAGCTCTTCCCCAGAACTCCCCAAGAGCAGCTCCAGGGGAGGCCGAGCACAGTCCCGTCCCCCGCTGCACAGACCGAGGCTCCCTTCGCTCAGCAGGGACAGGGACAGGGACAGGGCCGGCCCCGAGGCTCCCTTCACTGAGCAGGGACAGGGACAGGGCCAGGGCCAGGGCCGGGCCGTGCCCCGGGCAGGCTGCCGGGGCTCCCCTGGGGACACTGCGGTGTCCCTGCCCTGTTGAGCGCAGAGCCGAGCCCCTGCACCTCTGACAGACCCACAGATGATGTCCCCGGCACGGCAGCACCCAGACCCCGAGGGACCTCATCTGCGGCTGCCTCCAGCTCCGTTACATGTGGGATAACCAGAGATGCCAAGCTGTTTCCATGCTTACATCATCCTCTCCTAAGTCTCTACATCTATCCCATAGATTTTATTTATTCTAATCCTGCACTTTCTATTTTGTGTAAACTGGACTGATGACCAATCTCCACATTTCATCCAAATAACAGGAAAATTCCCGTAACATACCTGGCTCTACACATGACAAGACAAACCCAAAATTACTGATCTTGTGGGATCCACCTAGTAATAGATTATGCTCCCACACAGCAATTTAACATTAGGGAAACAATTCTAGAAAAATGCATGAGAAAAACCTGTCAAAATACAATCTGTTACAATGCCCAGATATTAGCAGATGCCAGACAAACACAAAACCCCAAAATAACTTGCTACTAACGTAAAGGTTAGTAATTTAAAATATTTTAGCTACCAGAACAATACTTTAAAATTACATGACATTGCCTGGCATCTACCAGAGTATAAAGCAGGCTGCATCAGTTCTGGAGTGGAAGGAAGATGAACTCTCAGAAGTTTGTCAGTGTAAAACAAACACAGAAGGGAAGGTCCTGTGAAACCCCACTTCCATTTTTTTAAAACCTCTGGGCTGTACATTTTTCACTGCCAAGCAGCCTCTGGACAAAAACATTCCACAAGCATCAATCAACATCAGAGTTCTTACTCAATGGTGAATGTAACCACAGAAACAAAAAGTTTTAAAAACCACACACAAAAAGCTTGGAAAATGAAAACCAAATTCTAGTTTAGCTGCATCTAAGGATGCAACTGAATGGCATAATCTGATTACAAACTACTTTTTTTTCCCTTTAGATACAGATACAAGGATAGCTGATTACAGTAATGATTTTGTAGAGCTTAATGTTCTAAAAGAGAACTTGAACTTCAAGATCAAACTAATCCTATTTAATAGGGAGGATGACTAAAATGGAAACCTTCACATCTGTCTGTATTAGTATTAAACATTATAAAATGCATCTAATTCTTCATTCAATATAAGGTGCTAAGAAACCAGAAGAATGCCACCTATGTTACCAAAACATGTGTAAACTGAGTTTGATGTAGATGTGGGAATTCAGATCACTTTTTAACATGAAGGAATAGGACCACTACCTTTACAACAGTGAGAGCTGAAACACTGAACATGCAGCCTCTTTGACCCTGGGTATTGAGCAGCCACAGAGAAAACGATGTTCCATGGATTCCCTCAACAGGCCCTTCTGGGATAGCCTGTTTTGTCTTTCTCTCCCTTAACCTTTCTAATAAAGCGAAACAAGACTCTCAGCCCACTTAAGAAAAATATCTGATACAAAATCATGCTACAATGGAAGAAATCCTAAATTCTGTAGTTCTGCTTCAGATGTTTAAAAAGAAAAAAAAGTGCAGGATGCTGTTGCTAACCAAGGCTCCCTGTGAACCCCACGGAGCGAAGGACACCACCACATCCAACACTGATTACACATTACCACTGACAGTCTTAACAAAGTCCACTCCGCTTCACAGGATGTGTTTCAGCCCAACAAACATTAAGAAAAGATGCGACCTTACAGACAAGTTCAGAAGGAAACTACATGTGGGAAAAAGAAAACAGTTGCAAGAACAAGGAAAGCCATCCAAGCTGGAAAGTCCCTTCCAGAACAAGGCATCTCTACGTCTAAGCAGTAAGAAACTAAGAAACCCAGTGGGTTTGATATTCTATTAATAGAACTGACAGGCAAGTGTACACAGAACTCTGTAACATGGCTCAGTGGCTGAGTATCAGGTTGTTAATTTTCACTGTAAAACATCAGCACTGCCCTTGAAGGGCTGTGTCTTTCAAAACCGAAATGCTTACATGCATGTGCCCGTAGACACAGCCAGCCCAGCGCCGGGAGAGGGCAATCCAGGAGGCCTGGGGACTCCAGTGTCCCAGTCAGGACAAGGCAGTGCAGTCACACAGCGCAAACACTGAGCAAGAGCTGCAGAACCACTCCTGCCAAGAGGAGCCACCCACAGCCAGCCTTCTGGGACAGGACACAGGCTGCTGGCATGGACAACACACGCACGAGGGGAGAGCAGCATTTAATTCTTTTGGTCTCAAGACTGTGGGAAGACCAGAAAAAGAGAGAAACTAGCATGGAATGGGAAGAAAACGCATTATGGCCTGAGTAAAGGGAGCAGTGAAGTGCAATGAGTGAGAAACAACCCAGGCAAAATTAGAATAAATGGTTTAAATGGCCAACCTTTGCCAACTCTGCTTGTACTTGGCATTATTTGCTCACTTTCTGGCATTTATTTCTGGATTACTTTATCAGTACACAAAATATTAATGCTCTCCTGTAACTCTTTAAAAAAAAAAAAAAAGAAAACAGTGAAAAATAGAGGTTATTCAGACCACTGAAGTAATTTCCATATGTGTTTCAAGGGCAGGATTTTTTTTTTTGAGGGGTGGTGTTTATATGTACACGGGATACATCACTGGAATTAGCTTCTGAAAAGACATTCACCACATTAAATACTGAGTGCTCAGCAAAAAAGCTTAAGCTCTTAAATAACTGACAAGAGCAGCTGAAAGTGGGCAAAGCAACACAAGATAATCAAAAACAGCTCCATATTTTAAGCATGAAACAATGCTTCTTCTGTTGCAAGGTATTTTTAGAGTAACAACAATAAGTCAAACTGAAACTCAAAACTATTCCATTCCAAGTTCAGTGTTCCAGACAGTGAATGTGTACTTTATGCAGCACAAATGCCCTTTGCTCTTAAAATTCAAAGTCTCATATCACAGAGCATTTGGAGAGAAAAAGCCAATTGAATTTACATATTTAGATTTTAGAAGGCAAACTTAATTTATTTAATGGCCTTTCAGTTTTCCAGAATGGCACCTTGATGCTGTCAGCAGGGTTCAGAGTGTATTAGGCAGAAATGCTGAGTGAGATGTAATGCAAGACAGGGGTGTTAAAAGCTGCATTTAGCTGACCACAGTCAGCTGAGAATCAAACCTTTACTGCTACAGGCAAGTAATTCTTAAAACACTCAGTTTTAAAATAAAGATTAAATAGTGGGTCTGGGTCTTAAGAAAAAATCAGGCTTTTCTGAACAGCAGCTTCACTTTCCAGAGTAGCAATTTAGCTGCCACTAGCAATAAAAGCAATAAATAAAAAACCAAACAAACAAAACAAAAAACCAAAAAAAAACCAAACAAAACAAAAAAAACCCAAAAACCCAAAACCCAGTGACAGTGAATTTCAGCTCATTTCTGTTTATCATTCCAAGTGCTACCCCAGTGCTGCACGTCAGGCTTGTAACAGGGGCTGTGGCTGAAAGGAAAAGGAGAAAGTAAAACAGGGATGGTGGAACCTCATACAAGCAATCACAGCCCATGCCTTTGAAAGCCATTTTACTTACGAAAAAGAATACTAAGTATAATCTCAATTTCTTAATTGTATCTGATGATGTGAATAAAAGAGAAGAAATTCTGAATACACAGATTTCATCCAACTCATTGAGTACACAATATTCCTAAATGGCAAGGCAGACAAACAAAAGTAACTAACGATATGCCAATCTCCAATGGAACACAAAGTAGAAATAAAGTCTCCATTCTATACAAACATTCAGAAGTCTGTACACCCATATTTAAGCCAAAGATACTTACATGAAGATACCCGAATATAAGAAGGAAACTAATGCAAATGAAAACTAAGTCTCAAAGAGTATTGAATAAATTTAGGTCTGATCTACCGGATGTGAATCAAACAAGACAAGATAGATTTATTAATATGGAGTCTTTTTGAAGACCAAATAATAAAAAAAATCTAAATATGCAGGCAATCACTGAAAGTCTGATGTATACAAATCCATAAGTACTTCAATAATTTTTATTTCAGAAACCAAAACCATCCATCTTGTTTCTCCAGATTTTCTGCCTTTAAAGCACTACATTGCTGCATTCTAAACATCATCTTTTTGTTGACATAATAATCTGTCCCTTGTTATTTGACCACTACTGTTAATATCTAACAAGCCCTGAAGCTGGAAAACCTGAAAGTCCCAGCTACTTACCACACTGAATTTCTACTGACATCAATGAAGTTTCCAGGCATACCATGTACTACATTTGATGCTGAACTTCTGATGGGATTTAGTGCAGGAAGAACACTGCAAACTAAGCACAATACTGCCATTATTTGTGTTCCTTCAAGCCTGATATTGGGTCAACAGAACGACAATGGTCACGCTACTACAAAGCCATCTGAAATAACTGAGTATGTTCTGTTGAAACTTAACATACAGGATTTTATTTTCTTTTTAAAATAAAATACATTACATGTATTTTATACTGAACGAGCTTTTGCTTAGTAGAGTAAAAAAAAAAAAAAAAAGCAGATTCTCAAATGCAGGCGAGTTTCTGACTTTGGAAAGTTAAAGAAAACAAATGTAATTATATACTGGAAAGCAGCTAGCAGTACAGAAATCCAACAAGAAATACTAATACAAATTTATCTCTGAGGCATCTTTTAGCATTTAAGAATGAGTAGCTCTGTAGAACTTCTAAACCAATCACAATTAAGAAGTACTTTTTGTTTATATTCTGAAGCTTATTATGTATATTCTTTATACTATCGCCTCTTCATAGGCACAGACAGGACTTACAGGTAACCTAGTAGAACTTGAACAACAGTCTTCTGGCTCTGATTGCTTGAACTTTGTCACTAACACACAAAATTTCTACGCTATATTAAAATAAAAACAGCCAGCTGCTTTCAGCTGAGGCCAGAGGCCGAAGATCTCCTTGTGGTTACAGAGGTCAAGTTAAAAACGTCAAGGAAATAAACTGGTCAACAACTAAAACCTCAACTATGAGAACACGGGAGAGAGAGCAGAAACACACAATTCTATGGTAGGTAGAAAGAAACACGGGGCAGAAACAGACAAAGAGCTGGGATTACCTTAAGTGTAGAGAATAAAGTTCATTAACAAAGCAAAGCAAAAGACAAAGAGCAAGAAGAGAACGCGCACCCTCAGCAGAGGGCACGAGGCCAGACGGCTCTGCCGTGTCCCACTGCAGAGACACCGCCCCAGCAGCCTCCAGAGGACTTGGGAACTTTGGAAGAGTTTAAAGAGATAACATGTATTTGATGACAGTAAGCTAACAAAGAGGACCACTTTTTACTTTGAGTACCTCAATAGTACCACTTTTACTTTGTTTCTGTTTACTCCCTTCCTGCTTGGTTTCAAACATTGCCCAAACACTTTTCTGTTACTTTAAGGTTACAGGTGCAGACTGTGGGTTTTTCCCCCTCAGGTTCTGTCCTTTACCAAGTATGTACATCACTAATGCAAAGAAGGACAAGAGAAAAAAATCAACTTCCAGATAGTTATCTCTGTTGTATGGAAATAACTATGTCTGCAGGGCTGTAAAGACAGGTTTCTTCATGCTGCAGAAAACCAGAAAAAATCTGGATGCAGAAAAAGTTGTATGTCTGCATAAAAAATTTAGTGTGTTTGAAATTTTGTTCATCTGGCACATCTGTTTACCGAAGTAGGATGCCAACCACCTTGTCTTCAAATCCACATTTAGAAATAACATCCCTAAGTTTTGCTTGCAAAAGCTGCTCTACACGTAACTTGCTGCAAACACAGCTTTTCATGTATGTTTGCACAAATTGGTAATTACATATGTGCATGTTTAAACACATGTAACTTGCTGCAAACACAGCTTTTCACCTGTGTTCACGTATGTTTGCACAAATTGGTAATTACATATGTGCATGTTTAAACACACTAATTTTGCTTCATTTAGATTTTGTCTAATTCTACAACAGCCACCTACCTACCAGCAATGCCTCCCAGCCACACCCAAATAAACCCATGTTAAAATTGGTTTATTACAAAGCTGTTGAAGAATTGCTACTGAAGCAACTGCAGGGTCTGAGCCCAGATACGTACCTACAACTACTGCTTTTGGTGCTGCTTGAGGCATCACTTTCCCAAAAGTGACATTCCCACATGACAGCCTTCCATCTGATCAAGGCAGAAGGTATTTCCACAAAGACATTCTACCACTCTTCAGCAGAGCACTTCAGTCTCTGTCTCAAAGTATCAATACTAGTTCTTGCAGCCCTCTTTCTCAAGATAACCCTGAATTTAAGAATCTATTAAAACCTGCAATCAACATTACCAGCAGCTAGATTTCAAAAATGTTATCCACAGCTTCAGCTCTTAAGCCCTTATGTCAGGGCAAATGAGAAATTCTAATATTAAAATCCACACAAGCTACTGTTAAAACAGTTAGGGTTGTTTCTTTTTGTCCTTTAACCCTTTTACACTTTTTAATATTACAGCTGTGCCTGTCTTCAATCCAGAAAAAAACACCACCATTCCCACTCACAAAAGTTCCACAAGCATAGCAGCTGTAAAACCCATAAAATAGAGTTAACACACAAACAGGAAGCTCTATTCAGTAAAACAGGAATCATTCCACTCAGATCTAAATTACACAGACTTCCAGGCGTTCCTTTCATGCAACCCATGGGACAATCAGGGTTACTCCAGTTTAAGAATAAGCTGTTGCAGTTTAACCTGAACTCCTTCCAGTTTGACTCAAATGGTCACCCGTGGTCAAGGCGCAGCTGCAACTCCTCACCCCGGTGTCCCTCCTGCGCTGGCTGGGCTGCTCACTATGAGCCACGGAGATTTTACTACCTTCTGGCTCCTCAGCATCACTCCTAAACCACGAATATACGGAAAAAAGACCAAGCAGTCTTCCCAGTTGTGTTCAGGGTGGCCCTGCTGAGGTGCGCTGTCTCCTTCCTCCCACACTCAGAAGCTCTGAAAAACCTGAGAAACTTCTCAAAACTTCACAAGCAAAAAATCAAGCCCATGTGCCCACAGAGCTGAGAGAAGCACTGAAATTTACTACTGCATTCCTCTCTCCAACAGCAGCTGGCAGAATGGCCATGGCCACGTTAACAATCTCATCCCTCTGGTCAGCTCCCATCGCTGGGGTGCATTTCTACTCTCTTCAGAGAGCAGGACATTTTAGTTGTTATTCCATATCCAAAGGACCATGAAGTGGGAAAACTCTACAATCAAAGAAACCCTTCAGTTTCTCCCTGTTTTCAGTTCAAAGACCAGGGAGATGAGCAAGCAAAAAATAAGCTCTACGAAGACCAATGTTCTTTGCCTTGCTTCACATCTTTTCTAAAAGTGGAGAAATGTCTTACAGCTGGAAGAATTGGAATGTCCTTTGGAACAAAAGAGAAAGCTAATAAACTGGACATAACTTTATAGAAAGTCCTGGTGCAACACAGAACAGAATAAAATGCACACATCTCCCTTCAAACTTTTTACATCATCTTCAAATACAAAAACCCCAAAATCTCTGAAATCCAATGTATCAACTATTTACTTCCTTTTAAAAAGCTGCTCCTGAACTCCTCCTTGCTCTAGCCCTCACCAGGCACTATTCACCAATTTTTCCCAACACTTGGTTTCCATAACGTCTAATTAATATATGAAACTCTAGAGCTCTGTTAAAAAACAAGAACAAAAAATTCCAAACAAATAAACAAACCAAAAACTAAACCAAAGAACTTCCCACACTCTAACTCTTCCCTTGCTGCTCAGAAATACAGCAGCATTGTATTTGCAAAAACAGAGAAAAATCTTCTTTTGCACACATTAATACAGACAGATGTCATGAGATCCTAAAATAAAAAGCCATGCTTTCTGACCTACAGGAAGAGGTTTTTCCAATCTCCAGATTTTAATCAAAGCCTGGTCAGAGCTCCATTCTGAACAGCCTGATTTTCCTTTCGAGCCAAAAGCAACTTCCACCTAGTATTTTAACAAAAAATGTACCAGCGAAAGCCTCACCACAGGAATATTTAGCCCACTCTGTTTAAACAACCCTAGCTGGTAACTTCAAGTCAGCATCACACAAAATTAACAGGATGCCTTTCGTGTTGCTCTGTGATCATTTCTGTGCATCTCTGATCTAGTGTCAATGTTTTTTCTAATCAGCATAGTTCCCATCACCCAGACATTCAGAAAGGAACTGGGGCAGAGTCAAAACTTCACAAGACCACAGAAATTTCCTGAAGAACACATTACCTGCCAGATGAACTCAGAACCAGTTTTTGCAAAAGAACAGTGAAAATACTCTCCCCTTATAGGACTCAGAGTAACTGCATATTTCAAAAGCTGCAATGCAAGACATGTATGTAACTTGCTTTCCAAGAAAGCAGGATTGTGTTGTTTTAAAGGTGCCAATAAACAAGGACATGGCAGCTTTATTATGCTCTGTTCTTTATACACTTAAGAAGTATTCAGATTTATTTGTATTTTGCTCTGGGAGTAAGAAGTTCACGTTGCCAAAGAGCATAAATTTACTCTAATGGATAATTTAGGATCAAACTCATGAGAAAATCAGAAATGTTAGTCTACATTAATAGTCTGAAGTTAAAAATGTAACTCTAAAAAACAGGTCACTTTCACTCAGGTGCAGGAGCTTTCCAGCCACTGCAGCAAAGACTTCAGCAGCACGACAGAGCAGGCAGGTTCACAGCAGGCACCAACACCTGCACATCTACAGCTACTGCTCCTCCTCAACAAGCACTGCTGGGCCCTCTTTGCCCTTGAAGATGGCAAGGAGAGCTCTTAGTTACCCTTCTTCCTGGAAGGTAATGCAGGTAAGTAGTGGCCTACTAAATTTATGGTTAGCATTAAAATAAGTTTAATTTTAAGTAAGATTTGTTGATAATGATTACTTTTACCTTCAAAAAATCTCTGTAGTTAAAGCAAAAACTAGAACATAATAGAAACCTGATAACCAGCTTAATAACTTTTCACTAATTCAGTAATTTCTCTTCAAAAGACATAATAAAAATTCTATTTTATTAGATACATAACGTCCACGATACCCCAGCCCGTGTAGGAGCTGGCAGCACAGCACACACAGCCTGCTCTCACATAGCCTGTTCTAGAGCAACAGCCACAACCAACTGCTCTCCCCCGTGCTGCCTGCTGGAGATGCAGCAGTAAGTGCACTGGAGCTGCCTTCCAGGCAGGCCAGACCTGCAGCTCCTGCTCCCAGGCAGCAGCTGGGGAGGTGGACAGGGAGCTGCCCCCAGGACGGGCACTGCTGCAGCACAGGATGGACAGTCCTGGCTTTGCAGTGCTAACTCACCTGGGGTATGAAACACGGCAATAATATTCATACCTGGGTCTTTCTTGGTCCCTTTGCCACCCTCTCGGCTCTTTTTTAGAACGGCCTTTAACATTTTAAATGTTGCTCCTAGAGAATAACAGAGAGAAACAAAAATAAATGCAACATCCATTCACACAAGTCAAAACAAACAGAATCAATACAAATAAAACAGTGAAAGAATTACGAGAAACCTTTTGGTAGTCACATTTATTTCTTACAGTGTCACTTGGTTAAGCAAAGTACTGATGCACAAGAAATGTTTCAATACTTGAACTAAGCATCTAAGAGTTTGCTGTCTTCTGGTACAGAAAAGTAATGCAGCATTTCCCACATTCCACATCCAACTGCAGTTACAGGGCTAAACCCGTGTAAGTTGCTGTAAGACACTCCAGCAAAATAAACTAAAATCAAGTTCTAACTTCTGACTGGGTTCAGCCGCCTGACTGGCGGCAGTGGGAGCAGCCTGGTGTCAGCTGGGAATGCCAACTGCAAGACTGTACAGCAGGGATAAAGCAGGACATGGTACCACCCCCATCTGTGCCACGCACAGCACACAGGGGAACTGAGGAACAAACTCCTCCATCCCCACAACACTTTCTGCCTGCCACACGGCACACTTAACAGGCAACCTCAAGTGAGCAACAGCTGCAGATTGCAGAGAAGTATAAGAAAAATGTATTTGGGCTGATAAACCTGAAAGACAATTCTTTTACAGAAGTAGCTTCAGTTACAGAGCAAGGAAAACAGAATGGAAGGAATTATGAAGATCACGTCTTTCTCAAAAAGCTTTCTGGGAGCATCTGAGAATTGTAATTTCATTTGTTTTCTCTATGGAAAAATTCAAAAGGTATCTCATTTAAGAAAACTTGGAATATGCAACAAGAAGGGGGGGGGAAGTAATCTGACTATGCTGTCTTATGTAACAGACTGCCATGAACGCCACATGAAATCAACAGGAAAAGCAAAAGTCTTCCATCCAAAAACTATGGATTGAGGGATCCATAGATTAGATCCACAGATAGTTCAAAGATCCATTAGATCCATGGAAAGTTCTCTTCATTTGATGAAATAAAGCGGAGAAAGAGAAATCAGTACAACAGAATTGTTCAGCTCCTATGAATATCCTGAAGCACACGCAACGGACGGTACCCAGAAGACTGGAAGGTTTCCAGGGCCTGGATCACACCCCACGCGCAGCCCTCGCACAGCTGGCAGCAGGCACACCACGGGCTGGTGCCCGCGCAGGCAGAAGCTGTGCTGGGGTGGCACTGCCCGGGGCTCTGCCGCGCACACGGCACAGACAACACTTCCAGCTGCTTCCCACAGGATCGGAACTAATCAGCCCTCTCCAAGTTCAGCACCAAGAAAACTGAAAAAGCTCACAAACACACCCCCAAAACTCGATCATCTAACCGAAAAATGAAATACACTAAAAGGAAGTAATTTATGATTGCTTATTGGATACGAAGCAAAATAAATTGATTTAAAAAAAAAGGCAAAATAAATTCATCAAAATAAGCATACAAAAACCATCTGCCATGTTAGAAAGCCTGTATTATGCAGTGGTAGGACCTGAAGGTGTTAATGAATTTCAGAATCTAACAAACATACATACATACATACGTAGCTAGAATAGAGTGGCAGAGGGAAGGAAAAAAAGTAAGACCTGAAAAGTCACATATTATATTTAACTTTCTTACTTTGCAAATACAAGTGTGAATTTTCTATTAATCAGGACAGACAGGCTTCATATAGAACTGAAACTCTACAGTGTATGTCATTCCTATTCTTAGAATATAAATAAGAGTTAATGAGAGACCAAATAAAAGGAATCAAGGACAATTCCATCCTAGATTTTCTCTTTTTGGAATTGAGGCCAATTTCCCTACTGTGCAAAGAGTTCTTCATGGATCTATTCTAACACAGAACACAACTGGCATGCAAGATGGTTGCTTATTCAGACCACATTCAGCATGGATATGAAAAGTGCCTGCTACCTGGAAATAAAGTCTACTTCCTTCCTTTTCCCCTATAAAATGAAAGATAAGTACTTCCAAAGCAACTCACCTTTTGCTGTCTGAGTTATGCACACAGAGAGAGCTAACCCTAAGGGCTGCAACAGCAAAGCAATAGCAATGCTCTTTGTTTGCAAGCGAAAGGTATAAAAAATAAACTGTCTTCTGAAGTAATGCTAAACCACCACCCTGGGTTCAGCACAGCATCACATTCCAGAGTGTGCAGCTGAACGCTGAGGGAATGAACCAACTACTACAGCTTAGAAATGCTTCAGACTTCAGTGTTACTTAAAAAACAAAATAAACAAATCCAAAAGATATAAACAAAGTTATCTGCACCTACTGTGATGCTTACTGACATACATCCGAAAGGATTCCAGCTTCAGATGACATATTTCTTCATACCCATAGTTCACACCTCAGTAACACCAACTGAAGTGAACAGCGATAGTGTGCATTTATAATTTCTCATCCCTTGAAGCAGGCACAAGATACTAGCTGTTGTTCTGTTTCAAAGGTAACTGTATTAATAGGATATTTTACAGTAACGCTGCACACTGTCTTTCTAAGCACACTGCACTTTCTCTCTTCTCACAGCTAAGCTGGAGTAGAAAAACTCCCTGACCCAGACTTCAGGAACCCTTTCAGCTACTGCAATTGCTTCACTTCACAACTCCAGTTCATATTTTCTTAATTCCCATTTTTAAATTCTGCCATGAAACCACTTGTTTGGTGTTTGTTGGGTTTTTTTAAAGATTTAAAAACTACCATTCCCATTTTAAAATGGGTATTAGATGCAGACTTGTTATCCCAGAGTGCTAATAACACTGTCCCAACAGAACACTTCTGCTTGTTGAATTGAAAACCCTGTCAGCTGCTGACAAAGGTGGACTCACAGCTCACACCAAGAGCATTTTCAAAGGGATGCTGTCCTCCCACCAGTTCAACTGTTTTCTTGCAGATGTTCCATACATGCTTCCTGCTCAGAGCATGAAGGGAAAGGGCAGAAAGTCCCTTGATTCAAGAATTTATAATGATCAGCATCTTTATGAACAACTCCAAAACATCGTCAGCTTTATAAAACACAAATCTTAGGTCATGGAAAGAGCCAGGAGCACAGGCACATGCAACAGGTCTCAACCTTTGTAAGATAAGTACTTCATTACCTGAGGAATCCCCTCTGAAAAGTAGAGATGGAAAAATCTCCCCACATTTTCACTCAGCCTGCAACTCAGTCCTCAAAACTCAGCAACCTCCTTGCATGGGAGTGCTCACCTTTCAGAGAGGGTTATTTTCAAACATCTACCCACAGGAGTTCATCACTACTGCAGAGGTCAAATAAACTACTCCCACATGGCAGGTAAGCACCTGAGCCAATACCCATGGACTACTGACATTCACACTCCTCACCCTCAGCTTACTCCCACCCACAGTTGTGTTCAAACTTCCCCATTTCAATCCTGAAAACCAGCGAGCATTTATTCGCAAAGAAATACAAGGTAGAACATCTTAGTCTACTGTCTGCACAGAAGTACTTAAGTATTTGCCACCTTTCAGTGTGGGATTTATTAAACACATACTTCAAATAATCTGTATTTTTTAAAGTGTATTTTGCATTTTTGAACCCAAAGATTCAAGTATTTGAATCCCAAAATCCTAAGCTTCGAAAGAAAACTTCATTTAGTCAGAACTGCTTTCACTGCCTACTAACACATTCAGAGCACCATTCTATGTGTCACACAGAAAAGTTCCAACATTTCCCTTTTCTGGCAAATTCAAAGTCCTTTAGCTGAACTGCAGATTTCAAACAAGAGGAATATACAGCAAAAAACAATACTTAAAGAAGCAAGGTATTACTGATGCAATAAATCAAGACAGTAAGTAAAAAAATCCTTTAAAATTACTACATTTTGGGCCATCAATATCTAGCATTTTGTAATAAACAGAGGGCATACCTCCAGATATGTGACTACTAATTCATGAATGAACAGACATTTGAAGAGAATAGTGCTTTTACTTTTAAGATACAATTTCCAGTGAGATGTATTTGTGTTATGATGATTCAAACGCATGAACGAAAATGATAAAGCATACACTGGAGAGATCTGTCCCTGACCCTTTCTCACTACAGCCAAGTAAAAAGTGGCATATATAATGTTTCCAATACACTATATTTAGCCAGATCCACTAAAGTTAAATAGTTACTATTGAAATATTTTTATACAATACCCTAAACAATTATGGCCTTTACCATACTGTAGGTGTTTCTTATGCAGAAAGATCAATCTAAGTACAAACAGATACAATACAGATACAAAACTGACAAGCTGCAGTACATTTGCATCATTTGCTCTTCACTCAATCATCTAATCATTATTAAATTCACCAGTGAGATACTCCACATTTTCCCCCTCTCGTCTGACCCAGTGAAAGCTATGCAGCAGTTTAAAAAAGGAAACTGCAAAACAACAGCAAGCTTTCCAGTTCGTTGTTCACTTCTGAAGTGGAATTATGCCCTGAAGCACTATTAAAATACAAGAAGAGGTGAAAGATGAGGAAGTGTGAGAAAAACCTCATTATCATGTTAGCTGTTAGAATGTGCTTCTGCAGTAGCTTTTTTCCCACTAGTCTGGATCTAGACTTCATTTCTCAGATGCCAGAGATGTAACTATTATGCTCTGCAATCACCCAGTTTTCTGCTACCTTACTCTTTCACCAAACTGCTGATTATTTTGGCCAGTTTCCCTGAGGGCTGCCAACACAGGGGAAAAGCTGGTCGCTTCACTTGACTGCTGTCCAAAAATCTTGGGCAGGTGCCAGACACTGCAAAAATTACTCTTTATCATAATTTCAGATTACTGCTCCCCAGTACTCGTAACAACCCTGAAGCACTGAAGAAACTGGTCTTCACTGAAGCAGATGGAGAGCACTCACAGAAGTATTCCAGAAGTAATCCCTCCAAAGGTCGCAAGCCCTGTCTGAACCAACCCCGAGGATCTGCAGTCCTGCAGATGGAGAATCGCGTGTGGAATCACCTGTCTGGCTACACTGGGAAAGAAGAGCAGCAGCTGTCAGTATAACCTGAAAATCTCACCTGTTCACAGCTTTTCTGACCACAGCAGAGGTGCTTTAGACTTTTTGTTCCCATTCTGCTGAGACCCCCCAGAGAAAAGGCCAAGAGCACAGCCATCTACCTTTTTACAGTCTTCCCTTTCTTCAGTTATGACTTATAAAACTAACTGATCCAAACAAAACCCTAAACAAGGTCAGTATTACGTCCAGAATATAAAAGAGGTGACTTTTTTTCATCATCACAGCTACTTTGCAGGTTTTCAGTTAATCTAGCATGCCTGAGATTTTTATTTTTTTAAAGAAACATCACACTAATGACAGCTGTATTTCCTTGAATGCTAACATATGATGGTGCTGATAAAACTCAAAGCTTCTTTCTATTTTAGTTCCTTATCATTTCTAGTTCCAAATCTCCTGTATTGTTCATCCTTATCAGGTATTTTCAGGATTTTCTGGATTGTCTGCTTTTTTCATGGAGTTTTTCTCCTGTTTTACTAACAGTTTTCTCCTAACACTACAGATCTCTATTTAAACATAGACCAGAACACGCACCCGTATGTGGTGTCAATCTTTTCTCCCCCATGTCAGCTACCCTTACAAATTCTGGGACAATATGTTTTCTATAAACCCAAATCACAAAATACCTGATCTTGAAATGGCTGGGAATCACAGCCACTCACTCTTTCCAGAAAACTAATGCAGAGCTCTATCCAAAATCTGTACACAAACAACATGTTACTTACTTCCTGCTTCACAGGCAGAGATGAACATATATATTGCTATGTAAACACTTCTGAAGGTTTTAATGTAGCTTTTAAAATACACTAGTCTGACATCAAATTGATACTGATGTTTCCTTCCTCAGGATAACTATCCCTAGCTTTAGTTACTAGAGGTAGAGCAATATGCATGCTTGAAATATCCAAAATGACAGAAAGGAAACATTAGGACTCATTAGGACTCCTTGGACTAGGGTAGAGTCACACAATGGTTAAGGCTGGAAAAAACCTCTTGAGGTCATCTGGTCCAGCCCCCTGGCCAGGGCAAGTCACACAAGAAAATCTTGGAAACCTCCATCAAAAATACAAAGCAAAATTACTTCCTTCAGAGAACATAACTGTCTAAATTGATCCCTGTGCTAGTTTTGGATTAGACAGTTAATAAAAATTAATATGACATGACAGTACCTCCTGCAACCCTCCTCCTTCCAAAAATAATAAAAGAATAGCAAGTGCTAAGTGACCCTAAAATGTGGGAATGAGCAGCAACACAAGGAACACAAAGCTCAAACATACTGGACTATCCAGGAAACACTAGCACACACACACAGAGGAAGAATGGTATATATCTTTGTGGACAAAATAAATTTGCAAATTTTGGAATGAAACATTAACATTTTTGAGGATACCTAAAGAACAGACATTAATAATCCAGAAAGTATGTTGGGTATCTATATGTACTGCCTCTTCAACCTCAGAGCATCTCAGAACACATGACAGCTCACGGCAGCCTGCAGGAAGGGGAACAATCTCATTTCCATTTCCCCTAGGAGGAGCAAAGCCCAGTTTTCTCCAGGTCATACAGGTGCAGCCTTTACAGATGGCCAGTGGGGTCAGCCCTGTGCTCCTGCTGCACTGTGCCACATGCAATTCATCTTCTCTGTGCTTACACAGGAGATGACGTAGGAAAAAGGAATGATCTCACAGCAGATACAGAAGGAAGGAATGCCATTCCCCGGAATCAAAACAAACTGTTCAATTAGCTTGGCTATTTCCTGAAATCTCACTCACCAGAATGAGGCAAAACAAAAATAATACTCTCCCTGCCTTCCACGTCAGATCCTGGGATGCTGCCTTTTTCTGTCTCTTGTGAAATGTAAACCTTACATTTTTAATTACCTGCTTGTGTTAATTTATGGACCAGGCTCAGGCATTCTTCTGTAGTGTAACCACAAGCAAACACTTAAACATCTGTGTTCTCCCAATTCCTTTTGCCTTGAATCGCTTCTCATTTCAGTGTACAATGCAGTGCCATTGAGAGACCTTGTCACAGCATCAATATTGGCTCTTTGCACACTCCTGCCCCAGTGAGACCTTGCACAGCATCAAGATCAGCTCTTTGCACACTCCTGCCCCAGTGGCATCTCACACGAGGCCTCCCCCGAGCCCCAGCCCGGCACAGGTGAGCTCTCTTTACACACACAGGCCCCAAACCACGGAGATTATTCACAAGAACCAGACACAGGCTTGTGGTATAACTAACTCCTCGTCAGCCCCTGCAGAGCTCAATTTAAGGACAAGAACATGGAATACCCAGAACATCCCAGGGTTCACTCAAGAAAAATTAAAGGCTTGTCTATACAAGGGGGAAAAGTGTTTCACATTCACACCCTCCCCCAGTCTGCAATAACTCCCTGGTGCAGACAAGATCCTACATGCTCTTACCAAAAATATTAAATACCCAGCAAGCCCTTATTTATTAAAATTTTACAGTCGTCCTGTTCTTTTCAGTAATTAAACAGTCAAGCACCACTATAGTTTCTAATTCAGATGCCAAAAAGCATTCCTTCCACAGGCAAGTGTCCAAACCAAATAAATTTAAATCCTCACAACCAGAATTTGACTAGTGGAACACAAACTTCTATACTTCAAAAAAAAAAAAAAAAAGAAATTATTCATTAAAATCTTAAGTCTGTGTAAATCTTTCAAGTTTGCCAAGACGGTGCCTGCTCCTGAGATGCTACAAGCCACTGTACACCACATGGGCCGAGTTCACTGATATACCAAGAGAAGCCATGCATCACCAACAACAACTCACTCAGGCCAAAATCCTGCCAACAGAAGAAACACTGCGGAGGAACAAAATTCAGTTTTTGTTTCAGTTTTTCTCCTGGGGAAGGCTGAGAACTGAAGAAAGGAGGCTCAAGCAAGGCTCACAGAGAAGAAAAGCACCTGTTTTTCCTATTAGCAGAGATGATGGAAACAGGTAGAAAATAAACTTTTTTCTACCAGATTGCGGGACAGTGTGAGATTCCTCAAGTGCTAGTGAGGCAGATGCCTGGGATGCACAAAGGAGCTTTCTGGAGAAGCCCAGATCCCCACTGAGACCCGAGGCAGTTCTGGTGGCACACACTGCACACAGAGTGCAGGAGCCCTGGGGAAACTCCTGCACGGGCATGGGAGCAGCAAAAAGAGAAACAAGTCCTCCCTGACAAACCATTCAGCAGATTCTTCTGGTGCAGACTTTTACCAAGCTTTGAACTTCAGCAGGAAAAAAATAATTTTATGTCACTTCTGTTCTTCTTTCCTTATTGTCTTTAAAGGACAAAGTGCAACACTTTTGGTCAGCGAAAAAAACCAGTATTAATTAAGTCTTTTTTTTCCCCTCAGACTTTCAAACTATGCCCAGTACCTCAAAATGAGTATAAAACACTTCATAAGCTGCTGCCATCAATCACTGGGTGGCTTATTGCAAACTCACAGAAAATATCTGGTGACATACCACAGTGGCACAAAGAATGCCTTAGACAGAGAATAAATAAACAAAAACATACACACCAGCTCTGTATTTCTAGAGTTTTGAGACCAGCACCACTGAATTCTGAAACTGCACAACAGATTAGCACATAATGCTGGAAGGCACAATCCATTCTACCTTTGCCAAGTATAGTTTATCTAAGAGTAAAGCAAAGTCTTCCCTTCATGTCTTGTCACAATGTCTCCAACTTTTCAAAGGAATTCTTGCATGACATAAACATTCTGTATCAGTAGTTAGGAAGTGCTGAAAATTTTATCCAACCGTGCCTACGTTTTGTGGCAGCAATATTCCTCTTCAAACTTTCAATTGCTAGGAAATTTTGTAGAAAAATCCAGGAACTCAGTCCTTACTAACATAAAAAAAATCCCTTTGTGAGCTCAGTGGTATTTAGCCCAGTGTAAAACAGACCTTGAAGCAAATTAACTAAATAATCAACTGAACCCAAAGGCATTTCTGGTGTAAAGCACAAAACCAGTCTCCCTAAAACTCACACTAAGAATATTTTGTGTTTTGTCATTCTTGTTCAAAAGCAACAAAAAAAACCCCAAGCAACAAAAAACCCCACACAACAGAGAAGAAGAAAAAAACCCCACACAACACAGAAAAAGAAAAAACCCAAGCCTCTACCAACTTCCACCTCATTTAAATTTCAAAAAGCAAATGTTATCTTGTGCTTCTATTTACTCTTACTTGGATATTGTTCAAATACTTAATTGTTGAAGTCAGAAATATAGATCCTGAGGAAGGGACACCTGCTAAGACAGAAATAGATTAGTTTAATTGTAAATGACTGAAAAGAGAAAAGCACAATCTTTAGACTACACAAATTCTAGTATTTTTCTAGATAACACAAAGCTGAAGCAGATAAAATCTGAACTGTCTTTTCAGCAATTAAACACCTCTGCTGTTTTAAGAGTGATAGCTTTGGAATTAACATAAAACTACCAGGTTTTGACAAGACATATTTACTACTTAATGTAGCAAAGTTCCACCAGAATCTAAGACAACATTTAAAGATGTAAAACCACTGTGACCTACCCAAAGGTCCACAGGCCCGATTCCGTCATGGGGCTGTAGAGTTCACATTTACACACACACACACACATCAAAAACCTCCTGCCACGGCGTTTCCTGTGTGCTAACAAGCTCCAGCTCCTCTCCTGCTGGAGCTAAATCTGACCATGACTAAGACCGAGTCTTAAAAAAATAAAAAAGAAAGCAATAGACCTCCAAACAATAAACCAAAGAAACCCCACTAGCAAATAGAAACAACACAAAAAAACAACCTATACCATATACACAACTGCAGCATAGTGCAGCAAACATTTTAGAAAATCCTGTGGTCTCAAAGCAGTTAATAATCAAATATATAAAATATGCAGCAAACAAGCAGCAGCCCTTCACCCTCTCATCCTACACGCTTCTGAAAATGCACTTTAAGGGCTCCAAGGCACAGGTGACACTAGCTCCCCCTGCCCAGCAGGTGTATGTGACAGCCAGTGACACCCACAGGGCAGGCCGAGGCTCCATGCGGCCAAGGGTGCCTGCCCATCAGAACCAGAGCACTCAGCACAGCCTGCACCAAGCCAGAAAGGCTTCTCACAAATCTTCAGGCTCTGCTGCAAACATTGCAACTCTTGGATATTTTAATTACAGATTTGTCTGAGCTACACAGGGGCACAGGCAGGCAGAAAGGTAAGAAACGACTCGGGAACAAGGAGCTTCAGCACTCCAGCTCCTGCCGGCAGCTACACGCTCCCATGGCCACACTCCACACTGCCCCTGTCCTTGTGCCCGTGGCTCGTCCTGTGCCACCCTCAGGATCCCACACTGCCCCTGTCCTTGTGCCCATGGCTCGTCCTGTGCCACCCTCAGGGTCCCACACTGCCCCTGTCCTTGTCCCCATGGCTTGTCCTGTGCCACCCTCAGGGTCCCACACTGTCCCCTGTCCTTGTCCCCATGGCTCGTCCTGTGCCACCCTCAGGGTCCCCCCAGCCCTGACAGCTGTGACACCTCTTGTCAGGCGGGCTATGTGCCACTGTCACCTGGCACACCCCCTACATGGGGGCATTCTGACAGAGCTGGGCCACCAGGTGTCTTTTCTTAAAAATAAATTCCACTAACACTTGCATCACTAATCAGGGGGCAATTCTGCTGCAGAGCGAAATGAGACTGCGAACAATTCTACTGCAGGCTGTGGAGTTTTTTCCTTTTTTAAGACCATCCTGTTTCTAAAACATGGAGGAAATCTGTATTTAATTATTTAATTTATTATTTAATGATAATTCACAAGTTCCAACTTGCATCACCATGAATTACGGGCAGCTGATAAAAAAAACCCTCTGATATTCAAAATACATATCTGTAACTTTTATATATTTTATATATTGCACATATTTATTATGTGCTTAAGAACACTAGAACTTTAAGCTGCATATAGTTTTCCAATTTCATACACATCTAGATACAGCTGAATTCCCTAACACACATGAGGAAGAACTAGACGACTTCAAGACCACCTGCATTCCCAAAATTATTTTGGCCATTTAGATTGTAAAAGTGCCTGAGAAATGCTTCACAAAGAGTGCCTCACCAAGCCAGTCACCTCACAAACACTGCAAACCATAACCCCTGCACCTACTGACACAGAGTATTTACAGAAAAAGGTCAGACAGGCATAATTCAGTGAGCACTGCCACCACCTTCAACAGCATCAAGACTGTGAAGGCAGCTTTTGACTTGACCACAGACATTTAAATTTCAGTAAGTAATTTAAAAGTAAATTTCTTTCAGACATTTAAATTTCTGTGGCAGAACTCACCGCTGCCATCACCGCACATCACCTCTGCAGCCCAGCAAGAACCCCAGGCTGAGGTGTCACACCAGCCATGAGGCCGAGAGCAAACTGTTCTCTGCCAGCACCCAAGGACCTGTCCCGTGGGACACGACACCAGTGGGACACCTCACGTCCTCCAAGCTGGCTGGTTGGCACAGCTGGTCACTCCAAAAGCCAGTGGAACTTCTGCTTTCAGACCGGCACCCTTATTATAAATGAGTGTTCCAGATCGAGAGGAGAAAATATGCGAAATACTAAACTGGTGCCAGCACCTCAGGAAACAAAGCCCAGTGCCAGCAATGCTCCCAGTCACTCAGTGGAGAAACACCTCTCACAGGCACAGCTGCTGGCCCTTGGTTCCCACACCCGAATGAACATCCCTCAGGCACAGGAGTATCTCCTCCATACTTTACACAAGAAGGCCAAGCACTGAAACTAAGATATTGCAAAGCCGAATATTCCAGTAACAAAGTACCTTTACAGATTAAGCCTATGGCTTAGCAGGCCTCCTCCTGGTGAGGGGGGGAGCAAAAACAAAATTCTGGAAACACAGCAAGAGAAACAGGGCTTTTAGAAGTTGAAGTAATTCCATGAACTAGAATGCATATACTTCAAGAAGCAGGAGTGGCAACGATGGATGAAAAAGGCCTACACAGCGACGTATCACCTACACAGCACAAAAATGTGAAATCACTACACTGGATAAGCCTCTGAAGGCTCATGAAGCTGGAAGACAGGGAGGGGGAGCAAGAGGACATTTTAGCTACGAAAGGAGACCAAAAGCACCCTGTTTGACTGAAGCACAAACTGAGTGAAATAAAACCTGTGCTCCAGTCCAGACTCTCCTACACCCCAGTGAGCAGGAGATGGACACCGCAGGAGACTCCAAAATATCTGTGGAGAGCCCAAACGCAGCACAGAGACCATCCCTGAGCTCTACAGTTTTATACTTAGATAAAAAATCTAGTCAATTAAGCATGCTGAAATACCTCCACAGAACTTCTCAAGTACAATGAATACTAAGGGATTAATTCAGTCATGCTAAACAATGAATTTTAAAAGGAAAGGATAGTAAGAGACAAACAGACATATTAACATTAGACCACACAATAGGTATTCTGCATTAATGAGAAACTGATCCCTTTATTTACTTCCCTTCAGGATAAGATCAGAGAGGTTAAGGCTCCACAAAAACAAACTTATTAACAATAAATTTAAAAAAAAGATGCACTTATCAAACTAAAGTTAAACACAAAACCAAATGCAGTGAGGATCACGAGATGTTCCAGAGGTTGCTTCTGGGGTTTCTCCAGCCTGGTGTTACACTGGGCCTTCAATACTCAGAGGTCAGTTTTCTAACAGTGGTGCTTCCTATACACAAACATATTGTTAAGAAATAAGACCTTACACATTTGTTAGGCCATATGCTGAGATTTTTTTTTTTCCATTGCCACAGCTCTGTGATAAAAAAACTCTCCAACCTCCACATCAAGTCTTGGGAGCTGAAAGCAACAAAAAGATTTGAACTAACCCAGTTTTCTCAGACTTTCCCACACACAAAACCTAAAGCTGACCTTTATCTATTTTTCTGGAAAACATTAAGATCTAGCTCCTGACAGAGCCTGAAATACCACTTTTTAGTCAAAACAGCATCCCTACATATAAACCTTAATTTAAAAATAATGGATATAAATTACAATTTACACATTTTTTTAGGTGTCATTACAAATAACTAACAGATGAGGCTGATGTTCTTTCATGCAGAGGAGTTTGAAAGTTTGCTAAATAATCTTTCACCTTCAAAGAAAGGTAGAATCTTGATAAGAGGAAGAAGTTCAGCTAAAGAAAAACAAACACCTCTGCAAAGACTGCTCAGCTGCCTTCCAACATATAATTCAGATCACAAAGTTGCCATGGCATCAACTTCAGGACTGTGGTCATACACACAAAATGTCTTTTTTCCTACATGTTCTTATGGGAAGCTGAGCAACTCTGGCCACGAACCAAATATGTTTTGGCTCTAAAGCAGATATAATTCATCACCATTTGGACATTCCAATGGTTAGCTACACTGAGAAAGCAAGGCAACCAGAACTTCAGAGCATCCGCATAAATGAAGCGCTGAATACATTATCCAAGCAGTGGCAAAAAGAAGCAATACTTGTGTTTACCTTGCTCACTGGCACTATTTAATAATATACTACCATTTTTCACTTGAACAGGACTTACACAGCAGATCAGAACAAATGGGAAAAGTTCATTTTTGGCCACTGTATATTAAACAACAGTGGGAGGAAATTTTCTAGGATCTAGGGCATCACACTTATTTCCCTAATTCCCTGGTGTTTTCAAGTATCAGGCTATTTTTAAGCAACAGCTATCAAAAATACGAGGTAACATAGGACTTCTGCATATACTGAATAATCCTGCAAAACTCTGAAGTAGGCTGGATGAGTAAAACATTGAAAATACTCTAGACCAGTGAACAAACCTCTTGCCAACTGTTTTTACACCCAGCAGTCACAGAAGCCCAAAGTAAACCTCCCACATCCTCAGCTGTTAGCTTTCTAAACGCTGCAAAAGCACTGGCTTCGTCAGGAACCGCCACGTGAGGCAGAGCAGGGGTGCCACTGCCAGCCGGCCCCGCGGGGCTGCAGAGCGGGGACCGCGGGCAGGGAGCACATTCTGCATCACACCCAGGCGCAGCTAAACCTCCCTGATCGCCCGGGGTCCAACCTCACACTAAGATGTCTCCAGCCACATTCTACTTTTGAAAACAGGAATTCAGGACCCAGTCCCCTATCCAACAAATATGCATTATGAGACTATGGCAAACAAATACTGAGAAATCAGAAAGCTTAAGAAAGTCTGCTTTAAAATACACTGTTACTATACACTACCAGTAACTCACATATTAAAAACTAATCAAGTGATCGTTTTATCATTTAATGCTTGAGATTCCAGCAGGAACACTGATGACCTCTAGGGCAGGCCCTTCTGCTCCAGCCGTCAAAACAAGGTTGTCACCCACAGACACGCACGTGTTACACCCCGTTACACCCCGTTACACCCCATCCCATCCCATCCCATCCCACCCCATCCCATCCCACCCCACCCCACCCCCGGCTCTGCCCGCGCACGGCCAACCCCGCAGCCCGGCTCTGCCCGGGCCGTGTGCCTCTTCCCAGCGCCTCTTCCTCGCCTTCTAATACCGAAACCAAACCCCACCAAGAAACCAAGTTTTGCAGAAAGCAGCTTTTTTTTTTTTTTTTTCTTCCCCCCAGATGTTTACTGGTAAAGGCATGAAAACCGCCCCAGTCACCGAAACGCGACAGTGCGGGCCGGGGAGGCGGAAATCCCGGCCGGGCCCCGCCCGGGCAGCGCCTCCCCCGGACCGGACCGGCCCCGGCCACCCCCGAGCCGTGGGCCACCCCGCTGGGCCCGGCCGCGCCCCTCCGCGCCCTGCCCCGGCCCCGGCCCCGGCCCGAGCCTGCCCGACATGCCCGCACACGCTCCTCCGCCAGAAAGTTTCACCGGCGGCTCCGCGCTCGCCGACCCCGCGCAGCCCCCGGCCCGGCCGGGCGCGGGGCGAAGAAGGGAAGGAGAGGAAGAGGCAGGGAGGTCTCACCCAGGGCGGGCCCGGCCCCTCGCCTCGGGCTCCGCGCGCGGCCCAGCCCGGGCTGCTCCGGGCTCCTCCGGGCTGGGCAGGCGCGGCGGCGGGATGAGCTCACGGGAGGGGCGGCGGCAGCGCCCGCCCCCCGCGGGACGGGCTGGGGCGGAGCGGGGCCGGGCTGGAGCGCTGCGTGAGGCGCAGCGGCGCGGTGCCCGCCCGGCCGGGCCGCCCTCCCGCGAACCGCGGGGCCGCTCCACAGACACCGACCGCAGAGCCCCGCAGAGCCCCGCAGAGCCTCCCCCTGGCCCGCGGCGCGTGTGCTGCTCGGAGCGCCCCAGCATCCGTGCGCTCTGCCCGGCTGAGCTCTGCTCCTGAGAGCCCACCGGCACAGCTCGGGGCTGGGAGCTCCTGCCCCGAGCCCCGCACCGGAGAACATCCACTTCCACCAAAGCAGCCTTCCGTCAGGAACATGAAAGTAATCGCATCGGAGCTTATAAAAACTGCACACGGCAAAAGACGAGTGGAATACAAATAATATAAATACTATAAGTAATAAAGGCAGGTCTGGAACGGATTGCCCAGAGAGGTTGTGGAGTCTCCCTCCACAGGTGCTTGTATTCAAGAACCGTCTGAACACAATCCTGTGCCATGTGCTCTGGGATGACCCTGAGTGAGCAGGGAGGTTGGACCAGATGAGCCACTGTGGTCACTTTAAAACGGACCCATCCTGTGATTCTGTGAAGATCTCAGACTGATCCAAGTTACTTTCTGAACTGGACCATGCAAGGCATTTCAGACAGCCAGATTTGAAATGCCAGGTGTAGGAACAAGGAGTGTGGCGCTGCCCACAACACAGAAAAAGACAAACTGCATCCTGGAAAGGCAGCACCTTCGAAAGGGTATGGAGCTGCCTTGGCAAAACCACATGACATCAGTGCTGCTGCTCCAAAAGAAGCCAGTGTGCTCTTTACTTGTACAAATGAGGGATCAGCAAGACATGTAGAGGTGGCATTACCTCTGAATACAGCAGTGAACAGCATTCCCGGTCTCTCCATCCGTATTTTCCAAGATACCGAAGAATGAGAGACTGCAGAAGAAATCCACAAAACTGATCTGAAGGCTGAAGATGATGGCAGGCAGCAAGGCTGTTAAAATATTTAGCTCCTCAAAAAGACATCTCAGATGGTAGCTTATGAGAAAAAACCCGAGGTACTGGTAATTTTACTGTGGGGCACCCATGGTAACCCCAATGAGCTGTACCAAAGTAGCCACCAAAGAGCATTGTCTCTGGCTGGGAATGTCACACGTTGATAGATAACTGTCTTACATCAGTGGGGTTAGCACTGAAGTGCCCGGTGGTATTAACTATGTTAAGTATAACACAGGTTTAGCAGTGCTGATCTGCATGCCATTGTTATGAGCACATCAATCAAAAATGTCAGCAGAAACACTCAGCTGACATGTTTTTCTCTCCCAACCTGAAACTGCTTGCTTCTTCCACCCCAAGTGTCCAATACTGCAGCTATTCCCTGCATAGAGGCCAAAGTGCTTAGCCTTGTTACACACAACCTCTACAATTTCACATAATTAAATACAAAAATGAATCCTCCTCACACCAAAAAGGAAAAGGTAGGGACAATCCAAAATACATTTATAAATGGATAAATAAGGATTTGCTGTTTTCTGTGCAAACTCTGATTGATTTTCATATGTAATGCATTATGACAAAACAAATCTGAATTTAACTGCAGAATTACAGTGCCAGAGAATTCTAGAACATTTTCTACACTATGCAAGCATTTCACAAGATGTCTTCCAATGTGTCTGTAAGGAACACAAAGACAATCCATGTATGTGTTCAGAAAGAAGTGGCAGGCTGATACACAAGCAGCACATTCTCTGCAGAACATTGGCCATAACTGCCTTGTTTGGTGTCAGAAGAGCAGAGGAACCGGAGACAAAGCCCTCAGGCTGATGAGCAACAGCAATTAGTGACATTACTCTTCTTTCACTGTCACTTCAGCAACTTGGTAGCTGAAGATTGGATCCAAAACAAGGGGAGGATGCTGAATGCACCTCAGCCAGCAGCATAGTGTCTTTTCTCCAGTGGAGAATCCTCTCAATCACATTCTCTTCCCTACATTTTGCCAGTGTGATGAGGCCTACATCTGGAAATAAAAGAATTTTCCTTCTAAGAGGAAATACCAAAAGTTTGGGCAGCATTTTATCATTTTGTCTTTGTCTCTGAAATCTGAGACAAGAAACTGAGCTATGACTCCACTGTTGTGGGATCTGTTCCTCAGCAGGTCCAGCACTGGCACTCTCTTCCTCTAGATATCTACCCAGAAGTTTTGAAATAGTGTTTACAGTCAATTGGATTTAGGTCCTGCTGCTTCACAGGAAAGCTCACAATGGATCCTAGTGCTTCCCAATTTGTCTCAGTAGAGCAATGCTTTTGATATCAGGAACGTAAAGGTTTTTGCTTTCATCAGTAGCTTCCTTCTGGGAAGCCTTTAGCTCATAGCTGTTCTACTTTAACTGTTCTGCCCTCTGCTCCTTCCACTCATTTGTTCAGATGATTTATCCATTCTTAGCCACTGGAATTCTTCACCTCTTCCTTCTTCCTTCTCTCAAAGGTTATGGCTCTCCTCAGTCTCGTACTTATCATGCAAACTTCTAATAGCTTTTTTTTTTTTAGGAAAAAAGGAATCAGATCACACTGAAATATAATGGCAGCAGTGTTCATTGTATTAACATATATGCTGGGGGCTAGAGAAATTAGAAATCAGACTTTCTCCCTTTTTCAGCTTCAGTGTTGGTTATGTTAGTTCATGCTTCTCATCTTAACCAACTATTCCAATTCTTGGTTTTGGAAGGTGCTTTCAAGGAAGATAATTCATAAATTTTAGAGGCTTCCATTCAATGTAGATGCTTTTATCCCAGCAGATTCATTCTCATGCAACATAATAATTTGGTATTAATCCTCAATTTACTGATTTTAAGGTAGTAGATTGTAATGATTTTAAACCCACCTGGAGACGAAACACCATGCAGCTGCTCACTCAACCCACTTTCTTCACCCCTACCCCAGTGGAATGTGGAGGAGAATCAAAGTAAAATTTGTATGTTGAGATAATACCAGTTTAATCATTGAAAATAAAGTAATGTACAGTAATAATGGTAAATAATAAAAAGGGTAAAAACAAGTGATGCACAATGGAATTGCTCGCCATTGCTTGAATGATGCCAGACCCCCTGCTTCCCAAATCTAGACAGGCCCTTCTGGGTACCTCCCCCAGTTCACAGACTGGGGATGAAATTCTGTGGTATGGAATATTCCTTTGGTCAGCTTCAGTCACCTGTGCCAGCTATGCTCCCTCCCAGTTTCCTTTGTGAACCTCCTCACTGGCAGAGCATGAGACAAGGGGGGAAAAAAGTCCTATTTGTGAGCTGTAAGCTTATTAGAACAGTATATGCACTTCAACCAGTAGAAGCATGCAGTGTAGCCACTTCTGCCAGCCAAATTCCTGAATTCCTTACAGCCCAGGTCTGCAAAGTTTTAGGGCATTCTGCCACCTTCCCGTCACCCCCTTTATTATCCTTTTTATTCATTACAATTCAAGGCATCAAAACCAATGTTAGAACCAGCAGCTAGAACTTTTAATTGGAAGGCTCCTTGTGATGTATTTACAAGCACATAAAGAACATTTACATTTACATTTTTTACTGTCTACAGAAACCTCAACAGACTTTACTGGAGAAGAGTTCAAATGCACACACACCAGAGACGAGCAACACACCCGTCACCTTTGGCTGGCACCTGTGAACAGCTTCAGCAAAATCACTCTAAATTTGTCTTTTTGACTCCTTTTACTTTTTAAGGCTGAGATCCACAGAATAAACCAAACTAAAAGCTTTCAATTTCAGCTGTTTTTTAAAATAGATAACCTTACTTTTCATTATTTAATATTTCTTGATTATAACATATAAAAAACAAATATTTCAGGCTTACATAGCTCAAAGGTAGCTCAGTTTGCTCCAGCTCTCTCTCTAACTTTGAAAAAACATACTGAATGTGAAAAATTTAAACTAGAAGGAGTTTAAGAAAGTTATGATCAATGAAATAGAAGGTTGAATTTACATTTTAATATCAATCTTCATTTTAATGACTGTTCTATTTCAGTATATGGTAATTGCATATTTTGCAACTAAAATGATACCTATTATATAAAACATTTTTATCATAACTTAAGAAAAGTCTTAATAATTCCTTTACATAACTATCTGAATTGCTCTACAGAAGTCAGGCCCAAATATAAAAGAAATACACTGTGTATAGAGAGGGGTTCAGAAACTTCGTCCCTCAGTACATAACTGTTGACTGTGGGATGCTATATCCAACTTTCTAATGTTGCCTGGTTCATGGAGCAATGAATTTGTTATCAAGTGACCATATTCAGAAACATACTATGTAAGCATCTACAAACTGAGAAAATCATACTGTATGTACCCAATACCAACACAGTCTGCACTCTTTCCTGTTCCTTGTGCTGCCTCACCTGTACCTGACTCCAGCTGGGAACCCAGAGACTGGAGGAAGGGTGGGGAGTCTGATACCACTTTTTGTTACCATGGAATTATGCCCTTTGTATCTTCACAGCTTCTAGGTAGTCATGTCCCCCATGAAATACCAAATGAGGCTTTTATAAACTTACCTATTCTTTTTCTTTGAAACTTTTCCAGCAGATTAAAATGTACCTCCTTGACAGAAAACAGCAGTGTTTCTGAGGGCAGCACAGCTGGCAGAACTGGAACAAGCTGTAGGCATATAGCAACCTCTTGTGGCAAATCCAGTACATATGTAATAATTAATAACCTTTGAAACTGCATAAGCTTCTCTTGATATGAGTTATAAACCTCTATAAAATTGCTTTAACAAACAACTGGAGAGTTGGAGAGTGCCTGTTAGCTGAACACTCAACAATGCTCAGACTTCAGAGCTGTAGTAGTCCTCTTCAATTCTGGAATGAATTAAACATTGGTAGCCCATTATAAATGAAGTGTCAGACTGAAATTTCTGTAAATAATATAATCTAGAAGTTTTTCATTAACATTGAGCAAGAGTGGCATAATGGCAATGAGTAGAATCTGTGGCCATGTATGACAAGAACCATAAACATACTATAAAAGTACACATTCCTCCAGCCACCTGACCAGCTGGCTGTCCTGTGCAGGCTGAGGAGGAAAGGGCAGCGAGAAGGTGCAAGGAGGGAAGAGAAGGAATGACAACATGTGAAAACAAGGGTATTCAACAACAGCAAGATTTTCCAAACCAAGAGGTGCCTTCCTGAGAACATGGTGTGGGAATTGCACACAACAGGAACAATACAAGTATGGCAGATGACTCTGATTAGACCACTGAATTTGGGTTTTGGTTTTTTTTTTTTTACATTGTAGAAATAAAGTCTTATATCCTGGAATTAAAGGTGAACTCAGGAAATTATTTGGCTTATGTATGCACCACTTACCAGGACTTTTGGGGCTGCTATGGCAGGCAGAGGTTACTGTGCTTGAAATGATTTGCAGATTTATGCATACCACTTAGAGAGGAACAGGCTGAACAAGTACATCCTGGAACACACAAAGGCTTTAAACAACAGCTAATATTTGTTTATTAAAATTAAGTCTTGTGCTGTAGTTCTCTTTTATTGCAACTTCCTAGTCTCGCCATGTGTAATTTCTTGGCCATTTCATCTGCTGCAGTTTCACACAAAAGCCAGGAGTCCCTTTGTCTCAATTCAGGCCTTGGTCTGTGCACTGAACAGCATATCCTGTAGCTCCTGCTAGACCAGTGACAGGCTGCACAGTTCTGAATTCCCAAGCAGCTCTGCCCAGCACCACCCAACCTAGGAGCAACAAGTGCTTCAGGGTAGAGACTCTTCCTTGCCCCAGAGGAAACTCCTCCCTGCAGAGAAGTCCAACAGATCATGTGTGTCTCAGGCCATCAAACAGCACATGTGACATTACCAAGCTGACAAAGACATTGAACCAACCAATGTGTACTGAAATCTCTTTTCACAGCTTTCATTGTCCCTTGGCTTTCCATCTCTGTAAGGTGTTTTGAGGGCTACAGCTAACAACAACTGCATATTAATCAACATTGTGTCCTCCAATATGGTGAAAGGAAGATCAGGAGCAGAAATACATTCCTGAAATCATGTCCTTCTCACTGAATACCTGCACTGTTTGAAATAGTCCATGAAAAGCCTGAAAACAGTCTTCCTGCAGGGGTTTGATTTTTCTAGCAAACCTACTGTATTTGTTCTTTGTGCTGAATTTGGTGGCAATTGATATTTAAATAATGAAAGCTAATTATTATGGCTTGAACTAAATAAAACAAACTCCCTGCAACAGAAGGCACAGCAGCCTCATCACAGTATCATCAATGATGGTGCAAACACAAACTGGACAGCACCTGACCAAGCAGGACATGGAACAGAACACTTGCCAGGATTTCCTGCTCTGCAAGATTCATCTTACAGCAGAAGAGGAGATTGCACCTGCTCTACATTTAGCAAGCCCATGAAACAAAGTTTATCAAACTAGACCGCCTAGGTTCTTGTCTGGACCTGTTTTAACATGTGAAAGTTTTACCCAGGTAGCACCTGCAAGATCCTTTCCATTGCAGCCTGCTCTCTGGCAGGCCATTGGGCGCTCGCAGAGCACCCTGCAGCAGTGCTCTGCATACACGGGAGCCCGGGTACAGCTGCAGGGCACACCTGGATTTGTTGGGCTGGGCGGACTGATGCAGCTCAGATACCTGGGCTGCAGAACCCTGCTGCAGAACTCCTGTCTGCCCACAGACATGGTCTTGCCAGAAACTCAAGTTACTGAATGTACTTAGTTCATCTCTGTGGGACTGCACTTGCCAATTGTGCACAGCACAGAGTAGTGCCTAGGGCTTTCTAACAGAACTGTTCCATCCTTAGCAATCCCTGTATGACTGCCTGATTTATGCCACAAAAGGGATTTACTACAGCTCCCTTCTACACCAAGCACATCCCTCCTCCCCGAATGTACTGCTTTAAACAGTTAAGTAATGTTCAGCTTCATACAAAGTGATGTTCATAAAGGCCTGAAGAATCAGATCCTACAACTTTTCCCTAGTTATTGATTTCCTTCAGAAACAAAAAACATAAAGATTAGAATTCTAAAGATTTTACAAATATTCTTTGTATAGGGAGCGTGTATTGGCCATCGATACATTACAGTGTGCTGTGCTAATTTTGGCTTTGAGAGCATGGATAGTCATTTAACACATGGACAGCTTCGACTCAAGTCCTGTTTGTTCACTGACATTCATAACAATGTTCACTGCCATACAGCCAGCCTGGGGAATAGAAGTGTGCTGTAAACAATACAAAAGCAGACTGGTTTCCAAATCCCATACCTACAGCTTCAACACCAATAAAGTATATTGCTGCTGTTGTCCAGGATAACACTGATAGTATTTCACAAGGGCTATCAGTCAGTTATGGAATCAGAGATAAGTAACAGTTGTCTTCAAAGGAGAAGAAGTATTTTAATTTTTTTTATTTATTCAAGGTGTAACCAAATTATTTACTGCATATGCTACTAATCACCACCCCCTGTGATCATAATTTAATCTTTAATCAACACAAGGGTATTTACATTTGATGGATGAATGAAAAGATGCAGATATTAGTGTTAAATGGCAACACTAACTCTGGGTAACCTTCCCAGGATCCCTTGATTTTAGAGGGAGTGTCTCATCTATTTGCAATAGCTTTCCACTGCAGTCATGTGGAAAGTGCACTTTAAAAAGAATCCTCATTGACAGTATAACCATTTTTTGAGTACCACCTTGCACATTAAGCATGAATTTAAGTATACAATTTTAGTGTACAATTTCACTACTCTGGTTATGCATGGAGCTGAAGCATATTTAGAACATGGGTAGGATTAGGATAGATATAGTTGGGTTCCTCTCTTGGAAGGAACAACACAAGAAAAAATTCAGATATGGTGCAAAATGATCAATGGATCTACACATGGGAAAGCCACTCAGATTTCAATGTTTCATAGTACAACAGAATTAAGGGCAAAAGACTCGAAATTTTGTGCCACCAAAAGGTGGGATTCTTGGTATAATGTTATCCTGGTTAAACCTGTTTTTGTTATGACCTTGGGACCACCATAATGTGGGACTAACATTTAAACTCAAGGTAGATATTACTAAAACCAAAACAATTACATCTGCCCCAGTCAAAAAGGATGAGAAAATTCAATCCCCACAAATTTTAGAAATTAGACTATGTGATCAAAAATGCAGATCAGCAACAAATGTTGTTTAATCCATCTTGGTTTCTTAAACAAATAGAACTAGTAATGCAGATATTTCTACACTTAAACCAATGTGGTCACCATCCTTAAGTGCTTCCCATGCAAGACAATTAGCTTGGCTACATGGGCAAAACCCCACAAGGAATAAGAAGAATTGTGACTGGAACCACAGGGACTTGGGAGTTTTGAATTGTACAGATGCTGAAGTACTTATAAATAACCTGAGCCACAACCACAAGTGATTTAAGCAAATTGCAACACCCTCTGTGGTCTTCTCTACCAGCATTAGAAACTAATCAATGGCTCTTACCTGACACATTGCCTCAGTGGGAAAGAATCAATGAGCGAGCTCATAGCTGATCCCAGAGGCACGTGGCGCAAACCAAGATGAAGGTTCTTTTTCTCTTAGCTATGTCTGAGCTCAGTTGTGGACACAATCAACAGCAGCAGTAGCAATTTTAAGAGAAGGTGAAGAAGGCATCTTCACCCACTGAACTTCAAAAAGTAATTTGGAAAAATGACTGAATTTGCAAAGGAATTCCAGCCTTGGTGGCATTTAGTCAGTTATAATACCATCAATAGCACAGTCCTGGTACTAATCCATATAGGAGCCTCGGTGTCCATCAGTCAGTCACTGCTCTAGGCCTGAATCATAACCAAACCCTACCCCGGAGCATAGGACATGTGCCCATGGGGAATGGCAAACCATTAGCGTTAGCACATGCACTATATGGGAACAGGGACTCACTTGTGCACTAACACCAGAGCCCTGACATTTGTCTGGATCCAGAATAGTGTTTGTCATTTTGAAATCCATCCTGATGAAGCTCATGAACCTGTAGTTTTATATACTGGAAAATGATGTGCTTATATGAGAATAATTTGTGGCTTCATATTTGTAGATAACCTTTTTGTAGATACAGATAATTACTCTAATGTTTGTGTTCTCAATTTCACCAAAATCAATGGGTGGGATTTCAATTATTCAGCTCCTGTCACATTATATCAGCTATTGCAGTATAATTATATGCTGATTCAAGATCTGCTGCCCATCCCTGTTGGGATAAATCTCATTTGAGTACGAAAATTATTATAGCAGGATGATCTGCAATAACTGCTGAAACAAGTTCAGAAGAATGGATAAAAGACTTTGATTACTGTCCATCGTGATGTGGAAAGCACACATGGGTTGGAACAAGTGAAATGAGACAGAGCACAGGGGAGGTAGGACACTTTCTTCAGATGGTCACTAACCATCACTACAGGGAGTTTAAACGAGATGTTTTACCTTGTTGTTTTCCTAACACTCACCCTATTATGTTTTGTCTTAATTGTAGCACTATGTATTTGCATTTGGGAAATCATGAAGCAATTGATTTACCTGTCACCCCGTGATTCCTTTCAGGAAAATATGTGGCAGTTCTAAAGTGAGACTTATAATACGTATAAGAAATATCATAAGTATGGAAGTGGGGAACTGATGAATAACAGGAACAAAGTTCCAAATAATAAGACAGAGAACAAAGCAGTTAAGCAATGGGAGCAACAGCCACAGGAATGGTGAAAACAGAAAACTGATGTCCTAGGTCCTTGAAGGGGAGGGAATAAAAAGATCACACCCTTCTTATTCAGGACCTTATGTGACAGGCAACAAACCCCCAGATCTGACTGCTTCTGTGGTGAGAACTTGCCCTTGCCATGAAATTTCCTCATTAGATTATAATTATAATAGTAAAAGCCACATCCCTAGTTCAGCCCCCTCTGCCTACCAAGAGCCCACTCCTCACTGAGCACATTCCAGGACTTCTTGGGCACTATACCTTGAGACTGAAACAGAGAGAAGCTAAGAGCAGCTTAACCATGGAGTGAAGTAAGATCTGCTTGGCCTGAGACTGTAATCTATAGGTGTGCCTGCCTTCGTCTGTCTCCATGCTCGCTCTGACAATTCACCACCCAGGACCTTTCTGCACACAACCGTAAACAAATCAAAAACCTCCACTCTGTGTGGGGATCAATTTCTTGCACACCAAAAGGGTGAAAGAATCAGTTTTGGGATAATACTCTTCTGCAATCACTAATTAAAAAAAAAAATTAAAAAAAAAGTCTATTAAATTCTGAGTCAGTGGAGCTCCATAACCAACTCCCAGCAGCAGGACAGTATTATCCCCTGGCTCCCTCTATTGTCCCTGCTGTCACTGCAAGCAGGTCATGGCTCAAGGACATGGCTTGGATTGGGATTTACACTTGTTCCTCACCATTTTTAAGCTTGACCCTTCATACTACTGCCAGGCAGTGCTAAGTCTCATACCCCATTCTACCAAGTCCAAACTCCAGGCATAGCATTCTCTGCACCTTGGCTCCTCCCTGCTACCTGCCCTCCTACGCCAAGGGTTCAGCTCCAAGTCAGGTACTTCCTTCTTTTATCCATCCCAGCCCCAAATAGGTTCAAACAGACTGTTTCCACTCAGTTCTTCCTGCTTGCTGGATCTCTGCAGAGGAGCTGGGTTTTCTTACAGAAAGAAATGCAAGCAAAAAATACTTCTTTCATTGCACAGAAATCCTTCACAGGACTTTGCGAATTACGTATCGTGCAGTAAGCCTCAGGCCTGCATTCAGCATGGGAAAGCTCAGGCTCAGTTGAAAGAAGCCCCATGTCTTTCAGTCATGCTTTCTTAGAGTCAAGTTCACATCAGCTTTGCTACCATTAAACTAAAAAAACCCCAAAACAATAGGGCTGACAGTTCCCATTCCTTCACTCAAAACTCACACAGTAAGTGAAACTTAGACTTTTTGGCATTGAGTAATTACTACATATCAGTAACACCAGGTTAGACAGAAGCCATGCTATTGTAATAAATCCTGAGTACATTTAGTAACTCTTCTTATATTTTATTGTCAGTAACAGAAACACAGCAAGATACAAGGCACACAGCTTTTGAGCACTTCACCAGTGTGCTAACTGCTATATAGAATAGAAACTCACTTTTAAGTAAACGTAAATATTTTAATGATTATCTTAACATTTCCGTGGCTGTTGAATAATGTAAATTCTTTTAGGCAGTATGAACTTCTCCAAGGTAGGTTGTGGCTTTTGGTGAGCCACTTGTAATGTTGCTGCATGGATTTTGTGGCTCATCTGTAACATTAAAGGGGGGAGAAAAAAAGTTGTGATAGAATATAGATTTTCAGCTATTCTCTTTCTAAATTTTATTCTATTAAAGTAGTTTAAAAGGAGCAGTAAAACCTAAACCCACAAAAAGTTCAAGTGATCAATACACAGAACTCATGGTAACTTGGTATATTTAGTTACAATTTCTGTTTTCAAAGTGGTATTAGTCTGACTACCTTTAGGGAATTTTTGATTTTTTTTCTTCTCTTGTTTAGTAGCTCATAGAATGAGCTTCCAAGATAAGGAAAACACAGCAAATAATCAGTATGCCAGAGTTAACAGTAAGTTGAATCAAATCCTTATTTTCTCAGGTTCAAAATCATCATTATTACAGTAGCTAACTATAATATTCTAAAGTAGCAAGGAAGCTTCATATACAAGATTCTAGAAACAAAGGGTCAGAACAGAGGAGATGAGGACAGGTGGAAGAGAAAGAGGATGAGTTGTATCTGTTCTCCATTAAAAACTCTAAACAAAAATTCATGATTTACAGGCTAAATCTATAAACACAAGTGTTGATACAAGGCTTGTGTTGAAATTATGCAACTGATGTTTCACTGAGCTCTAGGGATGAGGAACTCTTGTATACTTCAGAGTCTGAAGACTGCAAGTGTGTAACAAAGAGATGACCACTGTCAGATCTTCAGATTACCATGCAAACCAAAGAGCTGCTTGTAAACTCAGCTCTTCGAAAGGGCAGGTGTAAGTCTGCACCAACACCCTAATAAGACACAGGGCAGGAGCTGTAAGCATGTGATAAACAGAAGGGTCCATTAGTAGCTGTGGGATACAAGATTTTACAGGAACCCATAGTATTCCTCAGGGAGAAGTCAAAAAGTGCTCGACTGAGTGACGTCAGGCCTCAGATGAAACAACAAGATATGGGGCAGCAGTAGGACATGCTGTGCCTGTTGTGTCGGGGATCATTCACAGAGCAGGACACTGGATCACCACCCTGGTGTCCCCTGCACCTGCCAGGGTGCAGCTCTGTATTTTTGCTGGACCCTTATAGAAGTCAAGAGTGATTTCCACGGTGGGATAAAGCACTGAACACAAGGTTTTGCTCTGCACCGTAATCCCAGCTTGGCCAGACACTTAGATGCCACTGGTGATTCTTCCCCATATTTCACTAAAGCTAATGCACCTCGCCACTTTACAAGCAGGACACACCTCGCTGCCTGGCTGCGCTTCTCTGCACAGGTGTGCACAACTACTGTTGCAGTAACTAGGAGTGGAATCAGAGTAAGGAGAGAAGGCCAGGTACTTTTTAGCCATCTAGCAGCTCAGCCACACAACCACTACAGAAATAGGTTATTCCAAGAGCATTTAGTAGCAGATGAAACACCTGCAACTGCCAGACACCAGTTTAAGGAAATTTCACTTTTTAACATTTTTTCATGTTTAGATTTATAAAGAAACCCTGACTTTTTCTTTCACACTTACTTTGTTCAGTGCTTCTGCTACCAAGACACCCATGTTCTGAGGTTTTGCAAAACTGACAACAGCACTGTAAAGCAGAAGAAAAAAGTATTTAGCATTTCCATCTCACAGAAACATATGAGCATCTGTCACTTTCATTTTCCAGACTTAATACAAAACATTTTGCAATATAAATGTAGGATTTGGAGCTAAATCTTTTCATCATGTTAAAAACTATGTAATATCAAAAAAGGCATGCTGTTTCAGAATGGAACAACAGAGAATCTATGACAGGCTGTTTTAATCAGATATACAAGAAACTGTATATGAAATACCCTTGAATATCTCAAAAAGGAATTTTTTCTGTACACCATGAAATAACTTCTCAGAAGCTGAGCAGTTATATCCTGATCTACAAAACATTTTCTTGATTCCAATCTAGACCCATGAAAAAAATTCACCCTCTGCTTTTGGAGAGTGTTTCCTTTCACAGCAACTATTTGTCAAGCAAGAACTTTTTTTCTCACAAGATTATCCTATTAACTTTTCCACATTCCAATGAATAACACCATGTTAACAATATTCCACAAATAAACAAATCTGTGGATATGAAATAATTGGCTTCAGCAGCAGGAAGAACTTCAGATGGCACATTCTTCTGATGATACCATTATATCCACTGACATATCTGTAGCTTAAAATGGAGTAGGGAATAAACATTATGAATCCCAAATACCATAAATGTGAACTCTTGAAAAAGCAGATATTGTTTTAGGTAAGTTAATGGTTCTGTGGATTAGGCAAGATATTCCCTACTGACAGTTCAATTTAGCAATTGACAGTTTGCTACACTGACAAATATGTTATTTAAGATCTGTTTATACCATTAGATAACTATGACTATGGAGAAGACAGCTGCAAAATTACACCCAGACAATTAGCAACAAGTGAAAATAAAAAGCTTCTAATCCCAGAAGAAAACAAAAAAAAAATTCAGGAACATCACAAGTCATTCAGATTTTACTGTCATGTCCCCATACTGGTTAACTTAACCATTTGTTAAGTGACATTTAAGAGAAGTGTAGGTATTTAGGAAAAATGTTCAGTCTTTGAAAAAACTGCAAGAAAATACTTGTTTTAATGACCACATCAACTGGTTGCTGTTACTTTGTTCAAAATAGAAGTATGCCTTCATTTTTAGGGCAAAACAGCTTGGTTAACCTTATAAAGCACCAAACAGCAAAAGCCAAATTAGATTTTAGATTGAAATAGGGGGTATAGCCTATACAGGAGATAAGACTCTTCCTTGGGGGTAGCTGATGTGGGTTTAATTTCCTTCAGAATATGGGCAGCCTAAAGTTTATTCCTACTTCACTGGAAATTATGTGAGCATTCCTTTATTATTATTCCTTTATACACAGGTATGTAATACATTGTTTTAATTTCTGTTCCATAAAACATGACAATAGAGATGAGATTCAGCCTTTGCCTTTCATTGCAAAGCACTATCCTTGGGCTTTGAAGTTGTTGGGTTTTGGGGTTTTTTAAGTCAATATTTATTTCAATATCAGTATTATTTTATCTACAAATTGCACAAGATAATTTAAGAATTAAAACTCTTGTAGAATAAGAGTTTTGTTTGTTTACAAAGATCATTACCTATGAACTTGAACTACAGGGCAGGGGTGAACAGGCCCTGCATTGTAATACCTTGACTTTTCTTTTCCTGGAAGTTTAGCACTTTTCTCAGCAGGTCCACTTTCTTGCTTTTTAGACACTCTCATACGTCCAGCTTTAACTGCAAGAAGAAAGTGAAATGAAGTAAAAATACCTACAGAACTACATACCACATTACATACACAAGAAGAGAATACTTTCACCCTGGATAGCCATTAACCAGGAATCTTCTTTCAGTATTTAGCTCCATGCTTTACTTGTACAGACACATACACAGGAGTAGCCAAAGAGATGCAGCAAAGGCTTTAAAATTCTGTGTCATGGTAGACTCAAATCAACTTCCCGATACCATAAATTAAGAAATTAGAGTGGTTTCAGGCACCACTAACTATATTAAACCTTAACACCTTACTATGTTAATATGCATTCTTCCCCTGAAACTATTACATCTCCGATTTGTATTTTAAAAACAAAAAAAGAAAACCAAACCACCATCTGAACACTTTCAGGTTTTTGAACAATGTGACTAATAGCAATAAGGGTTTCATGATCAGTTCAGGATATTCCAGAATATATTTCATAATGCAGATAAGAACCAGATGTATACTTATCTTGTACTTGTGTTCCAACATGTTTAATTATATTTTATTAACATATCTGCCAATCACAAAACCAATTAGTACTAATTAAGCTACAGGCGACCTAACAACAACAATTTAAGTTCTGAGGTATGTCTGAAAATTGAATTCTGAACAAAGAAAACAAAGTTATGTAAAACATTCTCTTGAAAGTAATACTTTCTCCCTCTCCAGGAGAGCATTTTAAGTTTTAACAGTGCAAGAAAGAACAACCTTAGTGTTCTTTTATCATCCTATTGATCAAGTTGCTTCACCTCTCAGCAAGACTCCTATTCTGTGACAAATAAAGGCTAGAGTTTTAATTTGAGGGAGGAAGAGAATAGGGGAAGGTTTCTAGAATTACTCGACTAGCTAGTATGAAAAATGCATTTGTATCCATCTGTAACTAATGCCCATTTTCTACCAAATTTGACTCCTGACCTTGTATTTCCTGGTTGCAGGTTTAATTTTAGAAACAAAAATTCTCCCTCACTCATGTCCAAAGCAGCACTATAAGATCAGAGTTATGCTATAGCTAGATTTGGCTTTTCTTCTCTTTTTAAAATGACGTACATACAGTTAATTATACGGCTGCATAAGCAGCAAATTCTTTGCCCAGCAATCTTATACTGGAGACCTGGACTGAATCCAGTCCTTCTGGCAGCCTAACTGCAAAACTAAAAGTATCTGAAATGAAAGTTTCAACCGTTTGTCTCCAAGTATCTACCAGTAAAGAGAATTGAGACTCTAAATACCCTCAGCTCACAAGGTGTGAAACTCTTGTATTTGGGGCATCTTCAAACTAGAATGACAAAGCATGTAAAAAACCCCAAACTAAACTAAAAATCCACAAACCAAATATCAACAACAACAAACCAGACCACACAAAAAAAGCCCTGGCATCTTTCACGATCTCAGAGATCTTCTCAACATCATTTCTCTTTATATAAGTTCATCCAGAACACCAACACAAGTTATCCCAGGTGTTCTCCCACAGACTGATAGGCTCTTGTCTTTTTAGGAACCAGTCAAACCACAAACAGGAAAACCACTAAAATTTTGGAAATAGGTTAAAAAAAAAAAAAAAAAAAAGGGTAACTGAACCTAGACCTGCAACTTTTGGTTTGGGATCTTCCCTCACATGCAGGATTGGCAATTTCTAGATACAAGCATTGGTTTTAGTTTTAATTTAGCAGGGCAAGGAGATCCAGACAGAGGTAGGCATTTTAACACTATGAGGCTTTAGACAAAGCACAAGGGGAGCTAGGCGAGGAGGAGAGAAATACCCAGCACGGGAAGAGATACTGAAACGTGGACAGTCTGGAATTGTGTCTATTACCAACAGGCCCACAAAACAATGTTATCTATAGTGATTAAAAATAACCCGTCTTCCTTTCCACCTCTGCACTGACTTGAAACTAGCCACGAGGAACAGCTGTTCCACCTGTTTACACACATCCACGGTGGGGGAAGAGTTAAACATAGGTGCATCTGGGATGCACCACAAAGCTCTTTTGCAATTTGCTTTCCAAAGCAATAGAGAGGTATGTCAAACTTTTAATACAGAGTTCAATTTTTTATTTTTATAAGAGACCTGTTAGCCATGTAATCTAACAGTTAAGTGACAAAATCTTTACTAATCTCCATTTTTAAAACACCATGTATTTTTAAAATAAAACAAGAAAGTAAGGAGGCACACTCCCTTTTATGCTCCCCTCTCAAAAAACCCCCAAACCAACAACAAAACAAAAAACCCAAACAACAGAACAACATAAAAACAAACCCAAGTGAAAACAAGCACAGCTTGGCTGAATACTGGTCAGAATAAACCACTTACTCTGCTACCTCCATCCCTCGGCCAAGCTGGTCCCCGCTGCAGTCACTCATAAGCTTCACCAAGACTTACTTGGAGACTTGCAAATCTACAAGTTGCAGTACACTATCATGCAAGTACCTGCTCCAAGGTACTTTAAACAACTGCAGTTGTTTAAATGCCCTTTCAGGTACAGCACAACTGTCCCTGCCACACACACACAAAAATCCAGGAATAGACTAGAGACAAGATGAAAAAATTATTTACATCCAAAATTCATGTAAAAGTATGCTAAAAAAAAAAAATAAAAGAAAAACCAAAAAACAAACTCCAAACAAAAAATATTTCCAAGAAAACAAAACTGCTCTAAGGGGTGCGGGGAGACACACAAGCATGTGCTCCTCAGGCACTAACTGCTCCTAACGAACCGAGGGGAAGTCCCAACTGGTTTAAAGCCTTGTAGTGACGGATCCTCAAGTATCAAAGGCTGAGCCTCCAGTGGCTGTCCTTGCAGTGACTATCCCCCAGCTCCAAAGGCTGAGCCTGCAGCATCTCTGCGTGTGCCCCAGAACAGGCGGGACACAGCCCACGCACTGGCGTGTTTGAGACAGCTCCGCACAGCTCCTGGCATGGCCCAGGAGCTGCTCACACTGTATGCATTTACCCGCTCCCCTAACAAACACAGGCGCTACTACATCCTTAAAATCCCGGTACTACATACTACATCCTTAGAGCAGCCACACAGGCAGAGCGGCGGCTGGAGCAGCAGGCACGAAGGCTCCCTCACAGAGAGATCGATCTCTGTGAGGCGGGGGAGGTGGGGGGGCTTGGTGGAGGGGAAGTAAATTCTTCACCTTACTACAGGAGTCGAGGGATACGGCTGTAACATTAAAAAATATTGAACACGGACAGCCATTTCTCTCGCTATTCCTCAATAACGCCCGATCACCGAGCGGCGCCAGACGCACACCCGCCGACCGAGCGCACCCGTGAGGGGGCGGCTGCGGGACCTGCTGGGGAGAGCGGGCCGCGCACCACAGAGCCGCCTCCACCATTCCCGGTCCCACATGGCCGCTCCTCTCCGCGGAGGAGCTGCATCTGTGTGGGACGGTGCGGCGGGAGAGCCCCTCACACCGCGCCCGGAGCGGCCGCGGCCCCTACCTGCGGGAGGGCGCCGGCCCGGCGGGACATTCCTCCTCAGCGCCATGGCAGAACCGGGAGCGCCGGGAACCAAGCGGGGCAGGCCAGGGCAGGACGACGGAACCGCGCAGGAAACCTCGCACCGACCCGAGCGGAAAGTGCCGTCTGCGGTGCGGAGCGGCTGGGGTGGGGCGAGGCGGGGCCGTGAGAGCGGGGAGCGATGTGAGGGGCGGTACGAAGTCGATAGTGAGAGGCGGGAAGCGCTGTGAAGGGAGGTGCGAGGGGTGGAGAGCAGTGTAGAGGGGCGTGAGGGCAGGTGAGAGAGGCGGGGAGCGGTGTGAGGGACGGCGTGAGGGCGGTGAGAGAGGCGGGGAGCGGTGTGAGGGCGGTGAGAGAGGCGGGGAGCGGTGTGAGCGACGGCGTGAGGGGTAGGGAGCGGCGTGAGGGCAGGTGAGGGGCGGGGAGCGGCGTGAGGGGCGGTGTTACGGGTAGGGAGCGGCGTGAGGGCAGGGGAGAGAGACGGGGAGCGGTGTGAGGGACGGCGTGAGGAGTGTTGAGAGACGCGGGGAGAGACGTGGGGAGAGGTGTGAGGGGCAGGGAGCGGCGTGAGGGTCGGTGTGAGGGGCAGGGAGCGGCGTGAGGGACGGTGAGAGAGGCGGGGATCGGTGTGAGGGGCAGTGAGAGAGGCGGGGATCGGTGTGAGGGCAGGTGACAGGCGGGGAGCAGCGTGAGGGGCGGTGTGAGGGGCAGGGAGCGGTGTGAGGGGCAGTGAGAGAGGCGGGGATCGGTGTGAGGGCAGGTGACAGGCGGGGAGCAGCGTGAGGGGCGGTCAGAGACGCAGGGAGCGGTGTGAGGGGCGGGGACTTTTAAAACGTTGCTAAAGCTTCAAAGAACTTTATTTAGTGAGGTAAATCCTTACCCTCTTCAATCAGTAGCATCTGCTTGAGACAAGTAAAACATTGTCATTCATATGCCCTCTTTTAAAAAATCCATGACTTTAACAAACATTGACGTTTTACACAACATATTAGAAACACAAAAAGTGAAAGTAGATACAGCTAATCTGGAATTATTTGCATAAACTCCTCAACATTTTCATTTTCGATATTTAAAATTATTTAAAAAAAAAAAAAGAAGAGAAGGAATTGTCTTTTAATGTTTGCCATCCATGCTGTAAATTCTACGGTGGATGGAGAAATCTTCATGACAGAAGCTGTCATTTTGTCGAAGCTGTCCGTGGCTGTACCGCTCTGTGTTACCGTGCTGGTACCCCGGCTCTCCGGAGGGATGTGGCAGTGCCGGGCAGGAGATGCGTGCCCTTACAGCGCTCCGGGGGATGTGCGTGTGCCTGGGCAGCGGGGCCGGAGAGCGGAGCCGGGCGCTGCCGCCGCCGGCCCTTTGCCGCTGCAGGGGCGGCTGCGGGCGGGCGCGCTGCTCGCCCTGCCTGCCTGGGGAAGGGGGCCCTGCCCGTGCTGCCGTGGGCTGGCTTGGGCTGATCTGCATCGTGCTTCCAGCGGGCAGCTGCTGGGAGCATAACGCGTAATGTCAAAAAGATTTTCCTGGGTTACTGTGAGCATGTTCTGCTCTGCTGTGCTAAAGCATTTCATCACAAAAATTTGCTCTTTTAAGGATTCTGAAAGCAAAACATGAAAGAAGAAGAAAAAAAAAAAGTTAGTCTTGTGATTTATTTGGAATTGTCTTATTATTGGATCTCAATGATTTTAAAAAAAAAAAAAAAGGAGAGAGGGAATGTAAAAATAGGATGTGATTAAGTGGAATCTGAAGAAGGGGGAAATGAAGTAAAAAAAATGGAAGAGAAAATAGACTAAGAAACCAGTAGGTAGTTATAGCACACCACCTTATGAGTGACTTCTGTTGGCTTGGATCTTTAAAGCAGAAAAAATGAAAGGACATCCAGTCTAAACTAGATCTCTCTGATATTTAATTCTGTATGTATGAGGCAGGAAATAGTTTTGAAATGCAGCAATTTCCTCCCTAGAAAAGCAACTTACTTTGCAAATATTAAAGTCGATAGTGCTGCATGTCTCTGCCCATAAGCATTTAGCCTGAAGTGGATGATGGCAATTTTGATTGGGGAAATAAATTCTTTCAGGGAAAATGACCTGCAGGAGAGAGAACAAAAGAACCCTACTCTGAAGTACTTGGCCAGTAGTAAGGGGTTTTGATATTCATGTTACTCTGCCCCAGCAGAGAAATACTGATTTTTTCAGTTTGTTTACCTGAGCTGTTTGTTACTGCACAAATTGGAGAGGTGAAGTTTCATTACTTACATAAAGCAGTCATGGAGTACAGCTTTGGTGTGCTGCCTAAAGCATTAATAATAAGGTTGAGTGCCATTGTACATCTGTTCTAGGAATTTTTGGGACAGGCATGGGAACTTAGTTTAAATAAGAAATTTTAAGTTCATATTGACTTCTTGCCATATTAAATATAATATACCATTTATCTTTTTCTTTTTCTTCCACCGTCTTTACTTCATTTTCTTTGTCACTTGGTATATCTTTAAACCAGAAGCTACTGTAATTGAAACCATATTTTTATATATAAAAATATTTTTATTTTTGAAGCACCTTATTCTTGACAGGCAGCCCTTGGCACTACCTCACCAATGCCACTGTGCCAGCTTAGATTTGTAAACCTGATTTTATGTAATGATTTCATTTATTTAGAATTTTTTTTTCTGTTTTCATGTAGACTTTTTGCCTTTTGGAAATTATTAGACTGGTTTGTCTGGGTGAGAAGAATCATCAAGAGAATAATCCTTCTGTGGCCATGGGATTGTACAGTTGAAATCTCTTGCTTTTCCTGCCATCCTCAGTCCCATTTCCCGATCACATAAATGCCAAAACTTCAACGATGTTCATCTGATGCTGGAGACAGATTTATTTTAATGATAGTAATTCAGGAATGACTAAATTAAAGATGAGTTTATATTGTAATGGTTCTATGTGTTTTCAGAATGTGGGTTTTTTTCCATAACAGAGACAGATGTGGAAAGCCTAGGGACAGACACAGAATTTTAACTGTGATAAAAGACAATAGTAATTTAATTTTTCCTGAGTGGTGCTCTCAGCATTCTGGAACTCTTCCTGTTTCCTGGAAATTTCTCCTTTATAATCTATGTTCTACAGGCAGGTTATTAGCTGATTGCAAAGTTTGAAAAGTCACTTGGCAGGAACAGAAATCACTATGCTCCCAAGCAGACTGTCTGTTCCAATCCAGCTAACAGCTATTAGCATAATTATACACCAGTGTCTTGGGGTGACAACCAGACAGAGACCACATCTAAAACAAGCAGTTAGCATGCAGACATATGGAATCCTTCCTCATGTGTCATATTTTAAATCACGTCTCTCTGTTGTTAAGATCTACTGCTCATGTGTCCTGGATTAGGGCAAATCTGGGAGAAAACCTCCAAAGGGGGCCCCCCAGAAAGCAAACCCACACAGCCCCTTTCTCTCACCGGTTTGGGAAGGATTCCTTGGAGAGAAGTGGAAAGAACCTGTTTATTTAACAGGCACAACACCCCCAGCACACAAAATGAACAATACCAGACGACAGCACTTCCACCGATCTGAAAAGGATGACAAATTCAGAAAGTCTCTCCTGGCAGTGGTCACTGTTGTTGCTCCCTCCAGCACTGGGGATGGCTGCTGCAGCCACAAGATGTAAACTCTCGGTGTTTCCCAGGTCCCAGTCCGGAGCAGGCTTGGATGGTTCCAAAAAGGGAAGGGAAAAACAGTCCAGGGAAAAATCTGGACTGCTTAGCTAAACTAACTAACAGAAGCAAGAAGCAAAAGCAGAACAGGAGCGAAGCAGGAGCAAGAGCAAAGCAAAGCAGCAAAAAGCCAAAAGCCAAAGCCACACCATGAACTGTCCCGTCTCTGTCCCGCCAGCCGTGGGGGAGCAGGCTGATAACAAACCAAAACTAACCTTGCTCTCAGAGCCAGTCTTGAAGGCACAGAACATAACATTCAGCACCAACAGAACACACCACTGGGGATACAAGCATCAGAACCTCACCCTAGGACATCATGTCTCTGCAGTATTTTCCCTTCTCTGTCTTATTTCCAGTGTTGCTTGTTTTCAAATGTCAGAATGACTAAATTGTGGCTACTGATACTGGTTCTATATCTGGCAACTGAATGGTGAAGTACTATTGCTGCTTTCTTAAACTCAGTGAAAGGTAAGCAATACCTTCTTCAATAATAGCTGGTTTTAGATGCTCTAGGAGCCCAATGGAGACAACAAATATTCTGGGGCAGGTATATAGCCTTTTTTTTTTTTTTTTTGTGGGTTTGGGGGGTTTTTTTGGTTGGTTTTTTTTTTTTTTTTTTGGTTTTTTGTTTCATTGTTTTGGGGGTTTTTTGTTTGTTTCTTTATAATGCTTTAATTTCCCCCACCCTTGGTTTTATTTTCTGTTTTATAGTAGTTCAGCACAAAGCTAATAATGTTAGGGAGATCATTTGTGTTAAGTGTCTAGAGCAAGGAGAAGTGAAGGCAGACATTTCAGTGGGGTTTGTATTGATATAATTGTTCACTAGTGCATATACTATGTATTTGATAAAATCTGGATGATAAGTCTGGCTTCTGTAAAACTTGCCTGTTTGTTGTAGGAAACCTGACAAGTTCAGGTCTTGGTTCTGATCTGGATGCTGGTTGTTTCTCAGACTACAGGAGAAAAAGAAGTCTCCAGGCTGGAAGGTGCTGGAAGGTAAAGGGCAACATCATCAAGCAGAGGAACCTTACTGGCTAATTTTAATTATAGTGGTTTTTTTTTTTTCCCCACAGAAGGACTAAAAAGAAATACCTTTGTCATCACATGTTTTATCTGCCTAAGTGCCCATGTTTAAAAAGTATTACTGGGCAGTGGAATAAGTGAGTGAATTCTAAAGAATTAGGTTACAACCTTTGGAATTTCATCTTGATGGGGATCAGTTTCTTCTCAGAGTGTGATTGCTTTTTGCCAATGAATAGGCAGGTAGTTAATTTCACAATCTTTCTGACTTTGAGAACTAGCTGAAAATTAGCACATTACATATCCTACTTCTTGTCTTATTCTTTTACCCACGATTCGTATACCATTGGACAGAGCAGAAGGTGATGTTTCATACAATAGAACGGTATGTATAATGGTATTTACTAATATCTGGGGTGCCCTGAAGCAGTGAGGAGATACTTACTGATATCATTGGCCTGCTCTAGGACTAGAGCTGGTCAGTGAACCAGCGTACCCTGACAAGCTGAGCCAGCCCTCTGGGTGTCTGCAGAAATGCTGCTGCTGCAGTCTCCCCAGGGGACGCCTGCTTTGTTTACACAGCACTGTCAATTTCTGCTGGTGTGACAATGAGTGTACCGAATCTCCAGTGACATGGCTCATACAAACAATTAAGACAACAGTTATCCCTTGTTTGTGGAATGTAGTTTAAAAAATAGAGTGAATTTGAAAAATAAAATTGAGGAATTAATCACATTAAGACAAGCTCTACAGGGGGATGTGAGGACAAGTATCAGAACAGGAATACTTACTGGAGTTTTAAAAGGAGAATATCACAGTTTCTTCAGAGGTACCATCACACATACCTGCCCATTCCATTGCTGAACATATGTTATACTGAGCTTTTGGTTCTCTTTCTATGTTCATAGTATTTCTTTCTGTTCAAACCATATGAAAACTTAATTAAACTCCTACACATTATTTAAAGATTCAGGGTCTGCTGGCACAGAATGAGGGCAGGCAAGTTAATGTGGACAACTGGAATGTTGCTTGTATTCCTTCCAAACACAGCCCAGGACTCATCACAGCAGTGTTCCCTGGGCAGGTGTGCTAGTAAAAGGCAGAAATGGAAAGTTCTTTCTCCTGTATTTTGTCTATACAGTGGGTATGAAAGAATGCCACTGGTGTGGCAGCAGAGTAACCAGCAAGGCCAGGACAGCTGCCTGTCCAACCACCCACAGGCCACTCGTGTGCAGGGCACCATCCAGCCATGGGAAGAAACAAGCTCAACCTTCCTTTTTGTCTAATTCTGATTACTCTGAAATAAAATGCCATTAACCAAGACAAATAAATATTACATATTTTGTTTGATGGCATAAAAACCTTAATAAGAGCAAAAAAAGAAAACACAGTATTTTTTGAAAATGCATGCATTTTAAACTAGCGAATGCCCTATAAGTTGTATCCATCTCAATACACAATATTTAGAATCTCTAATAAAGTAGTGATGTCTTTGGGTAACAGAACTCACGAATATCACTTGATGCTATTGTGAGCAAAAGAAGAACTTTTTTGCCAATTTCTGCCTTCCAGGCAGATGGTCACTTCCCCCCCTCCACGGCAGTGTTGGGGGAGGTTTCCAAGTGGGGCAGCTAGCACTGGGTTCTTCCCTGACCTCTGCCTGATGGCCACAAATGAATTGCTGCACTCTGATGGGCAGTGACCAACCTTCCAGCATGTCTCAGTGACAGCTTTCCTCTTGCGCCTGCCGTTGTTGACAGCTACAGGAATCTACTTGTAGCTACAACGTCATGTTTGCCTTGTTTTTCAAAAAGTTTATTCATGTTTATGTTACCTTTTGTGAGTGTTAGTCTTTGATACAGTAACTCAAATGCAGAACGTATGCTTGAGTACTGTCCTTAGCTGAGATGTATTCTCTTCAATCGATTTACTCTGATAGGAAAACTCATTAGCTTTCCCAGTGTTCTCCCATCCTTCTTCAGGATACTGGAAACCCTGGAAACCCAAGGAAAATGCAGGGATGTGCAGCAATAATGGTGGTTACAGACAGGTTAGAGGTGACAGACTGTACAGCACAGGAGAGTTTGTGATTCAGTTACTTAAAATAATCAAACATATTTATTGGAAAGAAATCCAAGCAGACTGTAGTCAGAATGGAGACCATAATTTCTAGGACAGTAAGGTGACCTCAATTTCCTTGAGAGAGCAAGGGGAGGGGGAGAGGTGTGAAGGAAAGAAAACAGGCTAGAGTTCTGAAGTATCTTGGATTGCCAATACCAAAAGTGAAAACACAAGTCTGAGGAATCTTGGCAGGAAGGTGCTGGATTTAGCACTTTGGGCCACCAGCCTGACACATTCAGGACATTTCCACTGGAGAGATCTGGGAAAATGGCCCAAATGTTTGGATATGTTTAACCTGCTTAAGAACATGCATTTAGACTTAATTTTCATGGTATTTGTTTCTGATTATCACACAGAGAAAATAATAAGAAAAAAATGAACAGGGAACAGCTTTCCATGGATGAGACTTCCATATTTATTGTTATTCCATGTGCATAGAAAATGGCAGTGAAGTTCCTTATGAAATAGGCAGGGAATGGGAGAGATGTGGATATACTGGACTAGACTTGTGCTTCAAAATTACACTATTCATTTTTTAAAATTTGGGCTCTTTTCCTCTTAGAATTCACAACACTTTCTTGGTTTTGGTTTTTTTTTTTTTTTTGTGCATGATGTTTCAAATTCCTTTTCCAATGACACACTGCATTACAAATGGATGGCACTTGAGACCAATGTGGCATTTCCATATTTACACCAACAAGAAATTTACATGACGCAGTAGCATACAATCCTGACATTCAGTAATAGCAATAAAACAAGGGCAGCCATTGGATTTTTTCTGTACAAACTATCAGAACAAGACTTTTATTCACATTAAAAAAATCAGCTTTAATTTGCTCTGACCTACACACTTTCCAAATTCATCATACTCAATTCTCAAACCTTTCATCACATCGCCCACACCCTCACCAGACTACAGGAGCTACAAGTAATGATACCTAACACCTAAGCAGAGCAAAACCATCCCTGCCAGCTTTTTCTCCTGACAATTCCTCACTCAAAAAAACCCCCAAAAAACCAAAAACAAACAAAAAAGCCCAACCCCAAAAGCAAAACCAAGCCCCCCCGCCCAAAAAAAAAACAACCCATCCTTTTTCCTTCTTTTCTTTCACTTTCATATTTCTTAACCAAAACAACACGGGGCCATTCCAGTCCTTCTCAAGCCAGACAAGAAGCACGCTGGGTTTTTCTCTCTGGTGCTACACCCAGGAGTCAGGAGAGCCTGGGTACTGTTCTGCTCGGTAAGAAGATCGTCTGGTGGAATAAAAGTCTACATAATTGGTGGTTGATTTCAGTCCATACTGTGTTGTGTAATCTGAAGTAGCAGGAAAGTGAACTCGATCGTCAAAGTAAGGGTCCTCGTAGCTGTGTGGGGACTGCAGGTACAACCGATAGGCATCGTAGTTTTTCCTGGTGCTATCTTCTTGGCTGTAGTACAATTGCTGATGCTGCTGGTAAAATGATATCAAAACAAACTTTCAAAAATATAATTAGCAGAGAAAATCCTTTACCCAAGCGCAGCTCTATCCATGACAGTAATGCAGGTTTCAACCCTTCATGAAATGTACCCAGGGAAATGGAGGAAATGCCCCTGAGTTTGCTGTCTGTCTCCTCCTCCATCACTCAAAGGGAGTAACTCCCAAAGTGCACAATTTTAGAGCTCAAGTACAGTAAGTACAGAGCCTGGCCATACCTACCAAAACCATCCCAAACCCAGTTCAAGCCAGAAAAGAGGTGTCAGATCCCACTGTAAGAAGGTGCTGAAACGTGTGACTGGTATGGAACCAGCCAGGCTGCAGCAGCCCCGAGGCCCTGCCAGCTCAGGGCACTGAGCCGGGGCGTGTGCCCAGAGCCCCAGGCTTGCCCTCCTGCTGAGCCTGCGCAGCGCTACCCGAACGCACTCTGGGCTCACCTGCAGCCGCCGGTTCTGTTCTCTCGCTGGTGAGGAGTAGGAACTGATGTAAATTGGTGAAGCTTTGCTAGAGCCTGGGAGAAAAAGGTTTAATGCATAAACTTCAGTCTTTATTTATTCAGCCGTAAGTCTATTGGTTTTTATCTTGCCTTTTATGTAGCACCCACACTATTAAATCCGCAGATTTCAGTACCTGCTAATGATACAGTGTAATATCAGAATGATGGCAAATGTCCCTCAGCAGCAGTTACAGCAAAGACAGGAGGCTTATGTTACTGTTTCTCATTTTACAGACTGCAGATCTTTAAAGCAAGGAGTTTCCTTCTCTTTAGTCACTGTCATCTATTGTTTTGCTACTTGTGTGACACAGTAAGAAGGAAAAGAGAGATCAGAGAAAATATGAAACCTTGATATAATTTAGTAATATAATAACATAAAACTGCATATTCAAATTTATAACATCATCATTATAATATAATGTACATAATAATACAATTTTCTGTACTAGTATTTTAAATAAAAATAAGAATTCAAACTCCCCTCACCTCCCCGTATAGAAAGGGATCTGTGTCTATCTGGTACTGGGCAGTTTTACAGAGAACAGCAGACTGGTGACACCCTGCCCTGTGCCACAGCCAGGGAATACAAAGAACAGAAAGGGAAAGCAGCAGCTGGCAGCAACCAGCCCGCTAATGCAGTTGTCTGCGTGTGACTGAACTCCTCCCACAAGGAATAGTTCCCTGCTCCAGAAGATGCTCAGGTGGTCTCTTACCAGTGTAGATGTCTTTATGTGCAATGACATCGCCCTGGCTGCTGTAATACTGCATAGAAGGGTGCGTCCTGTCGTACTCAGAGCGAGGCTCTCTGATTCCCAACAACGCTGGGGATGAGGACGTGCTGCCAACTGATGGAAAAGAGAGGTTCTCAAGATTGACAACAAAAGCCTTTTGCACAGCCAGCCTTCCTCACCACTCCCTGCTCCAAGTGCTCACAACCAGGTGGTGGGCAAGGACAGAACAGCCGGAGCTATTCCTGGGTGAACACACTAGAGCTGCCAGCAAGGTACCAGAGACCGCAAGGGGCAGTCACTGAGGTGCTCACAGGCAGACACAGGACTTTTGTGACACTCACAGGCCAGACATGGCACCTTACCATGCCTAGGACATCACCTGTGTGGAGGCAGAAGATGATACTCTGCTAATGGTGATGGTTTATCTAAGTTATACTTGAACACAATACTTAAGGCCACGCTGTCACTTGTCCAGCCTACCTGGCCTCAGTGACCCCTGTATACACAGGTGAGTCCTGGGCATGCTGTGCTCTGGGAGGCCAATGGCCACGGGGGGATCCCAGAAAGGGATCACTGTGTTCCTCAATAAGCAGCTGAATCTCAACTGTGTTGTAAGAAGTTTGTTCTGCTAAATCCTCCCTGGATTTAGCACACATCCCTTGGGCTTTGTTGGCTCAGAAAGACTCCAGCAATGGGAGTAAAATAGTTAAAAACAATTTCTATAAATTTTGCTTCAAAATATTAGTTCAGTGATAATCTTCTTCCACTGATGTGTCCATTACATCATAGCTCAGAATTTTGTGTTATTATGGATAATTTAATTACTGGTATTTTTCTGGCACATTCATGGCTAAATATGCCATGTTGTTAAAAGTCTGACATGGGTCAATATAATATGTTGTTTTAATGGTGAAGTAAGTGAAACGAGAACAACTGTTTCAGGCCAAGCGTATCTGCTCCAACAGGCACCTGCTGTGCTCAGCACGATGCTGCACAGCCCCTCTGGGGATGTGGGCCTTTCACCAACTTCCACTGACTCCCTTGGGCTTGGCTGTGCTCTAGAGCAGAAAAGCAGACACTTCCTATTAGGAATTTTTACTAAACCCTCTTTGAAATACAACATCCTCTGAATATTCAATTAGAGCTGCTTATCTACTTCCTACTTGTCATTCAAAGAACTGGAGTAACACAATTGTTCTGCTGGTGTATCCTGGGAGAGAAAGCGCCGAGATAGAAATTTGACAGTTGGTGTCAGAATATCCTTTTACACTTGGGTAGAATCCAGTCATTCCCTGAGTGTAAGCTGTACTGGCTTCCTTGGTGGGTGAGAGGAACTCTGGCACAAACACCACAACAGGTTTACTTCTTGTAGGAAAACAAATCCCTGGTGGAGTCCTTGTTTTTCAAGTCAACCATGTCATAAAGGAATGTGTGGGTGTTGTTACTTTTATGTAAAGAAGTAATTAAACAAGAGTGTTGTAGGAACTGGTCACCAATCTTAGCAGTCACAGTAGCTAGGTATTTCTCAGTATTAACAGAGATCTGCTCTAGATAGTCTCTAGAAGAGTAAATTGGGTAAAATAAAATGTCTTACAAAAACAAAATAGAAGGCTTCAGGTAGGTTTTGTACCAGCTGTCTTGAAGATCTAAATCCTAGCACTGAACACATTGAAGGAACAAAGGTGAGAGATAAACAAGGAGGAGTCAGAAAAGTAAGGTTTTGGGTTTGGTTACTCATTCTCATGGAACATGACATGGTTGGGAATGAAAATGAGCTCCTCACTGTGGGTGTGTTGCTGTTTGTGCTGCGAGGTCCCCATGTTCTATGAGGCCACTCCCAATCCCCACACAGCGCAGGAGGAGAGGCTTTGAACGGGGCAATGGTTGGTAACAACGTCCAGCTCTATTCATTGAGGATTTCACTTTGCAGGAACACTTCAGGGAGCACTCAGAGCATGTGAAGTACTTTGCTTAAACACCAAGGAGCAACAGCCTGAGCTCTGTGTTTTAAATGGAATTAGTATGAAATAGAGAGGTGTTTAAGTTAAAATCATGGACAGCAAGTCCCCTTCCTGACTGACCTGACTGCATGACAGGTGACATCTGCTGATTGGCTGTGGATAGAGAAGGATGGGATTTGAATCTCTCTCGTTCCAGTGTTGATACTGGTGTAATAAAGTGACTTTGATTCCATCCATCCTATGGAGTGGCAAAAAGAAAAACACATCAGAATAAATTGCAAGTTATAAGTAAATGAGGAGTTTTTGTGGCACCATTTTCCAGTGTAAGCTAATTTTACAATTTACCTTTTTGTAAATGCTCCGGAGGTCTCGGTACTGCCACAGCGTGTTCAGTACCTGGGCCGCCGCCTTGACAACCTTCAGTGAGGACCTGAGGAGGTGAAGAATATGGCAGTGTTAGAAAGCCACTGCATTCCACTTCAGTAGAACAGTGTTCCTGAGCTTTGTAACAGCCTGAACCTGCTGCTGTGGGGCAAACCAGGCTCTGCACCACCAGCGTGAGCACAGCCAAGCCAGCAGCCTCACCACGAGATGGGGCTCCCGCTGCCATCCACCAGCCACTGGGGCCTCCTGTTGCTGCTGCCTCACCACACGCTCACAGGTTTCGTTCCCAGCAGACAACCACGGTGCCAGCAGAGAACTTGTCTCATGGCCCCCCTGGAGCCCGATACAGTGGGCAGGACCAGCTCCCCTCAGCCACTTGCTTGGCAGTGCTGTTCGAGGGCATTCTCCTGGCCACATTCTCCTTCCACTGACCAGAGGGCTGCACTAGGCACATTTCATAGCTGCTGGGATACATCCTGACAGAGGTGCCCACAGAGTCTGACTTGGAAAAGCTCCAAATATTTTACTAATCTTGTAGATGTTGAAGAGGTGACTGGCTAACTCATTGAATGTGAACAGGTCCCATGGTTACTGTGAGCAGCTGTACAAGCCTCCAGAAGCCTGGGACAGAGAGCACTGCCCAAGACAGCAGTACCAGTGCCTCCTCCCTCCCAGTGAGACTCCAGCTGACAGCTCCTCAGACCCAGACTGCAAAGGCAGATCTTTTTTTCACTCAAAAAAGCATTTCCCACATTCCTAAGCATTTTAAATGGACACAAACAGCTCAGGTATGATCTTTGCTGCCTACTTGCCTGTCACCTCTTCCCTTTGTTATGTTGACCAGCTTCTCTATCCCACCGGTGTCGGCGAGGGCCTTGGCATTCTCCATGTTCTTGCTGGTGACCTCGTGCAGGGCACAGCAGATGGCAGCCACCGTCTCGTCCGACAGGATGCTGGGCCCATTGCCGCCCGGCAGCCGATTGACCAGGTCCCGCATCGCGTATTTACCTGGAAACACACACCCACAGAACCAGGGCAAAACCACAGGTCAGTCCTTCAGAACTGCACGACTCAGTATAAAACTGCAGCCGAAGGCAGTGAGAAGCAGCACAGTACCAAAACCTGCCAAGAATTCACATTTTACACAGAGCCAAGGGAGACCACATGACAATTTGTGAATTTTTTTTTCCTTTTAGCTTAAAAGTGTAAGAAGCTGAATTTTGCCCTAAAAGAGAAACAATTTTAAACAAGAATTATTTGGAGAAAGAAGAATTGTTCAAGGAAAAATGTCAGGCTACTTATTATGATTGACAGAGCAATGCACATTGCTGGGCTTCATCCATGGGAGGATTAAAGGAATCCTTACAGCAACTGGAAATTCTTTGTTCTGGATGTTCTGTTCAGCTTGTTTGCTACCTGTCAGCTCTCAGCTCTGCCAGGCTCCAGTTGCTGACTGATGCCAGCGATAAGCTGCACACAAGGGACAGTAACTAAGATAAGGTCAAGGTTTCTTCCTGTTTGGGTTGTACTGTTAATTGAATGATTAATGGATTTCATAGTAGACATGTATTTGCACATAACAGTGAATAATGAAGGAGCTTTGCACAAAGTCATTTGGTATCTATTTGCATAATGTGCCTGAAAGCAAAAAAAGAAACAAAAAGGAATTCTGCAGGCAAAAGGAAACTCACTGGGAAATTATCTCCACAACGGTGTCTGCAGCAATACCCTGCCACTGCAAACCCTTTAGCAAGCTCAGCCCCATGCTGCACGTTCCAACATATATTGTGATTTGCTGGAGTCCTCATCTCTCATCTTCCTCAGTGTGACTCTGAGAGCCCATTGTTCCTTTCCTATACCAGCAGAGAAACTCTTAAAGATGATTTCTAGCATGGGGTAGTGCAGAACTTGCTTCACATCTGGCAATGTTTTATCCAATGGTCTGTTTCAGAGTGTGTCTGAGGCCAGAAATTCTCTCAGAGGTACAGCTTTGACAGGGAGAGGGAGCAGGTGGAGGACCGTTCCTGAGCTGAAAAGTTTTGCCAGGAATGGAAGAAACATCCTAACAAGAGAATTTCACCTGAATCTGACCTGCACAGGGCTGGTGCTATGGAATAGGATTCTCTCTTTACACATTTCTCATGTGTAACACTTGCACTGCGGGAAAACACACTCTGAATGTCCCAGATGAGAAGCTTCAGAAACAGATAACCAGGTTCTGTCCACGTGTATTTCTCTTTTTGAGAATAATGATCCTCCTATCTCTATGAACAGCTGCTATATCCTTGACCCCACAATTCTACACACAGAAAATGCTTTTGTAACAAAAATGAGACTTTTTTATATCACATCATTTGTTAACAGGGTTCACTGAAGCCACAGCAGCCTGAGGCTGAAGCGTGTTCAACACTAACGGACTGAGAAAACTCAGGGCAGGAAAGGCAGGAAAGCTGATTGTCATTTTGTTGGGTTTTTTAATGCTAGATAAAAAAGGCACAGATGAATGCTCAAAGGGTTAAATATTAGAACTGACAAGACAGTAAATTTTTCTAGCAAGCACCTCTGTTGATGACTTAGTTCAGCAAAGACACAGATGATGCTCTGTATCTGTGTTTTCCTGGAGAAGACGTCTTCCCTCTCTTCCTGTTCAAGACTGTTAAAAAAGCATGGCTGTCATGGCAGCAGAGCTGTTGCATCCCCAGGAACACAGGGGAGACCTGCACCCCCCAAGCAGGTGAGCACTGAGCTCCAAGGAGGCAGGGCTGTGTTTCCATCCCACTTGGCACTGAGGGTTTTCTGTCTGGTTCGGCTGACTCCCTTCCCAAGCTGACTCCCACCCATGAAAGGTAGCCAGCAGCAAAGTAATGTGGCAATATTGCTCTGGAAAGCTGCTGCTGTCAGGAGGACTCATTTATGTGACACAACTGATGTGACACAGAATCATCAAGCGTGCTGTTGCCATTAGTGGAATCTGTCCATGGATTTCCCATCCAAGGTCTGACAACCCGGTGCTGTTGATAAATATGGTCCACAGGAAAGGGTGTTTTTAGGAAAATGTTTTGCTCAAACTACTCTCTCTCTGCCACTGTAAACCTGAATGAGAGAGATAATACTGATCATGCAGTACAATCTAAGCTTTTTAGCAGAGAGGAATGCCACAAAACCAGCATAGTAGTCTACAGACTCCAAGTAAAGCCCTATCACTTGGGTTCTTGCAAAGTTCAGTGTATTTCCACAGTTACAAGGAGTTGGATTGTTAAAACTGGATGCTCTTTTCTGGCTCTCCTGAGGCCGGTCTGTACGTACCAATGAGCTCCTTGTTCCGGACGTCTAAGGCCATGTTCCTTAAGGCAGTGGCCACAGATGACACCACTCTGTCATTGTCCATCCTCAGCAGCTCCACAAGGATGGGCAGCCCCTTCTCCTTCCTCACGGCAGCGCGGATGTAGGCTGCGAACTGACACAGAACCCCGGTTACCCACCAATCCTCCGCAGCACTGCCACTGAAACAGCCCTGGGTGGACTGGGACTCTCAAGCATGTTTGGTCATTTCCAGTAAAAGATGACAAGTTTGATGTGTGCTTTTTCTGTGATTATAAAGAGCTGGCTCTTTGCCATTTTTCACTCATTCCTCTTACAAAGAGAGAAAGTATCTGAATAGATGATGATTACTGAAAAGGGAGCAGGAGGTTGGGTTTTGCTTGTATTTTTTTTTTAATAGCAATTTCATAATGGTCAAACTGAAAAAGGCTTAGCTGGCTTGCTGCAAGCAAAGGAAGCAATTCATGCTTGCTGTGTTTTTTAATTTCTCCGTAACAAATACATGACACAAATTAGTGTTCTCATGTGCTGCTTTTGTAGCACATTATATATGCAATGGCCAGAATGTATGGAAATAAATAATGGAATATGGAAATAAGGTAAATTTATTTGTCCTCGTCTTATTTCAACAGCACCTCCCTACCAGAATTCACAGCTAGAAGAAGCCAGAAAATTGTTTTGTTCTGATAAGATCAAAAGACGAAGCTGGAAGAAGCTTTTTCTGTTTGTTTAAAATAAAGGCCAGCTTCCAAATGGCTCTTGTCGCCCCTGCTCTTTGCCAAGGCTTTTCACTGTGGAAACATGACTGCAGCACATGAGCACTAATGCACAGGCAACAGGGAAATGCTCAGATGCACAGGAGAAAATGGCATGTCCCCACCAAACACATTCCAGGGTCTTACTAGAAAAAACAGCTGGACTACAAAGAGGAGGAGGAGCGGAATTCCCATACCTTCCAATTGCCTGCAGAAAGGTTCTGGAGTGATCCTGCAGAGCCCTCCAGAGTGGCTGGGTTGGAGCTCTCTGCCAGGAGTGTCAGGTATGGCTTCACCACTGATGGGTGCCAGAGCATCTCCACCCCTTTAGGAGACTTGGAAAATCCTGGGATAGGGCCAACTCCATCCCACTGAGAAAGGAATGCAGATTTGTAAGTGGACAAAACCTCTGTATTTTCATTCAATGTAGGGTTGTTTTTGTCAAGCTGTGTCCTCCCCCACCATGAGCCAAACCCATCTGAGGTATTTGCAGTACATTGAAAATACAAACCTGATCCTCCTGGGAAGTTTTTTTTTTCTTCTTCTTTTTCTTCCCCCAGCAGCTTGGCTCTGAGTCTTTGCTGGGTGACTCTTTTCCCAACAAGTCATCCAGTTCATTGATTCCCAACAGCCGTGCCTGAGGTACCTCCAGTTCCAAACGATAGGAAAGGTTCCTCAAGGTGCACACACAATTCTCCACTGTCTGAACCAAACCAGAGAGACACCACGTCACCAGCTCTTCCTCACACAGACACGAACCAAATCAAACCATTTCAGTAGAGGAGAAGAGGCACTGGGAGCACAAGTGCTAAACTCTAATGCTGGGCCTTGGGCTGTGTTCTGGCTGCTTCTCTGGGAAAATGCAATCTCTCTCAAATCTGACAGTATTTATAAGAGTGGTCTCTGCTATAGTGGCTTATTCTTTAACAGTTTGAAAATGAAAAGCATAAGAGCTTATTACTGTTTCATTAAGAAACACAGAGCAGCACTGCTGAAAACAAGAGGTGACCCTGTGCACACAGCTGAGTTTGGCTGTGCCTCAGTAACCTGGGTCTGGCAGTGATGCCAGTTGAGCTGAGGACATCACCATGCTCAGCTGAGCTGTACAAAGCCCCAAGACCAGACACGCAGTTTAGCACTAAAGTATCTGCAGATGAGACATGCACACACCTTGCTATCATAATCTGAGGTGTTCACACAGGTGTGGATCACATAGAGCAGCGAATCGACCAGTCCTTCACAGGACCTCATCTGCTTTCGTGCCTCTTCCCCAGCGGAGCTCAGGTTCCTGAAAGTTGGAATGACAAAGGAACACGGTGTGTGTAAGGACTTACAGATAATCACTTATTAGACAGTCTGCAGAAGGTTTTCATGCAGCTGATTAGTAATTGGTTAGCAACTCTTAGTGACTAACTCAGTAATTTTCATATTTTTCTATTAGGAAAAAAAGGACAATTGGAAAAGCTGTCTACATCATGGAACTCTGTAATTTATAGACTAAAACAATTCTTATGTCTTTAAAATTACAATACAAGAAAGACCTGCTGGATAACATGATTACTCTTTAAAAGGGAGTATTCCAGAAGAGCAAATACCTCAGGCATCCTGTTGTATTGCGCAGAACGAGGGAAGTCTGAAATTTCATTTTATGATCGTCATCAAAGGAGGAGCTGTTCCATCCCGAGTGGGGCACTATCACAGTGTTTGTCAGCGTGGACAGAGCATCTCTAATGATTGTCATCTTCACGGCATCACACGAAGACAAGTTCCAGAGAACCCCTTAGAAGACATTTCCAGGGCAGAAAAGTCAGCAGAGCCTTGGCAAACAAACATGAAGCAACACTGACAACTTAAAAGACATTACTTTAAATATGTGATGTGATTCTAGAGCAGGCAGAACGTGGAGAGCCAGCATCCAAAACGGAGGAAAGCAAGGTGAACAAAGTGACCAGTGGAGGGCATGGCTTTGGTTTGGTTTTTTGCCCTGACATTCCTTCTACCTCGCACCATATACCAGGGATATCAGGTACTAAGGAGCAGAGCTGAACATACAAGAAGGGATATAAAAATCCTACGGAAACTTTCTTCCTGGAAACAACAGCAACAAGTCCAGAGCATGTCCCATCCACCCATCAGCCGCATGGAACTGCTATCCATCTTTTATCCTCGGGCAGAGATCCCTAGTCCCCTGCCAGGGAAAGTCTCCATACATGACATTCAGATACAGAAGTATGAAACCTGATGTAAATTACCAGTAGAACTGTATATACAAATAACATGCTGAACACAGCATTGAATCTTCTTTTGCATCATGAAACACAGCTTAAATAATTTTTCTGAAGAAGTCATCCTTGATCATAATTCAGATTAAATACCATACACATTTACGTAGTTAGGATCCATCTTATGAATTCTGCAAGATCTTATTTAAAACTGTTGTCAAGAAAAGATAAAAAAAGCCTGTAATAAAACGAATGTTCAGAATCAATAAAGAAATACCTGCTGTGTGTGCAGGAGACTCATATGAGGGAAAATGCACCCTAAGTGGAGCTTTAGTGCAACTACCTCAGCATTCACTTCTCCCAATGACTCTACACTCTGTGCTATTTTAACTGATCAAGACAAGTGTCCAGAAAAATACCTTGCATTCCAGCTCTCTGCTAATTTCCCTTCCAAGCTTACCTGTCACCAGCTCTTTGACCTCGCCATCGACTGACTTCCTCAGCAGCCGCAGAAGGGCAGGAATCCCCCCCACGTTCTTCATGGCTATTTTGTTCTCATCAGTGGACTTTCCGTAAACGAGGTTCCTCAGCGCACCACAGGCATTCTTCTGAACCTCCAGGACTCTGTGATCCAGGAGATCCACCAGGTGCTTGATACCTCCTAGCCTACAGACCTGGAAAGTGGAATGTGAGGACCATCAGCACCCACTGATCTCACCCACCTCACTCTACAGATGTAAAAGGCTTTTGTTTTTATGAGAACCTTATTGACTTGATTGCTACATGGGACTGAACCTCTCCCCCCACCCCGCTGCAATGGCTGAGGGTCTTTTTCAGACACTTGCTGTGTTCAGAGAATTCTTATTGCATCTGTTTTGTTTCCAGTTTTAAAAGTGATTTCCTATACCCCAGAATATGTTTTTAGGGAATATTGGAAATAAGAGCTGATTATCACTGTGATCATCACCAGATCATCAAAACTATCACCTTTTCATCTCCCAGCAACAGTGAATTATGTGGGCTATCTTCTTACAAAAGTTGCACCAACATTTTGTTAACAAAAATAAAATTTATACTGAAAATAACATCTAGCACACACACAAAGAGCATGCAAATGAAAAGGCAAATTCCCTCAAATCAACAGGTCACAGCTGCTTTGCAAAAACAGCAGGTCTTTGAATGCAAAGTTTCAAGAGATTTCAGTAATAATCTGAATGTTCACCCAGATGTATTCTGCCCCCACATCACAGTGGCATAAACAGTTTCCTCCATTTTCTGTAGGATTGGGCTCCTTTCCTTTGCCTGGCAGCTCACTCATTCCCTATGATGCCGTAAAACACCTTGATAAAAACCAGTGAAAGCACTCCAGAGCTCCTGGTTGTTCTTGTCTCCAGTCACCAACAGGTTACACATAGCCAGGCTCTGGCAAATCTGCTTTAGAGTTCTGCTGGATGACAACTTTAAGGTAAAAGATTTCCATAGAATTTCCATGCAGCTCTTACGACAGGAAGAATCTGAGTGTGCATAATTACAACCCCCAGGCACTTCAATATTCGCATCCACCTGGTACGCACAGGAACACAAGAGGGTCACACATACTGTGTCACGATGAAGAAAAAGGGAAGAGGCAAGAGGCCTAGTTTTCCTGTAGGGCTGCCCTGGAAGAGCAGCCCAAGCAGCACCTACCTCTGTTTTCACTTTGTTATCCCCAAAGCAGAGGTGCTGCAGATAGGCAGCTGCGTTGGCCTGCACCGACGGGAACTGGTGCTGGAGCATGTGAATGACCTCCGGCAGCTCCGGATCTCGCCACGCAAACTCCCTTCAGTGGACAGCACACGGAGAGAAGGCATTACTCACAGAGGAGGGGGTTTACTAAGCACAAGTACTGCAGCATCTTAACGGCTTTCCAACAATTCACTTTTTTCTGGAGTAAGAGGGCTAGAAGGAAACCCAGGCATAATGGGATAGCAGTGGGTCACATCAGCTTTTAGTCTTCCAGCTGGAAAAGGAACACTATATCCGTGTGCTTCAGTTGGCTTATGGACCACACAAATACAAATAATCACTAAAGTAACATGGACTCAAACATTTCAACCTACAAAAATCTCCCAAAAGTTAAATATATAATGCAAAAGATACCCCCACAACAGTGCTTAGGGGCATCATTTCCACACAACATTTTTCTCTCAGTGCTCGGTGTTCTCCCTAGGCAGAAGCCAATTATACCTCAACAAAACCTGCACATCCTGAAGTGCTATTGTCAGAATCAGATGCTGTTTGCTTGATTTGAGTTATTCAGGGGTTGTAAATTTAAAATCATTAAATAATATCTCCTTCATTAAACCACAATGATTTTGTGCAGACCAATCTTGGAAAAGTCATGAAACATGCCCAGTTTGCAGATTTAGAAACAGAGTAATTAATATTTGCTGGGCCATTTGCCTTCTGTAAAAGAGAACTGGAGGGGGATAAAGTAGTATCTTAAGTTTTCCCAGGCTCAAAAATCCAAGTAAAAAAAAAAAACTAAAACAAACCCAAAACCAAACTCCCAAAACAATCAATCAATCAATCAATCAAACAAACAAACCAACCAACCACCCCACCAAAAAACCATAAACCAAACCCAAAAGAAATGAAAAAACCAGCAAAGTATGTTCCAAGAACATTAGCTGGGAAGCTGTTCCAAGACTAATGCTGGCCTGGCCATTCAGGTCTCTCCCAGTCACACAAAGGGGAAGTTCAGGTCTGTGCCCACTTTGAACTGCTCAACAATTCAGAGGCTTATTTTTCCATACTAATGATAGGAAAACCCTAGGGGAAACTGGCTTTCTAGAAAAACTAGTTGCTTTCCCTCTCATTCCAGAGTGGTGCTTCCTAACAGCCCACTCTGAGGCTGTGTAACATGCTCTCCTGCCACAGCCTGGTGTGCACATCAGAAACTGGAACAGATTAAGGTAAAAGCTATTCCTCTGTAATAACTATTCCTCTGTAACAAGCTAAGAAGGTGCATCAGCAGTGACAACTGAGTCAGTTTCTTTAAAGTTCCTTGCTATGAATGGGAAGCATCCCTGCTACAATAACTCTTATTGCCACCCTACCAGAGCAGGCAGCCTCCAAGCTTTACTACCTAGAGCTAAGATTACCCTATTAACATCATTTGGATGAGTGCACCATTCAGTTAAATGAAACTAATTCCATCTCTCAATATCTATTAACAGATTAAATATATCAATTTCCACTAATAAATAGAATAACAAAATCCATTAAAGCAGCATTTCCATTGTTGAGATGACAGGACTGGCCCAGACTAGATAACTGCCTGGTGCTGTGAGCCTGCTGTAGATGGGAGCAGGGGAATGCAGCAAAAAGCTCCAGTCTCACCATCTCTGCTTGAGGCTTCTTTGGAGCCCACCATGTCCCCAGGACAGTCCTGGAGGCATGGCTCAGCCCAGCTCCTCCAGGATGAGCTGGTTTCTCAGTGAATCAGCAATCCAAGGAGGGACTGAAATTCCTACTAATTCCAAATCCACACCGAATGTGCACATAAGTCCTTCCAAGCTGTGCACGGCCAGGACTTTGATACTCCCAGGTTAAATAAAATGTTTTAGTGCACAGTGTTTAGAGTAAATGAGAATGACGATACTACGCTTGTCAGAGGCTCACACTGTGCACAGACATCTGCAACATCAAACCAGTAATTATTGCAGAAATATGTGTGTTCACTTTCAAAATGGCACATTTATAAATAGTTTTAACACTTATTTTGTTTTGAAATTTAAGCAAGCTGTTCATAAAAAGTTCATTCAAATAAATTAGGTCTGTACTTTTGAATTTTCAAGCCCCAATTCCCATTCATAGAAAAAGAAAACTCACTACAGTGTTAGAGGTTACTAAAAAATATTTTCAATAATCCAGTCAAATCTCATCAAAGTTGTGTTCCCTGCAATAATTTCTCCATAAAAACAAACATGTGTGACAGGTGTTTTTTCTCACTGCAAGAAGCAGCCCGTGTTTACTGTTTCGGCAATAAAGGCGGAGATGTATTTACACGAGCCGGGGCGGACTGGGCCAGGCAGTGTGAGGGTGTGAGGGAAGGCTGTGCCCCGGCTGCAGCCGCGGGCCCTGCCTCGCGGGGACTTGCCTGGGGTCCTTGTGGATGCTGTCGATGGAGGGCGAGCGCGTGGTGCCGCCGTCGGGGTGCAGGCGGCCGTAGCCGGGCTCGGGCAGCCGGAACGGCAGCGCCCGCAGCGGCTCGGCCAGCGCGGCCGCCGTGGGCAGCCCGTAGGTGTTTCTTTGGTATGTCAGGGTGCTACGCTGGCTGGAGGATCGCTGCAGGTTACCCATGCCTAGGATAAAACAGTGTCAAAAACAACCAGGTAACAAGTGCCTGCTGAAGAGAAGGGGCGACACCTACTTAACAGTGCAAGCAAAAAAACCATCAGTCTTGAAAATGTGTACTGTGCTCCACGTTGCAAGTTGATGCCAGATTTCATGGAGCAATTTCTCAGTGTCTCATGGAAATGGAGAGGTTAGTTACAGAATGAAAGGTTTCGTGGGATCAGACTCATGCCTCAGCTTCCCTCAACAAATATTTAAAGTAGGAAATTTATCCCATGCCAACAAGCAGAAATCTGGGTGCAAAGTGTTTTCAAAGTTCATAATATCAATTCACCAACTGTAGCAAAAAGAAAAAAGAAGTAAATAAAAATTCATATTGTTTATATGATAGTTTGCTTTCCCTAACTACATACATACATTTCCCCTGACAAAAGGAAACACGTGGATCATTGCAAAGATGAAACTGAGCAGTTCGGGAACAAGAACGTGCGTCTTCCAATCTGAACAGAGCTGTTGCGGTGGCTCTTATTCTTCCAAGGAAAGTGGTATTAAGTAGATAAGTAAACAAAGAATTCCAATTTCTAGTTATATTTCTTCATTGGCACATCCTGACAAACTCCATTTATTCTAGGTTGTGGAAAGCAGGAGAATTGCAAAAACTGGTTGCTCCTTCAGCACTATGCTCTTGGTATTACAGTTACATTAGCAAACATTAAAAAGTCATTTTCAAGTGTGTGAAAACATGGCATATGAATCGGACAGTTCTCTATAAATACTTCTAGAGAGTTACTTAACTAAATCACTCTAATATTTTAAGAGTTTTTGGAAACCACTATACAGATTATTAATCAACCTTGAAGAACAAACTGCATTGCAACATGCATTACATTTCTCTCTACAGAAAATAAATCCTAATACTAATCTAATGCCTATGCTCTTCATAATACATGAGTGGCACTTCTGTGAGATACTAGAGGAATATTTTGGTTTCAATAGACAATCCTCAGCTGTAGCATTTACCATTATGCTTTGTTGAGAAGATGGGTAAAACAGTATTTTTACTGTGAAAGATGCAGTAGGTAATTTTAGTGGCAAGCTCTTGTTTTACTGTATTGATGAATAAAAAAACCCCATGAACCAACTCAGTTCTTAAGAGAGAGATGCACAGAGAATGCAAGAGAGGAAGCAATAAATTCTGTGTGTCATGGACACACTTATCTGGGATGTACCCGTGCATGTGCTATCAAACAGAAAACACTCTGACCCCAGCCTGACAGCGATGTATAGCCCCAAGCATTCCCTGCGAACATCACAAGAGCCTTTTAATTCCTGCAGGTTATTTTAAGTCCTTCCAACCTAGCTTCTGTCTCCATTAATTGATACCCTGTAGCTCTTCCTTCTGCACTGGCATTCCGTGAGCCTCCCCTGCTCCCCGTGCCCCGGCACAGCGGGCTCGGACGAGCCGAGGCCGTCACCCACCGGAGCCGGTGCGGAACAGGGCGGCCTGGGAGCCGTGGTGCAGCTCGATGGTGCCGTGGTTGGGGCTGCGGTACACGGGGCTGTAGAACGTCCTGCCCTCGTAGATGGGGGTGATGTGCATGTCCGGGGACACCGCCGAGCGCAGCTCCTGCCCCAGCTGGCTGTGCTGGCTCGCGTACGAACTCCTCAGGCCTGCAACCAAGCACAGGGACATGCCTACGTGGCCCATCTTCAGCAAAGCAACAGAGCTGTCAGGCCTGAATCTTTCTTCCTTTAGCCAAGAAAAGGTGTTGTTTAAACTTACCAGTACATTAAATGGCCCATACTGAAAGGCTTGCTGACAAACCAGCATTTCCTTGACCAAAAGTTTTGTCCATGTACTAACAACTTGAAATTTTCTGACTTAATTTTTTGGTATCATTTACAGTCTAAACCACAGAGAATAAAAACTGAGTCAGCACGCATGGTGCACAGATTCAGCAATAACAGAATGAATGTATAAGTATGGACCTGACAGAAATCCTGTCATGACAGAGGACACAGCCTAAAGGGGTTGTAATCCTGAAACTGAAACAGTCCATAGCAGTAAGGGCAAACATCTGCTTGATAGTGGCAGCAGAAATGTAAGCACATGGAGAAAAATCTTTATAAAGGTTTAAATAGCTCATGATGTGAGTACATATAAACAGCTATGCTGCAGCTGGATTCGTATTTTTCACCTTGCTATATATTTAATATTTCATGCAAAACGTATACACCTCTGTCGACTTCGGCATTACCACTGCAGACACTAAAGCTTTGGCAGTTATCAAAGCAGCAGAATATGTGAAATGAGCTATGCAAGTATGATGAAATGATGGAGGTTACAGAACAACTTCAAAAGTACAATGGAGTAGTGATGTGTAACAAAATGTATCCTTCATCTGTGTATTCTCCCCCCCCAAAATCCCAGACCTCCTCTGCCACAGTGTCTGCAAGGAAAGCTTTGGGCCCTCACTACGAAAACACATCTACATGTGGTGAGAACAGAGGACTTGAGCAGGCAAAGAGGGCAGCAGGGCTTTTCCCATCAAACTCATTCCCAACCCCTTATCAAACTGGCATATTATTAAGTCTTACAAACAGAGGTGAGGGAGAAGACACATTTTATCTTTTACTGAGGAATTAGAGCATTTTGGAGTTTCCTGCACTATAATGGTTCAAAAGAAAAACTAGAAATTGCCATCTGTTTCAAAGGGCACATGGTCTAACTGGAAAATCACCTTGTCTGTGCTCATTCAGATGAAGGTCACAACAAAATCAGTAACACACAAAACTTCAAATGTAAAGCATGTTAACAAGAACTACCTCTCAGATGAATAGATTCTACCTTTTAGGGCTCTATTTTAAGCTAGTATTAAAATGGTTACCCTATATTTAACTTGAAGTATAAGATAGTCTAGAAATATCAGTGGAAAAAACCCCTAATATTCAGTGGTAATAAGCTATATATTTTAGGAAAGAACTAGACATAAAATTAGTTCCAGGCTAGTATGCTTTACTTTATGTTTAGCCTGCACACACATTTAAATGTACTTTATCTCTGAAAATGCTGACATGCCTTTGTAAGACTTAGAATTTCATTTAGCAACTTAAATAATAGGATTTAATTCAATGCATGGCTAGCAGTTAATAATCATAAAGCCACTATTCATGAGGAACTTGCAATTGACACAATGTTTGACATCAATATTTACAACTGACCTGACACCAGCACTGCCATTGTGCCCCAGTGCTACAACGTTTCATCCACAAGACCAGGACCGCATTCTGTGTTTTCTACAGCTGTGGTCTGCGCCCGTTACTCACCTGTGAGGCTATCTGGCCGCGGGGGGACCATCCTCTCATAGATATCATACTGCTGTCCGTACTGTTCCATGTCATGAATTGTCCTCTGCAGCGTCGTCCCCAGGTGCTGTGGAACTGCCGTCATGCCAGAGCGCTTCGGGGAAGAGGACCCCAGCTGAGTTTGGGATGGAGAACCCACTCTGGTTTGCACATCAGTAAGGGCAAGAGGAGAGCCGACTCTGCCCGCTGTCTGGTACGGGGCAGTGCCGCTGCCGGGGTTTGCCTGCCGCGAGGTGAGCGAGCCGACGCGGCGCACGGCCGAGGGGGAGGCAGGCCTGTGCGCGCCGTACGGGGAGCCCGCCCGCTGCACGGGCAGCGTGGTGGATGAGTACGCGTGGGAAGGCAGCGACCTCTGCTCAGCAACGCTGGGAGAGCCGTACCCGCTCCCCAGAGACGTCCGCAGCGACCCCCGCGACGGGGACATGCTCGTGCTGACCGCGTAGGAGGGAGACTGCGCTCTGGACGGCACCGAACTGACCCGTCTCATCACACGGTTGGTAGCGGTATTTGCTGAAGGCTGTTGAAAATCAGAAACATTTGTGAGTTTTATAATTTAGGTCACAGAGTGGATATTGTTCTCCTGTAAGACAGAGAAGTCAGCAGGAAATGCACACACCTCAATGGTATATGCAGGTGGCTGGAGTGTACCTTCTACCCTAAACCTAATTCCTTCAAGTTTCCCTGTAACTTTTTTCTAAGCAATGCTTCTTAGTATATAAAATGACAATTTAACATTAAAAACCCACCTGTTTCTCATTCTCATTTGGCTTGCTATGTTAATTTTCACCTATGCTTTCCTTCCTCACTACTCAACCACTCTGGAAATTCAGGAACAGTAATGCAAAGAGTTCTGGTATAATCCAGAAATATTCTAACAATTACTGTCTTACCATCATTCCACTTACTGAAAAAGGAGGGAAAAGCTAGAAACCACAGAATGTACAGGAACACAAGTAGCACCCTCCTTTAAGAACTATGCTTACATACAGGCTAACTTCTAGGAAGGTCTTCCTCCATTTCACAATGAATTTTGAGTGAGTGATACTTTCTTGATATGATAATAGCAGCGTACTGTGCAGTCAGGAGTGCTAATTCACTTCAGCTCCTGTGAATGACCCAGATCACAAGTGCTGATCCCAGCAAAGGAGTCTCTGCTGCAAGCCATTCCCGCTTTGTGTCCAGTGAAAGCATTAAACAAAACCTAATCTCATAACATTAACTCCAGCCCATACAAAGGGGGGCACAGCTAAACAGCTACTGTCTCTAAACCCTGCTGGAGCCCGTGCACAGCCAGAGGTGCACTGGTCAGAGTACCTGGACTGACGTCTGCCCCTCGGCGCGTGAGCTCCTCACCACATCATGGCTGTTGAGGGGTCCACCAAGGGAATGCTGCTGTCTGATCTCTGCCTTGTTCAAGTTTTGGCTGTTATGGAAACTGCTTATTTCCTGGTAACCACTGTCAGAATAAGAATTCATTTGTGTTGAACTTCTTGAGTTACCTACAGACCCTGTAAATATGAAACCAGCATAAGAATAAAATCATCTAACAAGCTCACCAAGTATTATATAACTTTATTATTTGTTGCATTCATAACTGTATTACATTTTTATACAGTCAAAACAGAAATATATTCTAATATTTAAAATGCACACAACAGACCCTCACTTTCATGGAGAGATGTCTGCTCTGGTGAGTAGAGAGTCCCTTGCTCTGCTTCTGTCCTAATATCATAGGCATTGGTGTGAACACCCTCTGACACCTGGGGTTTGCTTACACTGGTGGGCGGAGGATCTGAAAGAATAAATTATTTAGATAAATCCAGTGTTTCATATGCAAGTTTCCTTCAAACTCAATAATGATCATTTCCTCATACATACTAATGGAGGACCAAACAGAATCAGTTTACTGGCAGACAGGTATCATCTCCCAAACACAATCAGTACAATGTTAATATAAATCTCTGAGAATTTTTTTACCTGAAAGTTTTGATGTAGCTCTACAGCTCTAATTTTTCAAACATATGTTCCAATCTATTTTAATGAAAAATTACTTAATTATCTATAGACTCTGAAGACTAGAAACACTGAGCCACTGTGCTGCAGTGCCCAGTGGATAGCTACCCTTGTCTTAAGGGCCTGTAATCAATACCTCCAGATGTAAAAGGCTGAGCTGAATTTCATCCCTGTTTGTGTACTATGAACAGTAGTTGCTGAAAATTTCTATATTTTTTTTTAGTAAACTAATATCTAAATATTTGCCTCTTAAGCTAACTTCAGTTCCAAGAATGCCAGATGAACTGTAGAGACAAATGACAGTGTTGTAAGGAAAGGCAAAGGAGGCACAGCAATGCTTTTATGAAGAAAGGAAAAAGTTAGAGTCTGGAAAAAAAGGAAAAATATGAGGATACTGAATCAACATTATTTTAACAGAAATATTAAGCATTCAGTTATCATGTTAAGCAGGCAGCAAAGATGCAGTAGAGAACCACAGATCGGTTTAGGTTGGACAAGCCCTCTGAGACCATGGAGCCCAGCTGCTCCCCCAGCACAAGGCCACCACTGCCCCACGATCCCAAAGTGACACATCCACGTGGCTTTTAAATCCCTCCAGGGATGGGGACCCCACCCTGTCCTGGGCAGCTGTGCCAGGGCTGGACAGCCCTACCATGAAGAATTTTCCCTAATATCCAAGTTAAAGCTCTCTGAGGAAGCAGAGTAGGCAATGGAGGTTACGTTTAAAGGTAACACCTGAAAGGTAAATTCTTGCCACAGAAATCCATGAAAGAGCCTGGAGCAAATCCAGCGGGAACATGCCAAGGAGCACCAGCCCAGCCCCAAGGACTGCTTGGTGCCAGAAGCTGTGGGTCCTGGGCAGCGACGCCTGATGCACAGAAATACTCTGGCTTTTACCAGTGGCTGCACACAAAATTCTGGTGTCTCACTACCTGCATAATGAGCCACAAGGAACATTCATACTAAAAATGTTACTCAGCAATTGCTATTATGAAGAACGCTTGAACACTAGTCAGAGTTTTAAAAAAATCAATAAATCCTAGAAATTCTAGGCAGTCAGCAGTTATTTACCAGTAGTGCATTCTTAGGTCAAAACTAGCTTGTAAAATTTGAGGCTAGTTATTTTACTAGGAGTATTATGACCAAATTTAATTAATATTTAATAAGAAGTGTTACTACACTTCCATTAGTTTAATCATCAGTATGCCTAGAAATGATCCAGAGAACCAACACTGCCAGGACTGACTTCACAGCCTGTTACACCAGCTCAACACCAGATGGTAACAGCCACCAGTGGGTGTTCCTTGTTCTTCGGAATAAAACACTTGGAGGACTTGGACATTTACATTAGGATTACATCCAACTTCAATACTTTAATCTTCAATCTTTTTGTTTATCTAATACAAGGCCCTATTATCTCAGTTACTGGATATTACATGATACTAAATCAATGTCAAACTGACAATCAGTTTGGGAAGAGACACAGGAAGAATAAGGTCCAATTGTGCTGTTCAGTGCAGATGTTCCCAGGACAGAGGTTTGAGCCCAATCTCACTCCCATCACGCACTACTCACCAGGCCAAAGCCTTCATAGGGCTAAAAAATAAAGATTGTTTAGGCTGTTTAACAAAGGCAAGAATGCACAATAAAATCAATTGTTGTCTTTCTATCTGACTCCACTACCATAAAACAGAAGGAATGCCCTGAGTAAAATAATACCCTTCTTATAAATGGCTGATCTAATATTCTATTTATAAGTGCCTGCAAAACAACATCACTTTATATTTCTGTGAAAAATTCTGTATAATTCTACTGATGCAGAAAGCAATTACAGCTACAGTCACATCTTATCATACACTGATGCTTTTGACATAAACCACTACCTACAGTAACAGAAAAGGTGATTTAAGGCAGTGGTTTAATCCATCTTTATCTTCAGGATTTTCAGATTACAGTTCATAAAGCAACTAGTGACACTTCTACAAAGCAAAGATTCATGGTGAATTGGGGAATAAAAACTTATAATCAAACCACAATCACAGCATAAATGTAAACAGGAAATGAAATGTAGATCACATTGGACCTTCTTCACCACATTAGGAACTTCTAAACAAGAAATAGGGCTTTTTTCCCAACATGCCCACTTCTGAGCAATTACTTCAGGAATGGCTACTTTGAATATAAAGATGTGTGGAATACACATCTAGGTTTGCATTAACACATAGAACATTGAAACAGAAGTAGAATTTTTGGCCATATGTCAAATGACTGCTCAGCAGGGAGATGCACATGAGATTGCTAAAGAAAAATGCACAAATGTGAAGGGAGAATTAAAGAACAAAATAAAAACATGAGCTGGATGAAAGAAGAAAGAGAAAGAGAGAGAGAGAAAGAGAGAGAGAGAAAGAGAGAGAGAGAAAGAGAGAGAGAAAGAGAGAGAGAAAGAGAGAGAGAGAAAGAGAGAGAGAGAAAGAGAGAGAGAGAAAGAGAGAGAGAGAAAGAGAGAGAGAGAAAGAGAGAGAGAAAGAGAGAAACTAATAGAAGGTCAAGGAAGAAAGTGAGTAAGCTATGGGAAAATCAGAAGAGAAAATAAAGCAGTGGAATGCAACTGGTTGAAATAAATAAGTAAAACAACACCTGAGAGCTCTCAAAAAAATCTGTACCAGTTGTGAAATATCATTGTGACATTACAGAGCAAGGGGAAACAATGTGATTAAAACATCGCCAAAAAACAAAATCCACAAATCCAACATTCACATTGAAAAAATATGTAAGACTTGTTTCTCGGTTACTTGAAAAAAACAAATTTGATTTTTGTTTAAAACCACTGCTGAAAGAATACCTGAAAAGCACCACCATGACTAGCAAAAGTTAAATGGCTGTGCAAGTAGGCTGCTGAGAATATTAGCTTTAAAATAAAGGAAAAAAGCTAACACGTGCCTCACCTCAGGTGCAGCAACAGAAACGATGAAAATACAATTATGCACAAGTTTAAGAGCTTAATTTCCAAATAAAACCCAGGAATGTCGTATAAAGCAATGCCAATGATGGTAATTATGAATATGCTTGATTGAGCAAGCAGCAGCAGACAGGGTCCCTGAGCAGCAGCCAGTCAGCTCCATGAGCAGGACAGGAAGGCTCTGCAGAACGGGGTTCATGCAACTCCCACCCTACAATGCCAGCTGCACTGGGATTGCACCATTTTGGCCAGCATGACAAGAGCACACGGTCACCCAGCACAAGTGACTCGCAGGAGCCCCTGTCCGTGCCTGTCCTGCAGTGGCTCCTGCACATGCCCCCATCACTCCAGAGCCCACGGAGCTCAGAGAGCAACTCTGCAATGTCAAACATCAACTGATGCACACAACCTGTCAGAGCTCTGTGCTCTGCCTGTCAGGGCCAGAAGGGTTATTCCAACAGACCAGGGAATGCCACCTTGAAGATACAGTCCTACCTTCTCCCCCAATATAACCAGGAGCAGATGTAGCAGTACAAGAAAAATGCTTATTTTGGAAAGAAAGTTCACACTATCTCAAGGTACAAAAGTAGAAAAAGCACTCTCAGAAAAACCTCAACTTATTAGAGATTTTCTCAGTTAAGAAAGAACATCTGCAAAACGAAAAAGTAAAAAAAAAAACAAACCAAACAAACAGTTTTCAAGCTTAAAACATGCAGTATTTTTTCATGCTCCTTACCTGCCAAGGGGAAGACTCACAAGTAAATAATTGCAAGGAAGACCCAGTACATGACAAGCCTTGTGTTAGAGTCACAGCTCACACAGAAATGCAAAGGCACAAAGATACAAGAAAAGTACTTGCAACTACCTATAAGCTCAAGCACCTTTTACAGTAACATAGAGAACACATATGTCTCATATGTGACAAAGAAACCATTAATGTCATACTTTAGAAAGGACACTTGGGAAAGATATGTAGCATTGCTGCTTAATGTTCCATTTGTGTCAAAACAAGCAATGAATGCCAAGAAAATAAATCTACTTGGGCTTAAAGCAGATTGTACATAAAAGATAATACCTGAGGATCTCCAAGGAAATGACTTCTCAGTAGAGCTGCAGAAAGAAAAAAAATTATCACACAAATGAACCATGTGGTTAATTTGGACTTTTCATTTTGTTTTTAATTAATCATAGAAACCTTTACAAAACCCCCCAGCAGATAAAACTTATATAGTCCATCTAAATATCACTCTTCAGTGCTTTATACCTGACAACCAAACCACTGGCTATCGAGTTCAATTTTCTGTTAGTCTGTGGGAATTATTCACGGTAACTTCCTGTACAGCACAGCACCAGGCAGTGCAACCTGTGTGCAGCAGGACAGGTGAGAGCACCCCTCATGACACAAACTGCTGTTTAAGGTGTTATGCTGTCAATGACAGCCCACAGCAGTGTGTGCCACCAGCAGCACTGCACAACCAGCGTGCACAGCCCGCAGACACCTGTGTACCACCAGCACCAAACATTTTGTTCGGACAGCAGCAGTTACTGCTCGTGGCAGGGTCCAGCAAGGGAGGTTTGGGGATCACCACTTGAGAGCATCTGGCTTCTACATATAAAGCAGTTCAAAAATCATAGGTCTGTTTCTGTTCATTATTTCACTGTTTTTTTCAGTTTTCCAGAGAGATTTCTTTGTACAGAACAAGTCAAACCACCTGACACACACAGCTACAATTCTGAGAGTGAGGTGATAGATGTCGCACTGTCCAGGTTAGCAAGATGCCTTCAGAATCAACTACAGCACAGACCAAGCAGGTATCTGATATCAGTGTAAAACACAACCTTCTGCATTTTTCCAATACTGATTTTTTATCAAACTATCTGTCTGATGTCAGTGTAAAACACAACCTTCTCCTGCATTTTTCCAATACTGATTTTTTATCAAACTATCTTCACCCTTTTGTCCTTCCACTGAGTCATGTGCTTTCCTGTGCTCACACTAGTACTGATGAAGGCAAATGCAGAACTCATCCATGTGTTATTAACATCAGTCTAAATATTTTTATGGGAAAATGTATTTCCTCACTCAAAATATAAAATACCAAACTATGAATAATACATCATTTTTCACAGTGATTACAAGATACTGTTTTCCAAATAAAAAACTCTTCAAAGGAAAAACAGGCAAGTCCATCAGATTTGATTGTGTCTAAATATCAGCATGAGACACTGATTTTGGGTAAAATGTAGCAATTTCTAAATGACCTTTTATTTTACTTCTTCCTACCACAGCTACCGATTACAAAAAACTAGCTTGGCCACACGAACAGCATGAGATACTTCTTTTCTAAAATGAAAACAAGCACTTAGGAGCCTTTTTGGAAACAAAATATTTGTACAAGAGTGCTAAAGACACATGCTAGCACAAACTGAACTGGAGTTCAATGAGACTTCAAGTAAAAGGAGAATTCCAATGCAGACTTCAGGTGTCTGAAAGTCAACCTCTGGCCCCAGAATTCTCATGCTACCTGAATACCAAATTTTCCACTCTTTCCCTTTTGCTCTGCTCTTGAGACTTTTTGGGAACTCAGTTCCTTACACTGAGGCAAGATGGCTGAGTGCTGCTGGCAATGGTAACACACGCCGAATACACACATATACTTTACAGTCACACACGCAAGGCTATAACCCAGAGCACATCCCTGCCCAACATACCTCACTACTTGCCCTTCCTTTACAGGTACAGAACATCGGAATGAAAAAGGCTGCTCTGACCGTGGGTCACAGGAAGAAAGCTGCTTCATCAACACTTCAACTGGTCAAGCATTTAACTTGACTCTTATTAAATGATTTTGGAACATGTCTAGCATACATCACCTACTGATATCATCACCTAGCAGGTGCAGTGTTTAGAAAACAGCCAATCTGTCAGCTTTGAGCAGTAACTCCAGTGCATTTCATTTCAGTGTTTAAAGCCTTTGTGATGACACACTGGAGGGCCCATGCCGAGCTGCTGCTGGAATTAGTCACAATGCTGTCTCTTCCTGACAGCAGCACGTAATACATCCAAAGAGAACCCACACGTGGCAAGCTGAACTTTGGAAAATGCTAATTTAGCCCACTACTATCCTTGAAAAAGAATTAGGTCAGTAGAGTAGAAATGCAGAAATATTCCTCTATCAGAAATATCATAACAGCTTGGTATGACATACATGACATTTCAATTAGAGAAGATATGACAGTAACACAAATATTTGGTAACTGGAGACACAGCATGCATACAAAATGTGCTGAAATCCATTTATGCCTTTTGATTTTTTACCCTTTTGATGGTTTTGCTCACGTGTATTTTTAAGCATTTAGATTGGTTTGTTTGGGTTTTTATTGTTTGAGGTTTTGATTAATTTGATTTTTTGTTGTTTGTTTGTCTTAATTTCACACCTTTTCCTTGCCATTTCACTGCTTTAGTTCAAAGCTATCTTAGATACAAAATTGAACCAGCTGTCAATCTGGAAAAAGTAAAAATCTGATATATGGAAAAGGTTTTGTATGAAAACATTTAGAAACAACACACACTAAGGGTCACCAGCACTGCTTTTCATGTGGCAGCTCGCAAACACTTTCCAGCTTTGAATTTCCAGGTTAGAACAGGGGCCAGCATCTCTCTCAGTGAAATGGCTCTGCCACTCTGCTAAGGCAGAAGGGGCTGGTGGAGGTCCCAGTGAGGTCTCAGCCCACAGCTGTACACAGCACAGCAGGCCTTCAGGAGCAACACTGACATTTAGGGAAATTGCACATTTTTGAATTTGTTAAGCAGTGTGCTATTTTATTACAAATTATGTAAACACAATTATGATCTCCAGTTCCTAGACTGGACAGGTCAATTCCCAGTGTATCTTTTGCAGGTTTTGCATGACATGAAACAGCTTAAGCCTTTTATCTCAGCAAGTACTCCACAAGGTGAAAAGTATTTCTGATTTAAACTGCACCACTTGAGAGAAAAGCAGTGATTTCCATCGCCTACTTTCCTGCTTGGCTATACTGCTGCTGTCATCAAGAAAAGGCAACAGATGAAAAAAATTAAGTACTATTTATTAAATATTTATAAAATGGTGAAAAGCTGTAAAAAGCTAAAAAAATAATTCTGTTAAAAATGTATGTACTTCACACATACTCCTGTAGTATTTCAGCTCCCTGTTGCTACGCCTCCACCGTTGGATTACATCTGTGCTGAGAGGGGCAGCAGCAAAGGGCCGTTCCCGGCCAGCCGGGCGCGCTGCCCGCCGAGCTGCCAGCCGCACTCCGGTACCCCCAGACTGAACGAGCTGTTTCACCTGTCCTTTAGCTTCCATTTTAAACACCTACAGCAACAACACATTTACAACTATACACACTATATAGAAAACTTGGTGTAACCTTAAATTCGTACTATAGGGGGATTTCTCTAATAAAATGTCATGTACTAAACTCCATAAACTTGTACTACCCCTTACAAGCAACCACGAAAATCAGTATTTTACTTTTCTTGTTGAGACAGGTAAGCAGACATTTATGACATTTACACAAGTATTTTAAGAAAATTATGTAAGTTTCAGTCTTCAACTTTTCTAACACCTATCTTCTTGAATTCACCAATATAACTGATTTTTCTACCCACTCTGCCAGACCCTGTACCGGGAGCCTAAGCACTCCTATGCTCCCCCCCAAAACAAATTAACCAGCACTGCCACCAAAAACAGGTAGTCCTGGGACTTGCTGGCTGTTTCCAGGCGACCCTGGAAACCACTAGTTCTCCAGGCATGAATTCAGAAAGTGTCTGGAATAATCCACTATTATCACTAGAGAGGCCTCTTGAAACTGTCCCATAACACTTTACAGCAATAAATTTTTTTAATCCTTCAGATATGAATAGAGGTGAATAGCTATCAGTGAAAATATATTGTATAGAGGACACAAGCACCACTAAAAAGCCTTTAATTTATGGGACAAATGAAAGTAAAGTCATCAGGACCTGTACCTTGTGCTGGCGATACTTGGTGACTCTGCTCCAAGCCTACATCTCTCTAGCTGATTAGCCACAATTTGCCTTTCCACTTCCAGTTCTCTGGTAAGTCTTTGAAATTGAAGCTCCTGAAATTTCAAAATAAAAAGAAAAGCATTCTTGATGTTAAAAAATGGGTGTGGATTAACTCTGAAACAATCACTGATTCATCACAGTTGTGTGTTGTGTTTTGACTCTTCCTTAAGTGCATAAACTATAAAAGTGGAAATTAAATGTGTCTTTATATCAGTGATTCATGCAGATATTGATTTATCACCTGTTACAGAAAGAAAAACACGTTTAAGCATTCTTGGGTTTTACTACTCCTGCAATTAAAATTTTTGGGTTTTCTTACATTACCACAGTCTAACAAAATCAGTGCCTATAAAGTCAGTCTTCAATTTAATCTATATTAAACCGGAAAATATCCTAACCTTTCCAATTACAAAGCTTCAAATCCTAAGCTATCCTACATTCTGATTGTATTTGGAAACCTTAAGATTTATAACTTCAAACTGGCTGAGTGTAGAGATGTGCTATTTCACCTTTTCTGAGTTCACCTTTTTTTATATTTCTTAGTCAAGGGTACCAAAGTTCTTCAGCCTTTTTAAGAGGCTTTTGTAATGCAACACTGCAAGGGTCATGTGGGAAATACCAGTGCTGCACAGGAGGGGTGCAACTGAAATCTGGAACCATTTTCTAAAGCTCTCTGAAATCCAGACTATGTCACATCAAAGGATATTGAGGGCGTTTTTCTCCTCAGTTAGTTTTTATTGACCAGAGAAAAGGGTTCTATTGAGCAATGGCATTATTTTTCAAACTGATACTGTAAACCCTCTGAAGTTTAGGTAAACCATCTAAAAATAGATGAACACCAATATTTAGTAATCAGGTGAAGCACCAAGCAAGTCTTATATAGAGGTCAAGTGCAACACAGAGCACTTGTTTGATGTGAAAGCTCAAATGACTGATGAGGTTTGCTGCCCAGCAGCTGTATGGAGCCAGGGATATCAGCTCCTGCCAACTGCTCCTTCACATCCCACATCACATGGAATGGGGCGGAACCACTTCCCTTTCACCAACCACTCTCCACTCCTGCCCTTCCAGAGGACACATGCAATTGTGGATATGTCCAAACATTTCTGAAAACTCCCTAACCAAACTGAATAAACACCCTAATATCCCCAATTTTGGCCAGAAAATGTAGGTTTGCATCCAGGACACGCTTCCTGTTCTTACTATTAAACCAATATTTAAACAGCAATATCATGGATGCAAACCGCAAATCTGAAAATCTATTGTTATTTACTCATCTTTTAATTAGATGAATAAAATTAAACATGCTAGCCATTAATTGCTTCCATTCAACCAATGTGTATTAATTTCCCTTTCCATTACAGAAAAGGCATTAATGAACACATTATTCTAGAAAATGTCTTGCTGCCTAACATCTCAAGTAATAAATTGCCCATTTAAATAAAAATCCCTGCTTTTTGCCCCACACTACAAAAATTCAAAGGCAATTAAAACAGAAGAACTAAACTTCTATTCTTCTTGAGAGTAGAAGAGGTGAATGATGTAAGCGGACAACAGAGCAACACATTTTACTTCATTTATTTAAACTACATTTAAATGCAAAACTCACTTGTATTCTATCAGAAAAAACTGAGATAAGGAGAAATAGGAGAAAAAGTCACCAAGCCTCATTTGGCCACTTCAGAGACACTTGCACTGCTGAGTTAGGAGCAATACCATCAGCTGTCTATTTACATTGTTCCTCACTTTATCTTGACCTTGACCAGAAAGCCACAAACTGCATAGTGCACTGAACAGCAGAGGGGTAAGAGGCCTGCAACCCATCTGCCAGTTTTAAATCACACTGATGCTTAGGAAGATCCAATGTGCTTTTGCAAGTGCAAGCATAGGTAACCAAAAAAAATTCCAGCTCTATTTTCTAGTCTGACTACATTCTGGCATGCCCAGCCTGGGAATCCAATGAAGCAGCAGTTTACAAACTCTGAAACCATGAGTGCTGCCTTGTGTATGTGCCTTCTTAAATTTGAGATCTGCAGCAGGTGCTGTGTCTTACATAACTGTATAAATACACAAGATGGATAGTTTCAGAGCTACCATCTTTTTTACAGCTGGAATACCTCATGCTTTAAAACTTTTTTCTTTTACGTTAAATCATATTACTATTATTATAGAAAACTAAGTCCTAACCAGCTCTAAATTGATCACCTTTCCAGTTTATGCTTCCTTATAATGAAATTTTATATCACTCTGAGTGTACACTGGACATACCCCCACAATGGGTATCTATCAGACAGCACACTAGGCTGACAGGAATCTATCAGAATTTGTTTCTCTCTCCAGCTTCTCCGGGAGCAGTGGGAGAGCTCACTTCTTGAACAGGATGCTCCCTGCACAGAGCTCTGCCCTGGGCACAAATCACAACTCACTGACTCCTACAGCACTGGCTACTGACAAAATGGCATTGCAGGATTCAAATACAACTCTTAATAAGCTTATTAGCATTTGCAGCAGAACATCTATGTGTCAAGCGCATAGTAAAATCAGACATAAAATTACAGAACACACTGCCACACTGCATCCCAAGGAGGAAACAAACCTTCTTAGACAGACACACTACACTGGCTCAGCCAGAACTACTTTTATTCAAAATTATTCAACATACATTGAGGGGAAAAAAGCAATCTGTAATTCTATAAACCTCTTTAGCAGCAACTACTTAATCACCTTATCAAACTGCAGTTTTTACATTCATAACCTAAAATTCCACTGCAAAGCCACAGGCCATCATTCTTAATACGAAGCTACAATAACAGCTTTAAGCACAATTTCAGGTCTGGATCAGGAAGCGCACATACACGGGGCAAGAAAGCAGCTCGATCTGGAAAGCAGCTGGTACCAGCTGCAGGCAGACAGGCTGCCGTGAGTGAAAACCAGAGCCCAGAACATTATAGAGCTGTCTAATCTCCTTTTGTAGGCTGTAGCTTTTTCCAGAGGAGGGCCAAACCCTGTGTTGGTGTTGTAGTGTTCACACCAGGCGACCAACTGCTCTTCCTTGGCAAGCTCTGCCCAGCAGGAATCTTACTTGGGATGACATTTCACTGCACCAAGGTACAGGCAAGGCCAGTTACACCAATCTCAGCAGCTGAATCTTCTCTCTATGTAAAAGCTCAGTGTCTCTGAGAGGCTGGTGGCTCCAGAGCAAGGGACAACAACCACCACTGTGCTGGACTCTTGCCAGCAAATATTTGAAAACAAGTAAGTAATGGGAATGCTGTTTGCACAACTGACCATGAAGACTGCCATTCTCCTGTTGCAGGCACTGGATAATAAAAGAGGGTTTAGGGGCAATTCTGTGCCTTCTATCTGCATCCTATCATGATACCATGTTGCAGACTCACCTTTTTTATTTATGTTAACGAGGAACATTTATCCCTCAGTAACATAGATGTGAATGAGGAATTTACATTCACCATACTGAAAAATAAAAATTACTTTCTTCCTGCCCAGTTGTGATTTGAGGACCTCTGGAAAAACACAGACAACTTTAAACAAACAGTGGTCCAGGTGGCTAGTAAAAGGTTTTCTACTGACAGCTCTGCAAGAATCAGTAGCAATTGCACAAGCAATGAAGAAAAGTCACACATTCCTTCTGAATGGTTCATGCCTGGCTAGTCAGACACAGACAGGGAAACTGGACATCAGAGGGAGACAGTGCCTCCAATAGACAAAGGCATCTCTTGCAGCTTCTTGACTTGACCAGTTCTCAGTGGCTGCTGTGACAGAAGACTGGGCTGGCACTCCCAGTTGCAGTTACAGTGGGATATGTTAAGTTGCTTCAAATGCCAAATGTCACTGTCTATGCAACATTATGAAGGTAATTGTAAGCTGAACTACAAAATGTTTTCTAATCACAAAAGTGTTGTATGTTGAACAATTGAGCTGAGCCTCTTTCAATAGCTCAAGTTACTCATCTAAGAAAGTGTAGCCTGCATTTGAGAGGAATATTTTTACCTTGTGTTTACTATTTCTTATTCAACTGTAAACACAGTGCAGAGCCACACAACTTCCATCACCAGTGAAAGTTCACACAAGGATACAGAAAAGGCTATTATATTTTGGATATTTTCATGATATAAGTGTGCAACAAAGAAGAGGACAAACAAAACAGAAGTTGATTTATACCTTCCTTTAAATTAACCTCTTTCACTCATCTGTGCGAAGTTCTCTGTTCCTAACTGCCATAATTCAGAGCTAGATCAAGAAACTGACTACTTAAACCCACACTGAATACTGTATTTTCCAAAATGGATGTCATACCGTAGTGACCCAATATTTAAATTCTCTACCAGAATCCATTGCAGAAAAAGCCTATACTTCTAACTAACCATATTAGAGCAACCTCAATATTTTCTGTAAAAATTAAGTTTACTCACGCATACAACTGCATTTGCATGCTTTCAGAATCTCAGTATCTTCCAAAACAGAAGACAAAAGATAAAAAATTGGACAGTGTAGAGAGAATCACAGATTCCAGGATGTGAGATGACACAGCTACAATTACTGGCTGATCACACTTACTCTGTATTCAACAGCAGCAGACCATTAAAGCCCTTAATACTTTTATGCATGCATTGTTCACTAGTCTGGTACAACAGTTTAGTGCTGCTCTAGCTGATGAGAGATCAAAATTTTAGCATTTTACAAAAAGCTTACTGTTGCCAGTGGCAGGAGGGAAGAATGGCACTGGAGGCATTCCCGGACTGCCTGTGACACATCCTCTCTGGAAGCTTTGTGACAACACTCGGGCAGCTCAAGTCAGTGCTGGAGCCAAGGATACTGCTCTGCCAGCTGGGCACCAGGGTTCAGTCGCTGCTGAGCAGACAAGCTGATAATCTAAACCAAGTGTGCTACACAAGGTGTCAATACTCCAGCATTTGTCAGAGGCCCCCACAGTTCCAGACAGCCTCTTTTTCAAGGGGAGTTTCTCCTCTGAAGCCTAACAGTACAAAGGAGAAAGGCAAATTAACTTTGGGTCATCATATGGATAAAGGAGGACAGAGAATTTTGATTAAGGAAATGAGCTAGCTATTTCACCTGAGACAGCAGTGGCATTAAATTTATTCTACAGTAAGACCTTTAGGAAGTTGACATCTCGGACTTGACTCACTGAAACTAAAATGCTGGTAAACAGCAGAAACTCTAAACCTCAAAGTTCTAGGATTAAGTAGGCAAGAGTGACCTATGCAATTGAACACAACACTAAGAGAGTTGGAAGAAAACCCCAGTTCTTCCAGCCATTCACAAAACGTTGACCAAGACTTTTGTTTCACTCACACCACACATGGGAGTCCATTCAATGAAAAGTACTGCCTTCAATTCAGAACTGCCAAACATTTATCACCTAACTGATCATTAGATGCATGCAAATCAGAATTTCAAAGTTTGTGCCCAATTACTGAAAGTGCATTTAATAAGTCTCTTTTCAGGTATCTCCATGAAGTGACATGCCTACACAGACTACTGAATGTACAGCACTACCTATCTGAACCGTAAAGAAATCTCCAAGACTTAATATCAATAGTTCTCAGTCAAAAAGATGCTTTAACATGCAATAAAAAATCGGCAGAATGCATTCTTCCTTCTGTTTCCATCTGAAAAACATAGAGGTTTGCTCCCTGCTCCCACACCCTACAAAAAGCATCTCAAAAATAATGTAAAAATTTGTACTTAATAATGAAGAAAAAAAGTGAGGTGCACATTCTCTATTTATACGATACAGTTCAATACACTTACACAAAAGGAAAAAATTTTGCTGAAGTCCTGAACAAACAACAGAATGTTCTAGAAAAACATCTAGAGAAACTCAAGTACTTTCCATCTGAAAGCATATCCAATCATTCTTACTCTGTCACCTATTTACTAAAGAAATGGTGAAAAGTTGCCCATCTCTAAGTGTCACAAACAGATAGACCAAAGAACAAACTAAAAAAACAGCCACTGCTGCAAGTGCTTCTGTCTTAGAAAACACATTAAAATCAGCATATTCCAGTTACTTTTGAAAACTGCATTGATGAGTGGCTTTTCCTGCAAGACCTTTTCTCAGCCCAACCACTGAAAACTAACGTGCTAAGCATGAAATTCACAATTCCAAATGATCCCATTTAATCTTGTCAATTCAGCAGCAGTTCATTCCAAATCCAGCAGTATACAGCTTGAATACAGAAAATAGCAATGATTCCATAAACCTACAAGGAGCAGTTGGCAATTAGCTGCCCTACATTACAAGCCCCCCAAAATACCATGCTGCCCCTACAATTTCTGATAAATTGTTATTTTAATATGAAAATACTCAATTTACTTTTAACTTGGATAAGAGATTCCCTACAGAACTCAACTAAATGTCTATGCAGGATTCAGAACTTCCCAGGATTCAGAAGTATAGACATGTTTTACTTTTATCTAAAACTTGTTTCAGCAATTCCTAAGATACTTCTACCCATGATAGTACGGAAGCCTTGTAACATTTTAGAAGTGAAATTCATGTTTTAGGGAAAAAAAAAAATCCCAACCCTCCCCTAAAACAAACCCATAGAAAACAATCCCCTCCCCAAACAAACAAACCAAAACAAAGCAAAAAAACCCAAAAACAAAACAAAACAAAAAAAAATAACTACAACAAACCCAAAATACTCGAAATCCATCTTAAAATTCACTTAAAGACAAAAATATGAAAATATGTTACAGCTTCATTACAATTAGCCTTGGGATTCTCCTGCATTCAAAAAGGAATTCCTCTATGAGAATCACAGAATGCCTGAGGCTGGAAAAAGCCCTCCCAGACCACCAAGTCCCAGCTGTGCCCATCCCCAGCCCAGAGCCCTGAGTGCCACCTCCAGGAATTCCTGGGACACCTCCAGGGATGGGCACTGCAACCCTCCCTGGGCAGTTCCAATCCCTGAGCCCCCTTTCCATGGGGAAATTCCTGCTGTGCCCACCCTGAGCTGCCCTGGGCCAGCCTGAGGCCGTTCCCTCTGCTCCTGTCCCTGTTCCCTGGAGCAGAGCCCGACCCCCCGGCTGTGCCCTCCTGGCAGGGAATTCCAGAGAGGGAAAAGATCCCTGGGGATCCTCCTGTGCTCCAGGCTGAGCCCCTTCCCAGCTCCCTCAGGAATTCTCCAGGCCCGTTTCCTCCCCTGGACACACTCCAGCCCCCCAATGTCTTTCTTATATTGAGGCACCCAAAACTGCCCCCAGAACTGGAGATGTCTCAGCAGTGCCAGCACAGGGGAGGGCACTGCCCTAGTCCTGATGGCCACACAAGTTTTGACAAGGGCCAGGTGCCTTTGGCTTTCTTGCCCACCTGGGTTCATATCCACTTTAAAACAGATCTTCAGCTTTGTCAGAAAAGCACAAAGCTACAGTGATCTAAATTTCTTCATAGGTTACACCTCTTCTGGTTGTATTATTTTGTAACACTGTGAGTGAATCCAAATGTTCCTTTCCTAAAACATGACCAAGGGAGACTGACCCAGCTGTCCGACACCTAACTCAACAAGAGACTGAGACAGATCAGAGTTTAGACTACACACTCCAATTTGGTAAAACAGTTGCTTTAAATTGATTTGAGGTTCTAGGAAACAAATGGAAACAAATGCGAACTTTATTTACAAGCAACTTGTAGGGTTCAAAGGCTAATTAGTGCAACTTTTTATATAATCATAACTATTGTCTCATGGCTATGGCAGAAAGCTTGAAGTAATTGAATACATTTATCTATCTTAGAACTACTGAAGTAATTTTAAAAGTTTTTAGTAAGTTAAAATCTTGCCCAATACAATTAATAATGAAGGCTTGTCTTGATTGTGTTTCCACTGCAGTGTTTCTGAAGTACTTGGGTCAGGGTGTGGCAGCTCTATTTTACAAACACTGACCTGCTGCACTTCGCAGCAATTCCTGTACCAAAGGAAACAGCAAACAGTGTAGCAGTTTCTGTTCAAGCTTAATAAAGTGAAGAACTTCACTGGAAAATATTCTGTTCTGGGCTTTCTGCCACACAGGAAGGGTGTTGAACATGTCAGTGTCCTTAATTATTATCAACAGAAAAAATACCAGAAAGCAGCAGTTCAGCTCTTAATTCTTTCATATTATCACTTCCAAGACTGAAGGACAATTTACATCTTCCTCCCCTCACACTCATTTTATGTGTCTGTACATTTCAGAGTAAGGCTCCAATTCTGAAGTTTGTGCAACGCTGATGATAAATTACTATTTAATTTTTTTAGCTTTCATCAGAATTTAGTTATGCAATAGCAACATATTTAACAGTCTTTTTATAAATGGAAAGAGGAAGAGGTTTTAACCTCCTTTTCAAAAGAAAGAAATATTCCATGATATTTTTTTCTCCAGGACAAATAAAAAGATGCAAACATTGCTTGGGCAAAGGAACACTAACAAAAGGCTTTAGTGCACACTCATGTCTGGAGCTGTTCCCAACAGCACTGCCCTGCCTGCTCAGCACACAGCTGTCCTGGGCGGTGCATCCCTGCCTGGAGAGCCCAGCTCTGACACTGCCCCTGCAGCTCCAGGGCACAGGATCCCTGCCTGGAGAAGATATACCTAATTCTCACCTTTTGAAAAAAATATTCATATGGGACAACATAAGAACTATTATATCATTTGCATTCAGAGCTACCATCTTGAATCAAATTGTGATTCATCTTCAAGGAAGTTCCAAAACAGAGACAGCAAAGCAGATTTATTCTGAGGTTCAGATGTTACAGTTTGTGTATAAATGCAACCAAGATGATCATTATTTTTCAGTATGATACAATGAAAGGCAAAGTATCCCTTCTCCCTTTGTGTTCCTTAAATTTAAAAAAGAAAAAAACAACAAAAACTCTAACTGGGGTGTTTCCCTTATAGAACTGCTATTTTTTCCACTTGAATGATCTTTACAAATTAAGGCTGAATTTGATTGCAAATGCAATTGTATTTTTCATGTAGAAATTATCACTTTAGATACACACCCATAAATGTGTTTCACATTTAAAATGTATTAGTACCTTGGTATTGATAACTGAAAACAAACTCCGAGTTTAAAGACCATTTTTTAATAAAGTACGATTAATCATACCCAATCTGTACATGCAGGACTTTGCAGCACTGAACACTCGGCTTTGCAGGACTTACAGGGACTGATTCTAATCAATTCTACACTCGTTTTTCTTTGCCACTAAACCTGCATTTCCAGTCCGACTTATAACAGCAGTACAGACATTCCAAGGGACACAGAATACCAGAATGATGCTTCTGTTTAATGCAGGTAACTGAACCCCTTACATTCAGATCCTAAAACCGATACCCGCAATAGACTATGGTGACACTAGGTGACATGCCACAGAAACAAACAGTGATGGTTGTTGCAGCAATGCAGTAAGTGACAGCAGTTAACTCCACACACACTCTGAACTGAGGAATAGCTGAAAATGAGGCAGATAGATACCTGTTCCTTTACAGAAGCTAAAATGGTCGTGGCAGTAGTCTCTGGTTCCATGCCTGGGCCTGTGGAAGTCTCCTGTGCTGTCTGCGGCAGCCCCTCCTCCACCATTGGGCTCTGCTCAGGGGCTGGCATTTTGCCTGCAATAACAAGATTTTAATATAGTTTACATTTTCAGCCAGTGATGTTTAATATCCAAGTTTTCAGGATTATGAATTATACTCATTTTTTTCTAGAAGCTTTTCAAGCTTAACTGAATTAGCAGAGAACTTTATTTCATTACTCAGCCTATGTTGTGTGACTGTGTTTCACCTTCACAAATGGAGACCAGAATCACCTACACAACTCAAGGGTTGGGCAGGAGCAAGCAACCTGTGTGATGCTTCAAGATTATGTGTAAAAATACTATTTTGTGGTGGTCAATAAAACTAGCACAATTCAAGATGCATGAAAAATACTAGTGTTAACTATTAAGCACACCCAGGATCAGTACGAGTTTACCACATGCAGTTTTCGTCACAGAAGAATGACACATAACAGCAGAATGCTCTGCTGTCAGGAACAAACTATGGAAGAGACTAATTATGGTAATAAAAGCTTAATGGGAGCAATGCTTCTAATGCTCTTTTTGCAAAAGAGGAAATTAAAATGCTAAAGTTAAAGCAATTGCCCTGGGCTATGGATAGTGTGGAAAGTACTGACAGGATTAGCGTCCAATAATCCCAAGCTGTGTTATTGCAGAGGCAGCACACTAGCAACTCCAATCCATGGAAAAGAGCAATTAATTTGTTCAATTATCAAAGTCACTATTAACCAATATTACAGAGATAGTTACGAAGTGTGTTTAATGCTTTGAAAACAGCAAGTAAGTGGCATTCACAAAGCTTCTACACAGATACCATGCTTTAATTTCCTTCAGAAAATAAAGCTTGTGAGGTCTAACGTTAGAAGTAATCCGTATTTCATTTTAGATTTTCAGAGCAAACTCACCTAATATTCCTATGGCAGACAAATAGGAACAGAGTCGTTCCCCATTCCATTCATTACTCAAAGGGTGAGGAGATGCTTAGGCTGCAAACAGGCTCCAAGGCCAGGAATGGACCCATGAGACCGCTCAGTGTGGAGCTGTATCAGCCACGAGCACCTGAATGAGCACAGAGTCAGCGCACACCTGTGCTGCAGAGTTGCATGTTTCTGACAGGGTTGAAAGGGGACTTGACCTGACCCTGGAGGGATCTCTCCTGGGATCGCTGGCCTCTTGCGAGGTTTCTCCCTCACCCTGTATGCAGAGCCCAGACAAAGGCAAAGCCCTGTGCTGTCAGAGGAGTGCTCTGCTGCTAATGGAGAGGTGAGGTGATAAGAAAAAAGGTGAGGGGGTAAGAAAAAGTGCTTTTGTTCTACTCTGTGTACAGCAGCATATGGGCTGTAAGAGGAATGCCTCCTCTTCAGGCCCATGAGCTCTTCTGGCACTAGCACTGAGTCTTTATTAACCACCCTGTTCCAGTTTGCTAAAAGAGCTTGAGACACGGTTCATGTGCAGTTTCATGTCAGCCACTGAGGGAATCAAAGAGTTTTTGGGGAAACTCAGGTGAGATGAGTGATGAGAGGCAGTGGAGCAGTCATGGGGGCAGCCTGTGGTGCAGAAGCCTAGTCACCCACCAGCTTCCATCACTACAAATGCAGAAAGAAAAGCTGCTTCCCAAACACACCAGAGAAGGAGCCCAACTCAGCAAGGCAGGACTCTTCCCCCTCAGCACTTGCAGGTGAAGCACAGGGAGGCTGCCCTGTACATACCCTGAAATGAGCCTGTATGAACAAGCCCATTCTTACCATACAGCTACACCACTTATCTTGTGGAACAAGGCAATGGAAACTGCACAAAGGTTTCTGAAACTGCACAAGGACACCTGAACATACTAGCCCAGGCACACCAAGAGCCACTCTACTGCTTTCTCCCCTTCCCACAGACATGGCGCTCCCCTTGCCTTCCCTCCTCACAGACATGGCGCTCCCCTCGCCTTCCCTCCTCACAGACGTGGCGCTCCCCTCGCCTTCCCTCCCCACAGACATGGCGCTCCCCTCGCCTTCCCTCCCCACAGACATGGCGCTCCCCTCGCCTTCCCTCCCCACAGACATGGCGCTCCCCTCGCCTTCCCTCCCCACAGACATGGCGCTCCCCTCGCCTTCCCTCCCCACAGACATGGCGCTCCCCTCGCCTTCCCTCCCCACAGACATGGCGCTCCCCTCGCCTTCCCTCCCCACAGACATGGCGCTCCCCTCGCCTTCCCTCCCCACAGACATGGCGCTCCCCTCGCCTTCCCTCCTCACAGACGTGGCGCTCCCCTCACCTTCCCTCCCCACACACCTGGCGTTCCCCTCACCTTCTCTCCCCACAGACATGGTGCTCCCCTCACCTTTCCTCCCCACACACCTGGCGTTCCCCTCACCTTCTCTCCCCACAGACGCGGGTCTCCCCTCACCTTCCCTGCCCACAGACGCGGGTCTCCCCTCACCACAGACATGGCGCTGTGAGGACCACCAGGCCACGCTGTCCTCCCGGTGCCAAGCCCCGCGGCGCACGGTGAGCATTCCCTCTGCCCCAGCACGGTCAGGGCGCCCGGGGCAGGGCAGGGCAGGGCCCCGCGCTCACCCACGGCGGCTCCCGCAGGGTTCCCGCGCTCAGCCAAGCTCCAGGCCCGCGGGGTGAGGGCTGTGGGAGACCTCCGTCAACTGCAACTGGAACAGAACTCACTCTGGACAAATAAAGCGTCATTAAATGCTCCTTGAGTTCCAAGGTGCCACAGATGAATAGCCAGACATGTCTGGCTATTTTTGAAACACTATTTTTATTGGTTCCAGCTTGCAAATACAAAGGCTGCCACACTGAGCCTATCACAAGCTGCTATCAGGTGGGCACACAACTAAAGCTTCAAGGACCATTTCTACAGAACCCATTAAACAGCAATTAAGCAAGCAGAATAAAAAACTACCTCTAATAGTTGTATAATAGGATTTTGAAAAGTCAAATGCACAACTTTAGGGTTTTAGAAAATAGAAATGGTTTCTTCAAAGTTTTACTGCTGAAAACCAACTCTTTAATCAAGTAGTAAGAACCCAAAGCACAGAATACATGCCACAATTCCATGTGCCATATCTGATTTTTTATATCACTTACCGTAGTTCTTTTATGACTGTAACTCAGTGTTTCAGGTTTCTAAATGACCTGATAAATTTGCAAGCATATCAAGTAATAAAATTACCCAATCAAGCCTTTCCTTCATTTAGAAACACCTGCTAAGCAATCTAAAGGACAAGTCTCAAAAACTCACAAGTTACACATGGGCTCCTCTCAGAAGGGAGCTGCTTGCTGGTCCATGTGTCCCACTGTGTCTCCACCTGCACGTAACAGGGCAGTGCCTGCTTGGGCAGGGATCCTGTTTGGGATTTCCAGGAGAGAAGTACAAAATACAGCAGTGAAACAATCTCAGTTTGGCTTTTCCATAGTTTTCTCTCTCTCTTCTCACCCCAACACTGTGAATAACTTCTCAATCCATCTGTAGTAGATTTCTGTAACAAACCAGTCCAGAAAACATTCCTCTGAGCTGGCTGGAAGGTGTGCTAATTCATTGGAGCAGAAAATACACCCAGTATTGAGTATATAATAAAAACATCCAGATAAAACCAATCAAATTAATTATTAGTGAAGGTGTCAGTGCTAAATGTACATCTATCTCAGTGTTAAGAGATGTAATCACAGACCTGCATCCTTTCACACAGGCAGTTGTTTCAACTGATCTTCCTTCAATTAACACATTTCTTGGCAAGGTTACTGATTTTCTAATCTTGATTCCAACATTAAATAACTGTTGGCTCTGATCCTACAAACACTTAGGTACAAACTTGAGTTAATAAACAGGTCTGCTCATCCCCTCCCTGCCCTCCTGCCAGGCCCGTGGGCTCGGGTGACAGCACAGGAGAGTCAGGGAGCAGGAGCAGCTCTCCAGGGCCCAGTCCCCAAAGCTCTGCCTAGGGATGCTGCTTAAGGACAGGAACTCACAAAGTCAAGGCAGATTCTCATCTTCACTTTATAGGAACAGGAAATAGCAAGAGTAGGTTTTGTGAGAGCCTTGAAATCTGCTGTGAGTAAGAAGCTGAGAGGAGCTAATACAAAACCCACTTCCTTCCCTACATAAAACTAGGATTTATCCACTCAAAATACTCTCTGGACTTGTGCTCCCACTCATTTGGGGATAGACAACTCATTATTGTAAAACTAGCAGCCAGATTTCATGCCATAAAAAATTAGGTTCACAGTTATTTTGCCTGTCCCGGCTGAGCAGTCAGCCACCACCCAGAACAGGAGACTGCCCCGGCAGTCCAAACCCTCATTCCCACAGCCCCATGCTGTGGTTTCCTAGGTCCTGCCCTGGGCTGCTCTCTGCAAGCCCTGGGCATGGAGGGATCGGCCAGCACCATCAGAAATGCACCTCAATGCTTTCTTGCATTCCAATTCTTTTAACTCTCAAACTGCTCCTGCACACTGAAGATCTAGGATCTCTATAGCCACAATGAAAACTCAGAAAATGTATTTTACTGTTTATAGCTCTCTTCAGTGCATTTCAGCACACCTGACTACCTCTTAACAACACTGAACATCAAAGTTTACACACTAAATTCTCTGCTATTGCAAAGAATACACAAGAACTGGAAGACTTAAATGTTCTAGAATGATCTTCTGGTGGATGTTGCAGAACAAAGACTTGTGCATGGTGTAAATGGCTCTAATGGAGCTCAAGGGTATAATGTGAGAAGCTTGGAAACATGGAGGACAGTGAGAATTTGCAGTGCACTTCAGTCTCTGGTATAAAATAATGTCTTTCAGTCACTTAGACAATTTTTCAGGAAAATACTTAATACTTAAATAGTTCATCTTGTAGCGTAAGTCCAAGAAAATTCTTAACACCCATTATGAATTTTCAAATCCTCTGTTTAGAAGTAAAGGCCAAAAGCAGTGATAACCTAGCTCAAGGCTGGCATGTCCTGATCAAGTGTGCAAGAAAGACAAATCTGCTCAATTTGAAACCTCCAGCTGAAATACCCTAAAATAATTTTGAGAACAGTGGTTTTCCCAGCCTCTCTGCTGTAGAGACTCACTGAAATAGCTTTATGAAACCACACAGTAAATCAAAGTAGAGCAAACCAAGCCACCATAAAGAGTCAGCTTTCCATCCAGGGAGGGTTTGGCAGGGACCACCGCACTGGGCAATTGCAACAGCCCCATACCTGCCCCTTCAGAGGGCAGTGCTGCCTCCACTGTGCACCCCCTGCTCTGCTCGTGTGGCTCATGCAAGCACCAGCCCTAAAGCCTCCCAGCCCTTCTCCTCCCACAGACCCCTGCACCGGGCTGGGCAGTCACCCGGTGCCAGCAGCAGGCCAGTCTGGGCTCTCACACTGCTCTCAGCACCAGGGAAGGAGCCTGGGAAATACCTTCTTTTGTGTCTGACCGACTGGTCAAACACTGCAAAGCCAGCATTCAGGGAGTTCCTCTGACTCAGCCAAGCTTTTGGGGACCAGGTGGGGGTGTGTTTTCCTGAGCCAGCTGATCTTGCAGCCAAGTAATCACTGACACAAGGAAGCAAGAACACACTACTGAGAAACAGAAGAAATATGAGAAATCACCAAACCAAGCATAGTAAACCATACTTTAAGTTTTCATTGTCATTAGTCTCTACTCCCCACTTTTCAGTGCTTCTCCTGTTATTTTCTTAGACATACCCAGACAGCTTTGCCAGTACTGAATAATCCTACTTCTTTTAGTGCAGGCCCAAGAAAAAGCCAGACCTTTTGAGGATTGATGCCAGACAGAAGTGGTGCTTTTTCACAACCTCCTAATCCCTTCCCTTCGTATTCCTTCTGCCTTCCTTACATTGGCTATTCTTCCAAATTTGCTTCTTGCCTATGTTCCCTGTTTCTGAGCCTCCCATTGCTGACCTGCAGCCAGTAAGAACAGTCACCAGCATAATTTATGCTGAAGAGGTAATACAATTCTTACCACCTCTGCCAGCTAGGACATGATAATAATAATGGATCAATAATAATAATAATGTATTTATTTCATGAGGGCAACATGAGAAAAACAATGGGCAACCTCTCATCACTGAAAATCCTCATATTTATCTAGCTACAAGGGTAACTCAAGCAACAATAGTAAATTACCAATGATATTAGACAAATTAGTACAGAGGGGAAAAGCTCCTATAAGCTAAAATCAACTTGCTGGGACGCTAACATTATTTGCTACATGACAAAGTTATTCTTGTATATCAACACTAAGAGCAACAAGGCAAATCTCAGCTCTTGGTCGAAGACTCTGCTCATCCTTTACAGTGTGCATGAAAAGTCAAAAGCTGAACAAGACGTACTACATTTCTAGTTTTTACAGGATGATATGATTAAAATTTATCTGTTTCCAGGTTCCTTCACAGAGCTGTCAGAACACTTCCAGGTAGGAGCAGTTCCCATTGGTTCCCCCCTGCTGCCAGGCCAGAGTGCTGCTCACCTAAGAACCAGGCAGGATTCACATGCTCAAGCTTCCTGCAACCGACTGACTGCACCACGCTCTGCGTTCTGTCTGCCAGCCTGCAGAATGTCTTTGGAGGGAGAGGCAGCAGATGACAACTTACCCGCTTGCAAAGATGATGCAAGCAACTAAAAATGGATTCTGTGAAAGATGGCTCCAGTGTTTACATAAAAGACAGGGTTTGAAATTTCCAGATGCAGCAGGGGAAGGTACTCCAAACTTCAACTGCAGGCTAGCCACTGTGTTCAAGACATATTTCCTTTATGGACATTAGTAGTGCACAAGTTCATGTGGACTTAAGGATGAAACCAAGAAAATAAACACGTTACCTGATGAAAATATGGAAGAAAGTAACTTCAGTAATGGCAGCATAAAAACCACCTGCACAGTTGTGCAGACTGAATCCCATAGTCAAAAAAGAAACCTACATACACTTGACGCGTTGCCTGAGAAATGTGGGAGATGTGTTTAACTGATTTACCACTAAATTTAGTCTCTTCCGAATCTCTTTTTCTTTACAAGACATATTTTTTCCTCTTTTTTTTTTTTGGGGGGGGGGTTTGGTTTTTTACTTAAATATATGCAGGTTCAAAAACCATTTGGTACTATGTCCTGATTAAAATCTTAAAACGTACATCTAGCTTTTACCCTAGCTTTTTGATAAAAATATTTTTGTTACAGTTCCTAGGAAAACACAGTTTTTTGCTTTTTTTTGGCTGATGGCTACATGCTTTAACTCCACTCCAGTGAGCAAGCAAGATTCTACATCCACAAATATCTAGTTGTAACATGCCCACGAGACTAATATCTTTTATAGCTTTCAAGCTAACCATTCACCAGAAGGTATCAGACATGTACAGCAAGACAACCATTTTGAATAAAGACATATTTATAACCATGTCCTTCAAAGCCTGAGGCACTGTCTGTAGCTCACCTGAAAAGAAGCCTCTTTGTCATCTGAAGGATGTCTGGAGAGCATTTACACTTGGCAAATGTATGAAGTATGAGAAGCTAAATGGCCATAGAGTTTTCAGTAGCTTAAGTCAACAAGGCTCCATGACTTATAAGAAAAAAGAGACCCCAAATCTGAGCCTTCCTTTTTGGGCCATCCCACATCTGTGTTGCTCTTTTCTGCTGAAGTATCCAAATCCACTGCCATTGAACACAGCCTCATCAGAGCACAGTGCTCAAAGCCAGCTCTGCAGAACAGCAAACAGACAGCAGATCTCGAGGGACAAAGTTCAGTCTCTCTTCTATTGCAGACTGAGGGGGAGGAGGGACACGCAGCATCACAGAAGGATTTTAGGTTTTCCAAACAAACAGACTGTCAGGTGGCTAGGGCATTCATCAATTACTCATTCAACCATGCACAGAAGGATAAATTCTCACTTTGGTGTTGGAATAGACACGATTAATGTAGGCATGAAGTCCTTCAGAATGAATTTCACAGAACAAAACTTGCAGACTGACAGCTGAGAACCTGCAGCACAGGCGTGCTGTGCTGACAGCACTGCTGCCCTGTGCCCCAACTCCAAACCCATACCTGCTCCATCTCCCACCCGAAAACTACAAACAAGCAAATGGCAATTAAAATGAGAATGGCTGTAAGTACAGATACGACCACTACAACCACAACAATGGCTGCAGCTGCTGATCAATTTCTACTTGTATTTTCTCCTAGCAAAATTATTGCTGAAGTGTGACTACGTTATTGCTAGAGAGAATGCTCACTCCCTGCAGGGAGACATGCCTCAGCTGGAAGTATTAGCAACCCAAACATATGTTAGATGCCTTTATAAAAGTATGCTTCTCAATTTTGCCATATACTATATTTGAAAAAAAAATCATTATACAAAAAAAATTCTCAACGATAACAATTATCAGCTACAATCCCCATGACAAAAGACAGCTGGAGAGTTACAGACTTCCACAGCTCCCTGTTTGGACAATGGCAGTTTTTGAGCGATGTGATGTCACATGTATCCCTGAGATGGTCTGGAGCTGGACACCACCAGCGCCAGCCACATCCTGCCTTTGGAAGCCAAGCAGCTGCGAGCAGTGCTTCCCCTGGCACAGCTGTGTGCTCACTGGCACCACAGCCTGCACATCTGCAGGGCCAGCCGCGCTCGGGAACGAGCCACGGGCCGGCAGCGGCTCGGCCGCGCTCGGCAGGGACAGCAACCCGACTGAGCCCCTGCAAACCGGAAAACTGATGATGCTGAAACCCTGCTTTTACTCAGGATACGTTTATGAGTCCTTCAGTGCTACCGGTGGATGTTCCTGCCCAAATGACCACTACAGAAACGTCAAATTCTTGCATACCATAAACATAAATTGAGGTATACCACTGTTTTCCAATAAACATGTCTTGATGAGCAAAAGATTTTACTAAAATGAAGTTTCATCAATTACTAAACTGCAGTTTACTCTTCCTTTTGCCCTGAAGTAGAACAGCACAGCAAAACTCTGTTTGTTGCCAAGAACACTCTACCTGCAAACTTTTACATTTAAGCAAATGTAGCTCTTGCCTCTTCCATTCTCCAAGCTAGAAGCTAAAAAAACCCCATGAACAAAAGAATTAGACAACAAGCATCTGGGTTTTCAGGCCACAGTTACAATACTTCCATCAGTTCTCCAATATCCCAAAGCTGATATTTTCCGAGGTGTATTTGATTTTGTTCACCCCTCAAAATTGAAAGTACTGTAGTAGGATTACACAAAACTCTACTCTATAGATAATTTAGTATTTCTACTAATGCTTTTTGAAGAGATGAAGAGACCAAAATTTACAAATGATACCACAATTAGAGGAGATCAAGGACAACTGACTAATTCGAGGAAAACCACAAAGAACAATGAATGAGCTGGTGTTGATAAACACAAAAACACACAAACTGTTCCCACCCAAGTGACACATATGCCTTCCTGTAGCAGGGGTAAGTGACAGAAACACAGCTACAAAGTTAGGCAGGCTCAGGTTAAAGTGTCTGGCTAGGCAGGGAAACCTTTTGCAGAAGTGCCAGAGGGGGGGAAAGCCAGGTCAATGGTACATTAAATAATGTCAATAATTGTAACCACACTCCAAAACAGACATCCACAGTGCAAAATGTAGGCAATCCAGCATACAGCAACAAAAAAATTAGAGAGACAGAAAACAATATATTGAAGGAATGAAGATTAAGTATGGAAATGGTCAAGAAGCAAAACAAATACTGAATGAAGGCATATGGTTCTTTGCTGATGCTCAGTTAAAACAAGGAGAAACTTTAAGAACAGCATTCACAGGCTTCCTGCTGTGTGGCAGAGCTGCATCCTTATGCAGCACGACAAGATCCTAAGATGCGATTTTCTTCTCACAGTGAAAAAGATTTCTTCCTGTAAAATCTGCTAAAGGCATGCAATTTTGTCATGAGATGACAACATTTTGCATCAAAGTTTACCAGTTGGAGATGCAATTTAGATAGCTTTCCTGCCTCAGTTCCTGAAAGACTGAAAGTATGACTCAAACGTATTTTAAATGTTAACATCAAAGGAATCTCAAATAGTCGTCACAACAACACCAACCTTATTTCTACCTTTTAATTCCCTGCCCTATATTCTAGTCACATGCTAATTCCTGAGCAGGGCAATTAAGCACACCAAAACCAGTAACAGGCACTAGAATTTCAAGTGTTAGGAAAGAGCATGGGCTTGTTTTATCAAATGTACCAAATTTTGTTCAACAACAAAGAGCACTAGAGAACACGTTTGGTGTAAAATCTTGACACTGCCATGTGGCTTTGTGAGATGCAACCAAGAAAGCCCAGGTGAGAGCACTGGGGAAAAGAGAGGTGACCAGGGCACCTCCTTAGGAAGCCAAAACCAAAGCAGCAGTTCACTTGCACGGAAGGCAGCTTGGGAGAGGGCTCTGTCCCAGCTGTGCCCGGGCTCCCTGGGACAGCAGCAGAAGCTCGTAGGCATTCCATAGGGCATGGCTGGGGCAGGGGGCACACAAAGCAGGGAGTGGTGGGCCACCACGCAGAGGTCAGGAACTACAGGAGAATCCAGCTTGAAATAAACAGCAAGCTCAAAACCAGCTGACCCCAACACACCAAATGCTGAAGTCTGCTCATGGACCCCAGCAATACCCAATTCCCTATCGCCTCCCACACAGAGCCTGTCTCACCCACACTCCAGGTGATGCAGGTGACACAGAGAACCAAGTCCTGCATCAAAGCAGATACAGCAAAACAACAGCTCTGAGGAAAGCACAGAGCTGGGGAGCCTGTAATCAAAGTACCTTCCCCCGGCAAAGAAAAGAGAGGGAAAAGAAAAAAAGGTACCTCACTGATCCCTCCTGCTTCCTTTCCATTTTGCACTGCATTGAAAATGCACCATCTTCCCAGGCTGCCTCACTGAAGTTTTGTGCACCCAATTTCAAGCTGGATCAATTGAAAAGTCAGAAGAAAGCAACTAAAGCAAAGCAAATTTTATGCAGAAGTTGCCTGTGTTTGGATGTAAAGCAGAGATTTTGGGAAAAGCAGTAACAGCCAAAATACTGAAGTCACTGCAGGAAACGCAAAACAATAATCAAGAATAATATTTAAAAGAGCTACAGCTACCTTCTTGCCAGTATCAGACAATATAAATGACATTAATTATTTAAGTGTTGCTGTCTTCTCTAAATGGAATACAGGGGTTCTTTTTTGCCCTTCCAAATTCAAACGAACATGATTTTTTAGATCACATCTGCATGTAATAGAAAAAAAATAAATGTCCACACTTAGGATTTAGATATGCTTGACAATTAATACTGATATATTTAAATAAGCAAATCTACCAACAGTGAAGATACAAACTCAAACAGTTATTTTCACTGTGCTGTAACACACATCTCAGAATGAAAGGTTTAAAAGCTTTGCTAAAAGCAAAGCCTCTCAGTAACAAGGAGGGAGTCGGAAAACTACGCAATTTTAAGTCTTAAAAAAATACAACAATTAATTAGTGTTTTAGGGGATTTCCACTTTCAAACCTGAGAAAGCCTGCTCCTGCTTGCTCTCTGCAAGTCCAGGAGAATGTCAATACAACAACTCAGGAAATACACTCCTGGATGACACCAGCAGAAAAGAATGCACTTCCACCACTTGCGAGATTGCTCTTTATTGCTCTTTTATGTAAGGCTTACGGGGTAATTGTAGTTAGAGGCATATCTTTCCATTTTTAGAATGTCTTACTTCAGCTCCATAAGAATATGTACAGTTTCAGGAGCTGCTATTGAAGCGTCCTTTCCGGGTGCTGAGAGGCGCTGAGCGCCGTGCAGGAACGGGCTCTGCAGGATGCAGCACTGAACCCCGGCCCTGCGCAAGGGAGGGATCCACCAACACCCCAATTACTGCACTGCACGAGTTCAAAATACCTGGCACACAAACCGTTTATGCCACCTGAAATGAACCATTTCAGTAAGGTGCTCCAAGGCAGCTGCTAGCTATCTTCTCAGACAGCAGGACAAATTACAGATCGTAACAGAATGCATATCCACCCAATAGCATTTTCTTACCTATTTGTGAGAGACCACTTCAAACACAAAACATTTAAAATTGAGCTTTTCAGCAATAGCACAGGAGTCCTACAGAGGTTCAAACTATTGGTTTTTATTCTTTAACTTAATATAATATAGAACATTCTCTATTACTTCAGTTCTCATGCGACCTGAGAGGTAAAGCTGCAAATACCAGAGCAAATGTGAACATGCCCAGCAAGGAGGGGCAAAAGTAGGCTCAAAAACCTACTTTACACATACTGTGTTTAAAAGAAATGTGTAACATTGCACTTTTGTCAAACTAAAGCCCAATAAAAACTCAATGAAAAATGTCATATATATATATAGAGAGAGAGAGTGAGAGAGAGAGAGTCTGCACATTATTACTTCAAATAAGATTTTCAAATAAGTTGCTTCTTTAAAACAGCAAATACGTTTCATAAGTTGTTTCTCTACAGTAATGCTGCTGGTTAATTCCAAACAACACTCAGCACACATCTTCTGATGAATACTGTCAAAATCTTTTTTTGTATGTTTTAAAAGTAGCCCTCGGCAAGGTTATTAATGCAGACTTCAGATCAGCAGGATAAACATGCACACACATTACCTTGTCCCATTTTTATCTGTTCTTAATACTGATGCTGCTGCTGCCCATCATCATCCTCTTGGTGAGCTACAGAAAGGATATGACCAGGAATAAGCAAGAAGCCCCTTGTCATTTATGGTCACTTTAAAAGACAGCGTTTACATACAACTGAACTGACAGAGTACCCTGCCCATGTGTCTTGGGGTGACATCCTGGAGAGCTGCTGTCCTTGGGCATTTGGGGACCCAAGCACAGCTCCCTTGAGGCAGGGCGGCCACCACCCAAATACAGCACGAGGGCTGAGCAGAACCATGGTTGATAATCCAGCCCAGAGCAGCCCAGGCTTCCTCCCTGGGACAGGAGTACTGTCCTGGCACAGCACGAGGGCTGAGCACAACCATGCCAGGTTGATAATCCAGCCCAGAACAGCCCAGGCTTCCTCCCTGGGACAGGAGTACTGTCCTGGCCACACACTGCTGCTGTGACCCCGGCACCAGGAGCACTGTGGCACTGCTGGCACACCTGTGCCTCTGGGGTCAGGCCTGCCTCTGAGGCCACAAGCAGTGCCAGGAAGCCAGCCCTCATCTTGGTGAAGCCAGTCTGATACTCTTTCAAAACCAAGATCGCTACCATCACCACCCCTGCCCTGCACAGGAATAAGAAGTGAAAGAATTTAAAGAAAGGAAAAGGTGGTAGAGCTGGCACCGGACCAAGCTCTGACACAAGGCTGGTTACTTGTTCCACACCAACGAACACCATGCAGGGTGGGACAAGTCTTTAGACTCCATTATCCTGAAGTAAGCCTTCATGAAAGCAAAACTGTTTACTGGAATGGCAATATGAACTGCAGGTTTCACAATGAATTCTAAAGAACTGATGACCCAACCCCACTGACAACCGCTAGCAAAAGATTGAAAAACCTATGCTGGTACAAAGTACAGCATGCTCAAAGCCACCAACCTTCAACAGAAAAAAAGGGCTTCCTTAGTAAGCTATCAATTCACTGTCTTCCCAATAAGACTGCTGTCATATTTGTAATTTATTAGTTACAATCTTAATCCATCAGTGAATTGCAAGACCACTGACCAAAGCAAAATTCAAAGAACAGGAACAGTCACGTCACCAAGAGCAGTCATAGAAGGTAAATTACCTCTCTGAAGGCTGTTCAGTTTTGTAACTGGAGTTCCTTCACATGACAAAGGATAGAGGTTACAGTATAGCCATTAACGCTGTTCAGTCAATCTCCAACAGCAGAGACAGCTGCTAGTAGTGGCCACTCACACTTTGGGGTGCGAGCTCTACTAGAAACAGACACCACCAGAATCCTGGTCCTGTGAGACCCAGCTGCTCTAGACATCAAAGGAGGCATGAATAATCAGCACAGTGGTAGGGCACAGCTATTCATTTAATGGATATGGTGACCAAAAAATGCAGTTAAATAAAAAAGACTACTCAACAAACTCAAGCCTAAAAGACAGAATAGAGAAAAATCAGTTGCCAAAATTGCCATGGAGCACATCATTATGGACTGATTCAATTTCTAAATGGAAAGATAATTCAAGTAGGCAGAACTGTAACTTAAGTGGTGGATTTGAGAAGCAGTCTTATGAAATAGAAAACAATGTGGTGATATGAACCAGCTGAACCCAGCAGAGCTGATCTCCTGCTCCCAAATAAATCCATAGCTATCCAAAGCAGTGGAAGGGATGACACACTGAGGCGTGTAACTAAGCTAATGGAGGAGTCCTTATCTGGGAAGCATACCTACTTTTAAAAAGAGATACAAATGCAAAAGAAGGTTGATGTTCCCTTCCTAGCCTAAGGGGAGAGGAGAAATCTACCTGTCTGCTGCTGTTTTCCAAGTAAAATAATAATGGAGTTAGGAGACAGCTAGAGACAAGCAACCTAAAGCAGCACAGCAACTAAGAATGACAGAAGCATGTGTCTGCAGAGAAAACACAGCCAGGTAACAGCCCAGCAGGTACCTCAGCCAAAGGTAAACACAGCCTCTGTTGTCAAATGGCCGTCATTATGTATGCAGCCTGCTGGAGGATAGGAAGACAAAGAAGTAGAATCAACTTCTCCATCCGGAGAGAAGTTTCTCCACTAGGAATTCCCTTGTGATTGAGCACACAACACTGGCAAACAACAGGCCTTCATATCTTCCTTGGTAGGCAAGAAGGACATGGGGCATTAATCTTGCCAATGCTCTTTACCCAAGTCACAGACAGTGACCAAAGAAAGTTTCTGTGACAGACAACAAGGTCATCACCAAGAGGTAACTGGAGAGAAGAACATAGCTGCTCCTGTGAGATAGCCACAGTGATGGCACATGCTGTTGTAGAGTGAGTCAAAAACACACTTCCAGCAGAGAATCTGAAGTGCTGCTCCCCTTAGAACCAAATGGAAGTTAACTCAGCACCTGGCACAGGCCTTGATTCTCACATTTGCAGTTGGTTCTGCTGCTCTGCCTGAATTCAAAGGCTGTCACGATGATAAAGAAACCAAATCCTCCTTTTTCATCACCAGACACCTTTCAAAATACAAACTAAGAAGATACTGTTTTCTATGAATACTTGGGTTAAAAATGAGGATAAGGAAACATTTGAGAGAAGACCAAACAGGTCTTAAATGACCATAAAGAAATTTGTCACTGTAGCTACAAATTAGGAAATTTCCCAGTGAAATGAACATTTTGGACAAGTAAAAAAGTATAGTGAATATACCATTTGAGAACAGAATTACTGGTGGCTATTTTCTCCACTGCTGTAATTGCACTATTAGGATCCATAGAGAGGATTCCTATCACACTGGTATTTCTGACTTATTTTTTCTTATTTGTACAAATAAAATCATATCTACCTTAAGGGAAGTCAAACTCCTTCAATCAGAGTGAAACCAGCAGAAAGTAGCTGGCTCCTCTGGGATGTGTTTACAGGCAGTACTGTTTTGATTCACATTCTGCTGGCATCTCTGCAGCTGGAAAATGTTAAGGTCAAATCAAGGTGATTTGCTTGCTTTCCTCCTGTGGTAGGCCCGTTTCAGTGAGGACTCTAATAAAACATACACCTGTATCTTCATGCAGTAGCTCGACTAACAAACAAAGCTATTACTGCATTTAGCATCCACCCATAGCACTCCAGCAATGCCAGGAACATCTGCATACCCACAAAATCACACGTCCAAGTTCCACCTCATTTAAAGTACAAGCTGGCATGTGAAAACCTTTAGTTCAAGTCACTTTGTCTCCCTCCTCTAGTACTGTGTCAAGACTTCACACCTTGCTTTAAGTCCACCTGGGATAAAGAGGGATCTGATCCTGTCAGTCCAGTGCAGGAGCAAGTCAAGGCCACAGCTGCTGTAACCCACCCAAATGAGTAACACAATTGTAGCTGTGCCAAGATAAACAATAACTTGGGGGACATGCTGATTGTCCCCTGCCCAAGTCACTCTGCACACAAAAGTCACAATTCTCTTTGAATCTGCCATGTAAACCCACACAGATCCTCCACTGCAGGGTGTTTGACAGATGTGTCCTTTCATCTAGAAGAAGAAATGATCAATGCTGGCCAGGTGAGAGGCACAGTCACTTGCATCTCCTAACACACACCTCAGTCAGGATTAGCACCACCTCAGTCAGTTTCACAGGCCCACTGCCAGTATCCTGGACAGGATTGATCATATTGAACACCAGCTTTCGTTTCAAGGAAAGCTGAGTGAAAAACTGATGCACACCTAAAACTGAAAGGTTGCCATTAGTGATCATATCTATGGAGTTGTAAGTCTCACAAATTTAACACACCAAACTGATTCACGTTCATATTGAAAAAGTCCATTGGCAAGAATTCTGAACTTTGGAGCACACAAGGCCGTCCATCAGTATGAGCCTTTGAAAGGCAAAGTCCCCAGTACTACAGAACACAGAGCTGCTCACTCCATGCACTATGTGAGAGATCAGCCCATGCATTAGCAAGCACTGTATTCCAAAAAATAGCATATCCTCAGTGACAAGCATTGTCTCCCCACTGAACTGTGCCACTTCAGAGACTGAAAAGGTCCAAGTATCACAAGCACATGGTAAACCCAGCTATCCACAAACCCTTGAGAACAGCTCCAGTGCAGCAGAGCAGAGACCCTCTGGCTAATCCCGACGGACAGGGACCTGAGCAGCGGGTGTTCTGTACCCCGGGGCTCTCTCCCAGCCTCCACTAGGAAATGAGCTGGCTGCACAAACACTCCATCTTCCAGTCTGGAATTACTAGATTTAGCTAAATTATGGGAACGTAATTGTAAAGGAGATAAAGTCCAACTTACAATATCTTTCTAAAAGTTGTGTAAAATGGACAAATACTTTGAAGGAACACCAAGCGTTAGCTGTTTCCCAGAAGTTTTTTTCCCATAGTCTGTAAGGAATCTTTTAAAAGCTCCAAGTACAAGTGATTCTTACAACAAAAGAAATTGCAGAACAGTGGTTATTCATCTGTTGTCTAGAACCAACCAAAACTTGGTTCTGAAATACAGGTCAAGCAAGCTTAACAGTTTTGAATTTCAACAGACTAACTCTTCTATAAGGATTTCCACCTCATACCTTGGTGTAAGAAATAATAAAATACACTGACAAGTGTAAATCCAAAAGACAGCAGTACAATGGAAGGGTTGATAAAATAAATGCTGTAAAAATGTATAAAGTTAAGAAGCCTGTGTAGACATCCCAAGTACACCCCTGCTCTCCTCCTGCCCCAGGCTGTTATAAGTTGCCAGAGCAGAGGCTCTGGGGCTGGTTGTTAATTAGTTCCTGGGCATTATCAGCATGACATAGCAGAGCTTTCACATGTAGTATTTATGTTTGTACTAGGGAAAAGGACACACCACCCTTGAATTTCTGGACTTACAAGGCATTTTTGCTTCCAAGATAAAAATCCAAGATAAAAAAATTTCCAAGATAAAAATCTCTATTCTGGCTCTAATTCTGTGCAAGATGCAAACCATTTCAGTCAGCTAGAGGATAGTCTCAAGTCCGGAGATCAAAGTTAAGGTAGCCTTGGTGAGATCCTGTGCAAGGAGGGAAACAGCCGAATGCAATCCATGCAGCAGCACAGCCTGTCTCCCCTTCCTCCAACATGTTTAAGTTTGCCCACTAAAGACTTGGAAGTGAGACAGACATGCCAAATATTTGGAAAGAAAACCCTCACAGGCAGGTGGCTATTTGCCATGCAGACAACAGTAACAAGTTCTTCCAGAGGCCTGCCTGTGTCAGGGAACCTGGGGGAAGGAAGAGCCAGTTATCAGCTCCAAGAGAAGCAAGAGCAACTCTAGAAGTGATCTGCTCAGAGTCAGCAGTTCTTCATTTTGTGAGGACATTCCATACAAGCAGAAGGCAGCTGCTGGCCTGTGGAATGAGGCCTTCCTGAGTGCTGCACAGCTGAAGGAAGGGCTGTCTGAACTTTTCACACCAGGGCATTCTTCTAAAGTGTGATCAATCAGCTTCCATTTTCCTTTTTCCAAGGAAAAAGGTCATGCGTACGCTTCAAAACGCAGAAAGTGTCTGTGCAGCATTGTTTTCACCATGCTCAATCACAACACCAAGCTGGAGAACAATCAGTTTAGAAAGACAGGATTCAGCAAACTCTGTGAAAACAGCTCCAACACTCAGCGAAGAGCGGAGGATCCCAGGTGTTCCTGCAGCAGCCCCAGCAGGCCAGCCTGGCGCAGGGGTCTGTTATTTGGATTGGTGCTGACTGGGTTTCATGCAGTCACTGGTGCTCTGAGCTGGAACTTCCACAGCTGCTCTGCCTGGGAGAGGAGCACACACTTCCAACACAGCCTTCACTCACCACACGGTCACTTCTGAACACTTCTGGGAACACCTGACCAGGTGGAAACATCATCCCTCAGTGTGCACTGCTGCACATAAAGCACATTCTTCAACTTCAAAAAAAAAAACCCAAAAAACCCCAAAAAAACAACAACAAAACAAAACAAAAAAAAACAACCAAACAAACAAAAAAAAACCCCACCCTGGAATATTGCCATAGTAAAATATTTTTGTTCTGTTGCAATGTGACTGCTGTGATGCATTGAGATGCAGAGAAAACAAAGGAAAATCCTGGAAAAATTGCAATAACCTGAATTATCTTTGCTATCTAAAAATAAAGTAACTTCCTTTAGTATTACAAATTTCAGTCTGAAATATATTAATATTTATATTATAGGCTAAAACAATATACTAGTAATATAAAACAATTAAATATTACCATATTAACTAATACAATGAACTGTACCACTAAAACAGCATTTGCTGTATTCTAACAAGGCAAGACTTCCTAAATCTAATGCACTTCACACCTCTTAAAAGCAGGAAGTTGTGGTTCAGGATATCTTCTTTTGTATCTATATGTACAACAGTAAATAAGATATTTAAAATCTACCCATTATGAGCAGCAACAAATGCATTAATCTAATAAAAAATGTTATCCTCCTCCACTGTGTGACTACATTTCCAGACTGGATCAATGCAGCAGCAGCTCCCGATGGACAGTGGGTGGTTCCTTTCAGAACACTCAAGTTAGCCAAAATAAAACTCAGTAGCTCATCAGACAAATCCAGTTCCTGGATTCAGTATGCCTTGCTAATTCAACACTTTTTAACTGCATATCCTCAGGATTTTTTTTTTTTTTTTTTTTGGGATTTGGGTCTTTTGTTGTTGCAGTTTTTTGACTTTGTCTCAGTGTCAGTACATGACCTAGTGAATTTTTTTCCTGCTTAAAAATAACCTGGGTTCGACAACTAAATTTAAAAGCTCTGAGTGTTGAAAGACTGACTACATCACCCTGAACAAAAAGCATCCCACAACAGGCAGGGCTCTCTTCCAGAACTTCCTTAAGAAGTGTCAAGTTCTTGAACCACAGGAAGTTTTTCTGCCAGTCTGTCTATTCTGTGAAAAACATTAAACTAGGAAATTTTTTTAAGTATCTTCTGGAAAAGAATGTATTTAATGGCAGTGAAATTTCCCAAATCTCAGTGTATGCTGTTGCTATGATTTATGCTGAGGAACAGTAGCAAAACTAAGAAAACTCAGAATTTTCTTTCTTTAGGTGATAGTCCAAATAACACAGAGCAAACGGGCACATCTCACAAGTCTACAAGCCAGTCTGAGATTTCTGGGTTCAATGTTTTTTTATCTCCCATCCAAAATATAAACATGCTCCCACGAACAAGTGATGCATTGTATCAATCATCTCACTGCCAACATTTTAAATTTCAGCTGCACTATGGAACTGGGTATTTTCATTACATTAGTTTTGAGGACAAAGCAGGATATGAAGGCTATGGAGCAGCAACGGCTGGCAAGCTCTGTCAGTATATCTTTGATTAAGGCTGAATCAAATTACACAGCCCAGGTTTGGTACTGGCTCACAAGCACCCTGCATAAGGTGTGTGTTACAGAAAGGCACGTTCTTGGTATCTTCTCCAGTTGTCTCAAAAGTTTTGCCTTTCTGCCTGTAAGCTCTGTGGAGCACAGACTTCCCTCTACGTCACAGAGGGCCATGTCAATTTGGAGTTTAGGCACAAGTATGATACAAATTAAATCTCCTTTCATGATAGGCTATAATTTCAATACTGCTGTGTTATTTCTCAATAAGAATATAGGTAATTTTGTTTTTAAATAAAAACATTATGAAAATACTAAGTCTTTCTGAGATCTGTTTCCCTATGTACCTTTAGATACCACACAAGAGTTGAGCACGAATTAGCAGAAGACAATTGTTGAACACCATTACATAAACGTACCTGTACACAGAATGTCTCCAGTTAACAGTCCAGTGCTCCACTTGTCCAGAAGCCACTGAAATCAGCTACATCACATACACTGTCTTGGGTTCATTTTGTGAAAGATAAGAAATGCTTCAGCTTTAAGCCTGTCACATTGACATGGAAGTTAAAGAATTATCATTTGTCTGAAATCATTTCAGAGAGAGCTGAGTTTCTGTGGCTTTAGTTTTCACCAATCAGATTTACCAGTATGACAACAAATGTGCCAATACTTAATTGCCAGGCTACACAACAGGAAGTTCTGCCAAGGCTAGACAGCGAAGAACATGGGTTTGGAACTGAAGAGGTTTCCTTTGGGTTTGGAACTGAAGAGGTTTCCTCTGGGAGCACCTAGGATGCACTGCCTGCTGCTGCCTTCCTGGGGAAGAGGACAGAAATCCACCAGAAGATGGAAATCTCCCATCCACATCAGATTTCTAGCACAGATGGCATTAAGACCACATAGAGAAAACCAAGGGATAGATTAGGTGCTTTCTACTCTGACACGTGTAATGCAAATGCTTTTGAGTCCATTTATAAAAATCTGTTAAAAGCATAGCCCAGATGATAGTCTTTGGCTTGCCACACCACAGACAGAAGATGAGGAGCTTTTGATAAGAAGATAAAGACAGAAAAAGTTTTTGGCACCTACAGAAACAAACAGAAATCCAGAAAATTTTTAATGCTTCTTCCTTGTTCCTTACAGCTGGACCTCATAGGACAAAAAGCAATATTTGGCATCACACCACAGCTCCTTCTTTTCCTCACTTGCTCCCAGACCTCTGCTACTCCTTGCCCTACCTGCACTAGGAAAACTGCCCCTACCTTCCTGCCTCAAGCCCCACCACCTCCTCCTGGGACATTCTCCCTCTGGCTCCTGCTGCCTCTGGAGGTGGCCCCAGTCCGTCAAAGGGCATTTCTTGGACCAACCTGATGCAGAGCTACCCCTACTGCCAGCCAGAACAGGTGCCCCAAGACAAGCAAACCCCATCAGGGCTCCCCCATGCAATGCTCTGAGATGCACCTCCCTCATCAGGGAATGGTGGCCTGGAGCCCCAAGCTCCTCTGACCTGGTGCCCCAAGCTCCTCTGACCTGGTGCCCCAAGCTCCTCTGCACAAACTCAGCAAACCCTGAAGGCCAGTTCATCCCACAGCCTGCACAGGGGCTGTGAACCACCTCCCTCACACATCCCATAGATCCCATAGCCACAGGGGGATTTCATTCACTGCCCACAACCACCAACCCATGCACAAACAGTAAATACATTAAAAATCCCCCCGCTGAGCTGTGATGCAGAATGCAAGTTTCAACTCATGCACCTTCAAAGAATTTACAATAGATTCCTTTCTGCTCTTTAATAATGAATTCATCACAACACCAATCAAAACATTAGATCAACTATAATGTTAATTGAAGGTTCACAAAACCACACTACATTTCAGTTAGAATACTACATGGGGGGGTTAATTTTACTTATTTCTTGAAAAATAGTTTAATGACTCTCAAATAAAGTAACAACTCCTGGTTTCATTTTCTCCACCAAAGACATATTTTAAATTCTTTTTAAAAGCAATTAAACAGGAAGTTGACTGGTCTTCAATTCCTAGTAAGGAAATTTCTTACTCACCTAGGTAAAATCTCTAAAATGCTGTGCAAAGTTTAAAAAAAAGGGGGGAATATCTGTAAGAGGTGGTCACGGAGACATTTTGGAGAAAAATAGCAATTTCTTTTTCTTAATACAGTAAAATTGCTTAAAATTAATGTATGAAAGCATGTACAACAAAAGCATGTCTTTTAATATAAACTCTGTTAAAATGGTACCTTATTTAAAGGCACCATACTCAAAGAATGGATTTTTCCCAGCTTTCTGTAATCATCTTTGTTTTCCTGTAAGAGTGGGATGCCATGAAGAGGACCAGAAAGTTGAAGACAGCCCCAGACATTCTCCACGGATCCCGGCAGCCAAAGGCTCTGCCTTCCCGCTGGCAGGGAGGAAAGGCAAGGAGAGGCAGCAGGGAACTGGCCGGGCCGGTTCCCAGCAGACACCATCGCTCCTCAGGAAGGAGGGCTGACTCACACAGCCCATCCTGAAAGGAGGACAAGCCTGTGCTGGAGTCACTTCCCTAGGCCTGGACACATGGCTGCTCCATGGTCGCCCTGGGCCTGGACACACGGCTGCCCCACGGCCACCCTGGGCCTGGACACACAGCTGCCCTGGGCCTGGACACATGGCTGCCCCACAGCCTCCCTGGGCCTGGACACACGGCTGCCCCACGGCCACCCTGGGCCTGGACACACAGCTGCCCTGGGCCTGGACACATGGCTGCCCTGGGCCTGGACACACGGCTGCTCCACGGCCACCCTGGGCCTGGACACACAGCTGCCCTGGGCCTGGACACATGGCTGCTCCATGGCCTCCCTGGGCCTGGACATACGGCTGCTCCACGGTCGCCCTAGGCCTGGACATACGGCTGCCCTGGGCCTGGACACACAGCTGCTCCATGGCCGCCCTAGGCCCGGACGCACAGCTGCCCTGGGCCTCGCTGGGCCTGGACACATGGGCACCCTGGGCCTGGACCCACTGCTGCTCCACGGCCTCCATGAGCCTGGGCACATGGCCGCCTTGGGCCTGGACACACGGCTGTTCCCCAGCCTCCCTGGGCCTGGACACACGGCCACCCTGGGCCTGGACACACGGCTGTTCCCCAGCCTCCCTGGGCCTGGACACACGGCCACCCTGGGCCTCGCTGGGCCTGGACACACAGCTGCTCCATGGCCTCCCTGGGCCTGGACACACGGCCACCCTGGGCCTCGCTGGGCCACTGCTGCTCCACAGCCTCCATGAGTCTGGACCCACGGCTGCCCTGGGCCTGGACCCACGGCTGCTCCATGGCCGAGAACCACGGCCTCCAGCCTCCCATGGCCCAGCTGAGCCGCCATGACACACCACTCCCAGACCCTTCTGCTTCAGCCTTCCCTTTCAAATGACAGAGTCGGAGACTCCACTACCAAAAAAGAAAATAATTAATCTTGTGTGAAAATGATGGATTCCTTCCTTCCTCCTGAAATCCAGGCCTCTCCTGTCTGCCTCAAAATAAAGGAGAGAGGTACTAAGGGCAGCAAGGCAGAGAAGAGCAAAGGTCTGAACGCTGCTGCCAGCTGCAGAGATTTAACTGACAAGACACTGGGATTTTCTTCCGTGCAAGCAAAAGCTTTGGGAAGGTCACCAGAGGCAGTTTTTGGCTGTCTTTATCTACCTCCTCCCCTCCCTCCACAAACCTCCCCCTAGCAGAATAAATGAGTATTCTGTTTGGATAAGAGAACATGAGAAGTTATCCAATGAACTAGGACATCTCACAGGCCTTAGGAAAAGCAGCTGAGAATCAGCAAAGCTCCCAAGCATGCCCAGAGATTGCTCGGTGCCATCATCCCCTCCAGCTCCATTCCCAAGCTCTGCTGCCAGGGCCCTTGGGAAGGGCCATTTCCAGGCCCTGGCTCTGGGCTTGGCCGTGGCTGTGTGTTCACTCCCCATCTTCACTAGCATTTGAACTGCCTTGTTGTCAGCACTATTGCAATCAAGGCGGAGGCAAGTAGCAAGCGATAGCTACTGGCCATGCCCAACAGCCCAGTTTCACATCTGGTTTCTGGTCACTCGCACACAAAGCTATGCCAGGCCTTTCTCTTTTCCCACCTCATTACTAAAGTTCAAACCAGTTTAACTCTGGACTGGCAGTACATGCCATATTCATAAGGATTTAACATCATATTTTTGCTTGAGACAAAAAACAACCACCAAATCTAACCAAAAACGCTGAAAATTCCAGAATTCTGACCCGCACCAACACAAGCTCCCGGGAGACGTCCGCACGTGTGCTGTACAAGGTAGCAGAACACGTAGTTCCTGCAGCAGCTCCTGGAGCGGGGTCCCACGCAGCCTGGCACACGGAGCTGCTGCTCCCAGCAGGGCAGGCTCCGGACACCCACGGCAGCCTGCCAGGAATGCTCTGCCGCCGGGCACTGCCCTGCTCCGGGCACTGCTGTGCCTCGGGCACTGCTCTGCTCCTCTGGGCACTGCTCTGCTCCACCGTGCCCGAAAGCAGCGCAGCAGCTCATCCGCAGCAGCCCCACGTTACCCACCCAGACTCACTCACTGACTGACGGCAGAAAGTAACCGAGAGCAATACCGACTGTGGCCAACAACAGGCTCACCACTGCGCCTCTCCAGACAAGGGCCACAAGTTCTGCTTGTTTTTCTAGGGGACTTTTCTGTACCACATTACAACAAGTACCAAACCTAGTACTAAAGCAAACTAGGCTACTGTTCAGCTCACTGAACTAGCCACTGCTTTCCTGCACCAAACAACCAAATGTTGCAGGACTTGATTACTTTCAGCATCACAATTAAAAAAAAAAACAAACCTCCCCATAACAAAATGTAGGCATTACTCACACAGTCCCATAGTTCAGAACTGCTTTAGCTCTTCATCTGTACTAAATGTATTGAAATAATCTACATAAAGTGAAGCTGAAGTACATGAAGTTCTTATTTATGTTTGCTGTTCATTTAAAATGCAGCTTTTCTCCAGGGTCTTCTCTCAGTGCATGCAGATTTCTACACTAAACAGCAAACACACATTACTAATTAAGATTACTATTATTTGTACATAGCATATGCTGAATATGAAAAATACCTCAAAATGCACTACAGATGCTGTTTTGCTATTGCAAGAAGCTTCTATAAAAAGGTAGTGTATCCTATAACTTTCCTTGTTTACATTGAGTTACTGAATTCAACTGCTCATTATAAAAGGATCCTGCATTACTACTGAAACATGCAAACTCCAAAAGGCGTTATCTTGTTGACATTCTAAGAAAAATTAGAACAAATTCTCCCCTCGCATAGAAGATGATTCCCACAAAACTTTGTCCAACTGTGTTTCAAAGCAGAACTTCTGGAATCAGTACTGCTATTTGTGCTGAACATCTAACAGGATGAAAGGAAAAAAGACACAGTTTTTACTGGAAAGGGCCTATCAGCTTTTCTACCTTAATTAAAAATATTAATAGCATCTTATTTCAGCAGCAACAGAGCGCTTCACAAGCAATTTCAACAGAAGGAGAAAGTTACTGCAACCTACCTTTCCACAGTCAGGTTACATTTACTTGCATATAACATTGTAATGTTTAACAGAAACATTGCAGGATATAAATGCCAACAAAAAGCTTTTGCCCCCAACACACACTCCACTTTAAACGTGATGAACCTGACTTAATTACTGTCTCTTCATAAACTAAACAAGCACATTTAGTAAGTTCCCATATCTCTATCGCAATGAACAAAGTATTTGATGTTGACCTCAAAAATACAGTTATTAGTTAAGAGGAAAACATTATCATCCTTGTCATCTCCTAATCGCGAAACTCCAATTTATCAAAAATTGACAATGCTGAAAAAACTGAAAAGCCAGCTCATGCAACACTAGTGCTCTCAGTCCAACCACACCTTTTCCTTCAAACAGGCGAATCTGGAAGCAATGACTAATGTAAAATTAACAGGGAGCGGGAGGCTATTTAAAAAAAAAAAAAAAGTACAAAGGTCTATGGGGCAAACAGAGGCATTTCAGAAACACTCAGTTCTCTGCCGGTGAACTGGTGATGTCTCCTGAGCGTCAGCCGGGAGGAGAAATGGACCAGAGGGGGCTTGAGTCATCAACTCTGGTCTTTCTGTGCTGAAACAGCCTGGGTTCAGCATCAGCATTTATTTTATTGCTGCGAGACTTCATTTCCCAGCTCTCCCAGCCCAAGCCACGGCAGTCGCACTCGGTAACCGGCACCTGCAGAGCACTTTCTGCTCTCGCACACACTGCAGCGTGCCCGAGGCACGGCCGGCCGGCGGCACGGCCACCCGTCCCCGCGGGCCACGGCTGTGCCCGCACCCGGCACGTGCTCCGCCGCCAGCCCCGCGGATGTGAGCGGAGACGGGCAGAAAACACCGCAAGAAGTTACTACAGCCCCAAGAGACGTGCTCCCGGTGCGCGGGCCGAGGATGCTCCGCGGCTCCCGGTACTCGGCGGCAGGAGCGCGGCTCATTCTGCGGTCACACGAAGGGTGAAAAATCCATATTTAAATCCGGCGCAGGGAACACCGCGACGGCAGCGGGGCCAGGCACGCCCGGGAACCCCGGGGCGGCAGCCGAAGCCTGGGACTCCGGGGCACACCGGAGCGGACGCTGGGCCCCGCGGCCGCCCCGCTCCGCCGGCCCCGCCATCCCCCGCAGCCCCCGCCGTGTACCCGCCCGGCCCCGGCGCGCCGCGTCACGCGCCGCCCGGCCCGGCGCCCACCCCCATTGGCTAAGCGCGGCCTGGGGAGGCTTCCCATTGGCTGCTGCTCCGCGTTAAACCCGCCAATGGCGGCGCCACTTGAGGTTACCGTGGTTACCGATGCCGTGTGGGGGAGACGGCGCGGACGGGACGGGACGGGACGGACCCGACTCGCCCCAACCCACCCCCACTACACCTCACCTCACCCCGACCCGTGCTTGGGGCAGCTCCGCCGGGACAGCCCGTGGGGACGGGAGGCTGCTCCGGCGCCACCCATCGCGGTGAGTGTCCGAGCGCGGCGGGGGCGAGCGGTGTGTGAGTGGGTGGATGGATGGAGCAGCCGGTTGCAAAATGGCCGGTGCGAGGTGCCCGCGATGGCCGGGCGTGCCCGTCCCGCGGTGCCGGCCGCCTCCTGCCCCGCCGCGGGGAGCAGCCCGGAGCTCCGGGGGCTTCGCCGGGCCCGTCACGCTGTGCCACGGGCTCCGCGGTGCCCCGCGTGGGCGCGGAGCTCGGGCCGGCTGGCTGCCCGCCGTCCCGCCCGGCCTGCCGCTCCTGTGGGCCGCGGGGTCGCGGTACCGGCAGAGCGCACAGCCCCGGCGCTGCTCCAGGTGTTTGGGAAAGACGCTTTCCACAGTGTTTTAACATCCTACCATTTTAAGCTTCCAGCAGCAGCCGAACTCTCTTGATGGCGTGTGAGGAATCACAGACGTAGAAAAGAAAAGCCAGTATCCCTAAAACCGCCGTAAAACATTTCAATAACAGGCTTTGGGCGTGTTAAATGCTTGATCAACTTTTTGCATCCCATGCCCGTCCTGGACTCACCGTCTCGGTGTGTCTCGGGAATCTGGCTGGGGCCATTCCTCTCCTTCCCGGACAGACTGTCCCGGTGTAGCCCAGGTGTGGCTGGTTTCCATTTACTTATTCTCTCCTCCCGCCCTGCAGGTCCGATAGCGATCGACACTCTGCACTTCATTGAACGACACTGTAAATGGCTCAGAGGAGCCAAATCCAAATGGCCACTTGAATCAGCAGCTCTTGCTGTCTCAAGGGGCTGCTTTATTCACCCCCTTCCCCTGTTGTTTAGATGGGATGGTGTAGAAAGCCTGATGTAAAGGGACATGAAAAACGTATCCACATTGTCACTGGTGTCTGTTTTCCATCCAGCTCAGTTTTTCGGTTTAGTGTTTGATGGGTGAACCATCGTTTTATTTTAGGTATCCGGACACATGAACTCGTGATGTGGTTTAAGTGGTGCTGATGCTGCAGGTAGAATTATGTCCTTCGTTAGCCCCTGCTTGGGAGGGAACTGCAGGTAACAAGGAGGAGGTAGCTGAACATGGAGAGCCACCTCTAAACTCATGTAGTCCCTTCTCTGAATTTCCCACTAGGAATGTAATCTGCTACATGGAAAGCGTGTAGGCTATTGGTAAGATATTTAATCTCTGAGGAGTTTGTTGCTATTTTCATAGCTATTTGTATGTTGAATAATGCAGTAGGAATACATTATGATGACATCCACATGGAAGATGCTTGGCAGCTGTAAACAGGAGTCTTGGGTCCTCACGGCTCTGAAAAATCTCATGAGTTATACCATGTGAACTACATATAAAATATTACCAAACTAAAAGGGTGGTGTCTGTCTAGGAAATGGGAAACAGGAGCTGAGGGGAATAACAGTAGAAACTTAGTAAAATAAAGAGTAGCAGGTGTGAAATAAAATAAGTGGGGGAAGGGTCAAATGAGAGTGGAGAGCTGGAGTAAAGGAAAGATAAAATGTGAACTAACTAGATCTAGAATAAAGGGAAGAGAAAGTGCAGGATGCGTGAGAACTGTGACCTTCCTTAGTTGCAAGGTTGCTTCTACCAAAGGTGTACTGGATTAATTAAATTAGTTTCAAATCAGTCTCGACTGGTTTTCACCTGTAATTTGGGTATTATTATGCTGGCTTGGCTTTCGCAGATAACAGCTTTGGGGAAAGGAGGACGCTGACTTGCCCCTCAGTAAATGGAATGTTCCTGGATGTCCTTGCGGGGGCTGTGGAAGGCACAGCCTGCGGGCAGGATGGGCACAGTGCCATCCGCAGGCCGTCCCGGTTCGGGCTGGTTCCAGGTGATCAGGAGCAGGCTGCTCCAGGTGCCCCGCATCCCCGCGGAGCCACGCGTTGCAAGGGCTGGCTGTGCTTCAGAGCTTCCCGTTGGGGTGAGATGGGAAAGGATAAGAAATGCTGTTGGGAAAGAGAAAGGGATCTTGAGCGGGTTTGTTTTGGCACAGAAGAAGTAGAAAGAATTGAGAGGTCCTGTCAGATTTGGAAATATGTTGAACGACTGTCAGTGGGGAAAAGCTGTTTCATTCTGCCTGGTGTTAGTCATACCCTCGTAGCTGGTTTATTTGTTTTGGCACCCCGAGCAGCCAATACATTATCTAATTGACTGCTGTGTCCCAGTGCAGCAGTCCTGTCCAACAGGGATGACATGGGCTATGGAAAGAGCCCCATTTTAACTTGCCAGTGCAATGTCATGGGGGGTGATTCTTGATTTCTTATCCTGTTAGCTGAAAGTGGCCTTTGTCAAATGTACGTTTAAATTCTTACATAATTTTTTTAATTGGCAGCAAACAAGAGTCCATTTTCTTTTTATTCACCTTCTTCTGGATGCAACTTGCAAGTGAGATGGTCTGTATCATTCTCATTTGGAAAGCCATGATTCCACTCTGTTTGCAATTTGTAACAACCTAGTCTCATGTTTTCCTTTGGGACTGTACTGGTTTCTCTAGAGCCTTGAATCTGACCCCTTAAACTGACTGTGCTCCTCTTGCTGTGGTTCAGATGGCAATGTTGTTAACAGGTATTTGCTAGTTGTCTTGCTGCTCTTGTGCTTCTTCAGCATTTCCAGTCATTAATATGTTTTTCTGCTTTGTTTAATCTATTCTGAAATTAATCCATAATTGAGTCTTGCTTTATATATATAATATATTCCACAGATGTTTACAGCCCTTGCAGAACATTGACATGCCTATCTTTTAATTTTAGCGATAAATATCAGTCACAAAAACAGTGTTGCTTTGTTTCTTGGTGGATCTTTTGTTTTGTTTTCCTCTTTTTTTCTGCTTTTTATTTTGTTTTTGTGAATTTGGTTGGTTTGGTTTTGGGGGGTTATTTGGTGGAGGCTGGGGGATGTGGTTTGGTTTCTGCTGGAAGCTAGTTAATGCTACCTGCTTTAACTGTAATCTCTTCCAGATACTGAAATTATGATGGTCTGGGGGAAAAAATACCTGGAGAAGAGAGTGATGCTCATGGCAGGCTAACACATGAGCAGCTGTTTAGTGCTCACAGGGGGAGTTATTTAGATATGTAGGTTTCTTTCCTCTCATTAAAACCTACAGTTTGATTTCAAAAGTTACTGCAAACCATTATGTTGATGTCACAGCAACTCAGTCAATCACAATACAATTGATTTTGGGTAATCTTGAAACTGTAATTTCACTTGGTATAGAAAGCACTAAATGTTCTCCTGCTTTTTATTGTTTAACTGGGGAGGTAAGGCACCTAACAGGTGTATTTCTGAGGAAAGTGGTGGGCTGACATTTTGCTTTTTCAGTGAGGGCTTTTATAGAAATGTTCTGTTTCAGACAGTGCCATTCAAAATTACTGCTCTGCTGTGGATAGATATTACTCTTTCCCAGTGGTAAAACAAAATATTGAGGAAAAACTACTGGATACTGACAGTTTGTTTGCATTTTCTTTTTTTTCTTGCATGGCTTTGAAGCACCAAGTAGGAGTATTTGATTGTAGATGGTGCACAATGCCCAGCATGACCACCAGCTTTCCTTGCAGAGCCCTGTGCTCTGGCTCAAGCCCAGCTGCCATGGGAAGGACAATAATGCCCTGTAATGATACTTCTCTCCAGCTTTTCCAGTGCCAGCAACAGGATCTGCAACTGTGCAGGGAGCTGCGTATGGAATCGATCCAGCTTCCCCAGAAACCTCCCTGGCATACGTGCCCTCATTTTTTCAGTTGGATCAGTTTTCCAAAGCACACCGTTGCTGCCCGTAATGGCTGCACCAAGGAACGTGCAAGCAGCGCGAGCGAGGGCTCCTCTTTTGGCAGGAGTGGAAAGGGTTTGCCCTGGATACCTGTTTCAGCAGAGCAGAGGAGGTTTGAGGAACAGCAGCCTGCTGACCTGGAGTGTGGCTCAGTAACCTTTCCTTGGCAACGAATCCCAAGGAAATTTGGAATCCTGTGAATTCCCAGTGAATCCTGCCCCAGTATATTGTTTCAGCTGGTAGCGTGGTCCCAGGAGTGGAGTGAGGGTGTTGTGTGTGGGGCAGCAGGAGAAGGGATGTCCTTAAGTGAGCTGTGCTGCTGAAGCCAGCTAATGGCGAAATCAGGTTTCATCAGGTGTGCACCTGTAAGTCAGGGTTCCTCTGGGATATTGCAGCACCTGGGAATAAGCAGGCAGCCTGGCAACAGCCAAGAAAATTATTTGGAGAAAAGATGGCAGGAAATGCTGAGTGAGATGTCCAGTAAAGACAAGGTCATCAGCAGTTGGTCTGTTCTGTGGGTTTTCAGGTCCTAAGCTTGTGATTGTTGTGTAAAAAACCTTAAAAAAAAAAAAAAAAAAAAAAAAACAAACCAAAACCCAACCAAAGCCCAAAACAACTCTTCCCCAAAGCCCACAAAGAAATAAAACATCCCTCACCACCCCAGCTCTGGGCAATGCAGGTGCTTCTATCTGCTCAAGGACAGGGGAAGGTCTGCTAAAATCCTTTGCAGTTTCTACCAACTGCTACAGTTGCTGAACAAAATATTGCCTATCTTCTTACTAGTTTGTATATGAGGCTAGAAAAAAATGTTGAGAAATTAACCAAATTGTAATCTCTCTTACCAGACCAGGGATACAGAATGTCAGGCTGAAGTCTAGAGATACTTCTGAATAAGGAGGCAACAAAGAAAATGTGTATGCAGAAAGATTATTTGATTCATGTTTACGGACTGTACCTTTCTGATGGCTGTGACTGAAAGGCCCCAGACAAGGATGAGTTGCTTTCTGTAGTAAGATATCAGACAACATTATGCAATAATTTAAAGTGAAATTGTGCCAAATGCTTCCCTGCACATAACTCTGGGAATTTGGCCTAGCAGAACTGGCAAAAGCTGTACAAAATGATACTGATGCTCCTGACAAAATAAGCTGCAGTGTCTCCTAAATCACATGAATTATCTGTCCCTCTGGCTTCTCTCACAGGCTGCAGACAAATGTTCTGCTCTGACTCCCGCCACACTACTCAGAAAAAACTCATCTGGGCTGGCTTAAAGGACAGTGCCACAGAGCAGGTGGTGGCAGCGCTGCCTCACGAGGACCTCAGGGCTCTCCCTGCCCCGCGGTGCTTGCCCTGCTGTGTGTCCCACCTGCAGCTCGGGGTGGGCACTGATGTGTGGGGCCCGGGCAGCAGAGATGCAGAATTGCTCTCAAGTGTAACTGCAAGTGTGCAAATGCTGTGCAGCCACAGCTCCTCGTGGGTAAGCACGGAAAAGTGTCTTGGCTTAAGGAGAAGCTGGACTTATTCAGACAGAGTCATATGTTCTTGAAGCACTGTTAAACTGTTCTGCCAGCAACATAAACTGAGCCAGCTGACTTCTGCCTGCAGTTCATTAGGAAACGTGTGCAGAAATTGGTCTGTCAGCAGGGCTGTGAGGAACAGGCCTCCAGCAGTGGGGCAGGGAACCCTCCCATACAGATTAGGTTTGTTAAAAAAAAACATCAGTAAGGCTAACATGAAAATGGGGTAGGAGGAAATACTTTCATTAAAAATACTACACAGAAGGAAACAATAAAGACAGAGGCAAATGCAAAAGGTGAGAACAACTTAAAATTACCTTTTTAATTCCTTAAATAAGGAACCTGACTCCTGTTTCCCTTCTTGCTTTGCCAAAATCTGAGATCTAACTAGATATAGAACATAAAGCTATCATGACTCTCAAACTGTGTATTTCCAATTGTGCATTTTGCAGCAATGGAAACAAAATCACATTGGCTGGTTTATCTGGAGAGCAATGAGGCTGTGATTTAACAACTGGAATCCAGATACGTTGCACAGATTTTTTTTTTAAAATCCAGTCTTCAGTATGTTTTTGTCCTTTTTTCCCTTTGCAATTGACTCAATGACTTCAGCCTGCTCTGAGCTTCTTTAACTGTCTTCCATTGAGCTTCTGCTACTACTTAGTGTTGACTATTTCAGTGTCTGATGGTTTAGTACATGTGATGCTTCTTGCAGAACACACTGATCTGCTGCAGCTCCTTTTGAGGTCTAGCTCCTTAACTAACCCTGCCTCTAAAACTGGATCCTTATTCCACTGGCCCAGTGGTGTTATACGTGGAATCTGTTTCTGCAATTCCTGTGGCACAGTGTAAATCCTGCCTCTTGGTGAGAAGTGCAAAGCCCAGGTACTTTGTTGTGTTGCAGAGAATTCTCTACAGTTTTGTGTAACAGCAGCTTTGCTTCTGTTGTGCTAAGTGAATTCTGTAGATTTAAGTGTTTTTTCTGAAGGATGCAGAACAGCAGCGGGTGAGTTGCTCACTGCACCATTCCAAACAAGCTAAAGCTGGATGAGCTTTAAGATCCAACCCCAAATGTTCTATGATTAACTACTCAAAGCACCAGAGCATTTTCTGGTTTCATCCTCTTTCATGTGAACCTTGCAATGGCCAGGTGTGCTCGCTGCAGCAGGCCAGCTGTGTTTGGTCACTGAAAATGGATTGTGCACATTTTGTTCAAAACAAAACAACATGAAACGCCATCTGACTCACTTGATCCAAGGTGTTTCCTACCCTTTCTGTGTCAGCTTACCAACTTCTAAAGCATTTACTTCCTTTTTTTTTAACTGCTTGTTTCAACGTTTTCTCTAAGTGTTCCTAAAGTTTATTTTCTTTTGGATTTTCTAAGAATATTCCAAGAACGGAGGGGAAATAGAGTTCCCTTGTGATGTGCAGATCCTCAGAAAGCAGATGAGCTATTCCCTACCCCTGCAGTGTGACAGAGCAGTCCATGAAGCTGATTGTTTTAAGTGTTACTCAAATTGATCTTCCTAATTTGGATTAAGTTTTACTTAATGAGGAAGTAATGAGATTATCATAGACAAAAAGGACTGTGTCTCTTTTGGGAACTACCATTTCTGAGACTTGACTTTATTTCAAAGAGAGCTATAATTCTTTCTTTAGGGGAATGTAAATTTAAATTACAATCTAACAATGGGACTTTTCTAGAAACTGTTTTGACACCGAATGATGGAAGTATTATACTGTGTGTTTTCTTCCTGTGGAAAGGATTGACTGCTGCAAGATTAACACGTTCTGGATGGGTGCCATTTTCAGATAGTTAGTTCAACTAAAAGAGAAAGGATCTGATTAAGGGATCAAGCTCATTATTTGTTTGTTATTTGTACTCCACACCCTACAATGGGAGTGAATCTTTGCCTCTTTTCCTTAACAATAATTAGGATCAGAGGGTTCAACAATTGCGTATTAATAGGCCTTTTTTAAAAATGAAAACATGAAGTAGCTAAGCGATTACCATTTCCATTAAACTTTAAAATCCTTTAAAAAGCCTTCCACAAAATGTTCAAGGCATAGCCAGATACTCAAAAGAGGGCACTGAGAATAAGGGACTTCTGAGCTCGGGGATTTTTCCTGAGCTTGTATTTTCTAGGAACCTCTGCTGTAATGTATAATCCAGGCTCCTGTCGATGCTGTTCTCAGTGTCTGTGGTTCAGCTGTGGATTTTTGGTGGTGTAGCCCCAGCAGTACATTAGGTGAGCCAAGGAGAGACTGTGGCACCTGTGACACCTGCTGTCACAGGATTCTGCGTCCTTCCTTCACACAAACCCGCGGAGCGCTGGCCCTGCTGCCACTGGTGATGCTGCTAAACTGTGTTCTGTGAGGACTTGATTCATATTATTGATTTTTGCATTTAATAGCGTGAGTGATTTAAAACATGCACAAGAAATTATGTTTCAAAAGGCATGTGTGGCTCGTTATGCACTGTGCCTCCCTGCCAGAAATCCATCTGTCCTTTGCTTGATGAGCAGCACTTTAGCTGGGAGGGAAAAATGGCACTGGTGACCCAGATCTGCAAAGGTTTATGTATGCAGACAACTTGTTGAACCCAGACAGTGGAATTAGGCTCTTAAAATCACTGGTTAAACTTACTGGGAGCACTCACTTGTGGAACTGGGGCCTGGGCTGGACCTGACTCATGCCCAGGGGCAATATGTGGCAGGCACCAGGCTTTGCTTCTTCCAGGAATGCTGACTGACACTGGGGAGTTTAATTTCTATTCAAATGAAAGGAAGGGAGAGTCTTGCCTCAATATTGGCTATTTCCATATGTAAGAATAAACACAGGTCATACACCTCAGACACCAGCAAGGGCTTACATTAAGAATGTAAGAAGAGTTTGTAAGAATGTACTGAAGAGTTTGGTTGAATTGGAGATGAAATCTTTTAAGAGAACATGTTTTTATTGCCTAAAGGAGTTCAGTGAATAGTGAAATACTAAATTGTCAAAGGAGTAGAAAAAGAGATTTGATAAACCTTGGTTTTTTTACTGCTAAGAGATTTAGCTGTGGTTGGCTGTAGGCAGAGCTGACTTGGCATTCTTGGGGATAGATTTGTATGTACAGGGACTTCTGCCTGGTGGCTGGTTGATCTTGTGCATTTTTTCTTTCTAAGATGCATCAAGACTCCCAGCCTAGAGCCTGCAATGAAGTTTGAGCAAAGCTTTGAGGCAGGGTATTGGAATTTGGGCTTAGATGGACTTTTATAGTATTGGAGAGGTTTCTAGATATAACTGCATTAAAGCAGAAATAAATATAACTGGCAGTGCTTTTATAATTTTGATTAGTATGTTTGCTAGTTACTGAAGATAAAATGCAGACTTATATGGATCTTGTCCTTCTCCAGAACCATCTCAGCATTCACTTTCAGTGTGAAGTCATAACGTTGAATAACAGAAAATAATGCCTGTGAAAGGCTGAGATTGAATACACATGTATGACATCATTGTGGAAGAGAGAAACAGGTTGGCTAGAAGTGAATAAGGACTTGATTCATCAAATACAGTAGCCCTAAATTTACAGAAAATGGCCAGTAAATTATTTTGCATCAGTTCTGTTCTCCAGATCTATTCTCTTGGTTTCTTGTGAAAGGAGGTGAAGCTAAGGGCAATATGTGTGAAGTTTTGTTCTAATACTGACTTTAAATCAGAAACATGTCAGTAGAAAGAAGACATTGACAAATCACCAAATGAACAAATAAATAAATAACCCAGAGGGGTAGCTCTGCTGCTGCTAATCTTTCTGGTATCCATAGTTATTTTTCAAAAAGGACAGCGTGTTTTGTGTTAGAAGCTTGTCATTTAAAGCTGGCCAGATGGGCCCAGATTAGGATGATGGTTCCCCAAATGTGTAATACAGGAGAATGACGCTGATGCGGCAGCTGCGCAGGGAACTGTAATAAAAGGTTTTAATAGAGGGAAGTGCCTGTGATGGATCCAATCTTCTTAGAGCTTTTGAGTACTCCCAATTTTCCATCAGCGTTATTTTTGCTTCATTATATGGTGCAGACGAGAGTCACTGTAGTACTCCCTTCCCAAGTTTATCAGTAGAAGCAGTGCTCAGATGATCAGAAACCAAAAAAAGCAGGCAGGAGGAAGACTGACTGTCCACAGCAGAGGGCTGGATGCAGAGTGTCAAACAGCTCACAGCAAAGTACACTGTAAACTGTCTTCTGTTGCAGTCCCACCTTTCTACTCGACTGACATTAACAGCTCTCTGTCAGGGTAGTCCCCTTTAAATTTCTTCTGCTGCTCTTCCTTCCCACCTTCCTGTTGCATTGTGCCATCCTTGGAATCTGTAGGGATAAACTAGTTCATCTCACTAGAACAGTGAGGAAATAATTCCACAAATGAATAAATTTTGCTGCTCCACTCTTTGCTGTGTTGCTGCTCGCTGTGGGACCAGGCCAACATCAAAGGTATGACAAAGAGATGGAATTTTGTGTGTGTGAAATTTTGGCAGTGTGGCTGGGTTTGAGGGAGGGTTCATGGGGAGCCCTGCTGGACATGGCCTTTCCTTTCTGGTGTGACTCAGCTGTTGATTCAGTTCAGCTGGAACACCTCAGATGGATCTATTGCTTTTATTTCTGTGCCAGACCTGGGATGACTCCAATGCATGCTTAATTGAAAGTAAGGGGTTTGGCACATACAAGACATTTGTTTTATGTAGCTCACTGCGTCTGAAACAGCCCGTTTGACCCATGATGATGTGAGTGTTTGACACATGCTGCTCACCAAGAGCTGAGCCACTGCTGCCTGAACAACTGACCTGGTTTCACAGGTGTTACTACAGAGGGGGTTAAAGGCACCTAGGCAGTCTCCAAAGGAAGCAAAGTGGGATCTTTTTAGGCTTAATTTCTATAAAGGAAAGGACTCCTCAAAACCTGATCTTATATTTGGATAGATGGACTCATATTTTGAAAAACACAAAGCAAAGAATAGATGAGCTATGTCACAGCATTACAGATTCATTAAGGAAATAGTTTTTTGTTTTCTTGGCTGCTAAATGGTATGAGGCACATGAAATCTCTCCTAAAGTGGAAGTTAAACTGGAGGAATTTCTGTCTAATTACATTTTTAGTGAGATGTACCTCTTCTCAAAAAACAATAGATATTTTTGAAAGTATTTTTAGACTGCATCCACAATGTTGGTATTCTCAAAACATATGTTTGTTTCTCAACAGGTATAAAAAATAAAAATGGGTGAACTGGACCATGGAACATTGTTTTCAGCTCATAGGATTAGTGGTGGAGGTATGTATGCTGTCATGTTTAATTGTTTTCTCAACTGTTTATGAAACACTGCAATTAATAGCCTCACGTAGGAGCTGTTATAGCACCCTGGTTATGGTTTGGGTTGGAAGGGACCTTAAAGCCCATCCAGTTCCACTCTGCCATGGTAGGGACACCTCCCACTGTCCCAGGTGCTCCAGCCCCAGTGTCCAGCCTGGCCTGGGGCACTGCCAGGGATCCAGGGGCAGCCACAGCTGCTCTGGGCACCTGTGCCAGGGCTGCCCACCCTCCTTTAGTTCCTGTCTGTATCCACCCTCCTTTCAGGCTGCAACTGGTGCCCCTCGTGCTGTCACTTACAGATCCTGGCAAAGAGCCTTTCTGTTCCCATATAAGCCCCCTTTACATATGAAGAGGATGCAGTAAAGTTTCCCTGGAGTCTCCTCTAGCCAAACATCCCCACCTCTCTCAGCCTGTGTTCACAGGAGAAATGTTCCAGGCCATTTCCACGGTCTCTGGGCCAGGTTTCTGTGCCCCTGTGCCAGGGCCTGGAGCTGGGTGTTGGTCTCTGCAGGTCCAGGTGCAGAGCAGAGGGGCAGAACACCTCCCCTGGCACCATTCATAAAATGAGCTAGTAACTCAATTCCATGCTGCCTCTCCTGCAGGCCAGGCCCAGGCTGGCTTGCTGGGCTCCAGGGGCAGCTTGCCAGTTCACACCCAATATTTTTGCCCCCAGGATCCCCAGGTTGCTCTCCCCAGGGCTGCTCCCATCCATGCAGTGCCCAGTCTGCCTGTCCTGGGCACTGCCTGGCAGGGGATTTGGAAAAGCCCTTCCCCAGCGAGGCATTGCCTGGAGATGTGTTGTGAGGCTTTGTGTAGGCATGCAACAAATGAAAATCCTGCAGGAGGCTTGAAGGAGGATCCTGGGGCGGCTCTGCAGGATTTATTTTACCTTTTACCCCTCTGTAAAACCACATGTCAGGCACAGCACCTCCAGCCATGGGGCTTAGTAGGGAATGTGGAAACATAATGGCCAATTTCACTACTAAAGAAAACTGAAGCAGAGGTTGTGAGGAAATGCCCATTCCTTATCCCTGTAAGCCTCCTAGCTTACGTGGAATGACTGAGTATCTGTGCATGAGGGCTTCACAGTGCTAGGGCAAGAGTTCAGGTAGCTCATTTACAATTGTAATTGTACCTCAATTTTATACTGTCTAGAAGAAAATCTACTCCTGTTGCTCAACCCAGAGATGGCAAAAAACATTGAGGCAGTTTTCCAATCAGTGCAAGAAGGATGCATTTATTGTATTAGAAGTTATTACAATGCCTGTAAAGGCAGTTTAATATGAATTGACAACTAAATTCACATGTAAACTAAGGACTTTTCAAATTAACTTTTTGTAAACAGACAACTGGTTACTGTTTCTTATATAATTTTTGTTAGTATATTAGTATGTTTGTTTCAAATATACTATGTCATTTACCAACTAGCAATATTGGTATGGAAACTTCCAGTGTTGAAATCAATGGTTCTGATTTCTATCTGTAGAGCTTTCATTTTATGCCTTGCACTTTAGTTATTTCTCAAGAATTTAAAATGTCCTTATGTTTTTTATATGATAACTAGACAATTTGGCGGTTCCTGCCAGAAATGCTCTTTGCAGCCAGAAGTACAAACCTGTTGACTACAAACATCTGTATGAAATTGCTGCAGAGGCAAAAATGGCCTCTGCACAAATTCAGTTAAAGGTAGGATTTTTTTTTTTTATTTGTAATGTGAATACTTTTGAAATTCAGTGACCATATTTCTTTCAGCCAGAGAGGGTCAAATATGAAAGTTTACCATAGCTTTTTTGTGATTTGGGTGTATTAATGTCAATGTGGGGACTTTCTTCAGATCAGGGATGCAAAGTATTTGTGGATTCTATTTTCTCAAAAGACAGGAAAAATTGGTATTTTACTGCCTTGAGGAAATTCACCCAAATTTATTACATAATCCTGGGGGCAGTGAAGAATTTGTGGGATTAAATGAGAAGGGAAGGCTGATCCAGAAAAAAAAAGCCAACTAAGAAGATATTAAGTGAGGATTTCCAAAAGTCAAGCAGAGGTACATCTTAAAAAGATTTAAAATGTTTAATAGCCATAAAATGTAAATTGGTATAAATTGGTGCAGAACATCTCAAGGGGTAAAGACAAGAGGAACCTTATTTAATGCTAGAGAAGGGTGAGTGAGAGAAAAAACCTACATACTTCCTTTATAATATTGCTTCTTTAGTGCATGTCGGTATCATATATCAGCAATTCTGGCAGATACTGCTTCATGGATTGGCAATACCAAATTGTGCTGAATGCATTCAAGCTTTATTGTTTCATCTTTGTTTTGTTTTTTCACCTTCTCAAGTGTTTTCCAGCTGAGTAGGTAGTGAAATATATATGGTGGAAGCTCCTGAGAGACTATGTGCTCCACCTACTACTTTTTGTTGCTGATTCAAGCCATTCAGATTTTGAAGAGCTGGGTTCCTCTTCCTTTGAGGTAGAACCAAAGAAGCAAATGGTAAATCAGCTGCTGACTGCTTAAGAAATAAAAAAAAGACAGCTCAACAGGGGAAAATATAGTATTACAGCAGTTATGCATAAGTGGCAATGCTGTTGCTATAATCTCAAGAGCATGTTGAACTTTACATACAAAAGTACATCAACTTTTGTTTCACTTAGTTTTAGAATTGGTTTGCAGATGTAACTATTTTTAAATTGCTTTAAATACAGTATTCTGTTTGCTTAAGTCTGATTTCATATAAGAGTTTTCATATTGTAACAAGAGAAAGAAGTAACAGTAACATTTTATGAAATAGAGGAAACTATAGGTAACTTTTAAAGTGTGAAGGTATGTAAGCAATAAAAGTGAGACATTATCTTTGATGCAAAAGTGTTGCCACATTTCTCTTCACAGAGAAAAGCAAGGCACAATTCTTCCCAAGGATTTCCGAGATTCACATTCTCTGAACCTCCGAGAAAGGAGAAACACAATTGTTATTTCATTTGCTGTGCCTGTGTTGTGCTGAAGTGGAATACAGTGTGAAGGTTGTTTATCCAAAGTGGTGGTGTTTTGTTCCTTTGGCCTGTCAGGACCAAGAGTGTGTGTGTCAGACTGTGGGCCAAAAGTCACGAGAGAGTCACGAAATGGGTGTAATTCTGTGCAGGCATGAGCAGAGTGAGTGCTTGGCAGATTCAGTTAGATGTAATGGATGTAGTATAGAATAATATAATAAAGTCATTAATTAGCCTTTAATAAAATGGAGTCAGATGCATCATTCTCTCCCCTTCGTCGGGAGTTGCCTTTGATTTGATACAAAACTGCTGTAACGCAGAGATTGAAAGCGTGGAGCACGTGTGTCCAAGCTCCAGCACGGGCCCAGGTGCAGCTCCTGTGAGCACCTGCTGTCCCAGGCACAGGGACACAGTGTCTCCATGGCCCCTTTTGCAGCCTCTCCCCCAGTGACAGCCCCGAGGCAGGCTTGGTGCCAAGCACAAGGACCAGCCACCTTCCCATGGGGATGTTCCCTGCGTGCCTGTCCAGGAGCCAGGTACATCCACCCTCGTGTCTAAAGCAGGATTTCAGCTCTGTCGTGGGTGGCTGAGGCACTGGGACTGCAGAGTTTTCAAGCCCTTCCTCGTCTGTGTGTGAGTGCTGCAAGGAGCAATTGTGCACCTTTCCTACTCGTGTCCCCAGCCCAGCGCGGGCAGGAGGGGGACACGCTGGGGGACACGCTGGTGTCTCTGGGCGTGTTTGCTCTGGTGTGTGTGAACACGGAGGGGCTGGGCTGCATCTGGGCAGCTGTGCCTGGGCAGGAAAGGTGCAGGTTGTTTCCACCTGTGGAAGTGGAGTCCCAGCAGTTTTCACGCGAAACGTCATTCCTTTGCTGAACTAGATGGAGTGAGAGCTTTATTCATTTCTCCCTGTTACGAACTAAGATAAGGTTTTCTCTTGTATTTTTCTTGCCTTGCTGCTGTCTTGCCATAGCACAATGTATCTGTGTGAGGGGGGAGCTATGGAGGGGGAAAAGGGTCAGAGCAGGAGCTGTGGGAGCTGCTGGGTGCAGATCTGGAGGAAAGGGATGGCAAGGGATCAGCAAGGCAGAGTGGGAAGGAGCTTTGTCCTCAGCACGCACCGAGAGGCCAGAGACAGTCACGGTGGCAGGAGGGTGAGAGGAAACCTCTCTCTCAGGCTTCTGATCCTTTTTCCTTCACTGCTGGCTGGCCAGAGTCACCTGGCTCCAGCTCAGCTGCCTTCCCCTGGCAGGCTTTCCTCTGGTTTTAGCAGGAACTCCATCTGTTTCAAAAGCAGGTATTCCTATTTTATCCAAAGTGTGAAGCAATGTTTTTGTGAAGTCCTCAGTTTGAGAGCCTCTCTAATTGGGTAGATTTTGTAAAAAACTCTTTTTTAGTAATACATTTTTGAAATTCTTTTTCTTGACATACTTTCAGTCTTTCATCTTCCCACCTGTAAGAAAGTATGTTTTTTGTTCTTCTGCTTATCCTTCTTCATCTTTACTTCCATGGACATAGGGATGGGACAGGAAAGAAGAAAATGGACTGATTTTTTTTTTTTTTTCACTTTCTCCTCTCATTAATTGTGATTTGAAATGCAACGAACTTATTTAATGAAAATTGGCTACATTTGACCCCATTGTTTTTTGGAAAAACAGTTTTTAAAAAAGCTATTAAGTTCATCATTCTGTATTTAAAAGTTTCTATGTGGAGGCATTTGATAAACCTGTTGAATATGTTCAAAGCACAACCTTTAATTTTCCCTGCAGATTAAAAAAGCAGAGCAACTTTCAAAAATTAGCAAAGCGCAAATGCTGCTGAAACAGCATCGCCAGGTGTGGTGGCAAGAGTATAAAAGACTGAGTGAGAGCAGGTAAGGGCTGAGGAATCTGAATGAGTGGTTACCAGAGAGACAAGCAGACAGTTTTGGGCTGGCATAATTGATTGAAGGGACACTGAGAAAAAAATATTATAATACCTGATCTGAAGGTATTTTTGTGTGGGGAATGAAGGTTTGTGATCCACATGGAGAGGGCTCTGTGACATGAAGAGCTCACCTGAGGTCAGGGAGAGCAGGGAATGCTGCTCTCGGAGCCTCCGAGGTGTTCAGTTATCTGCAGCATCTGAAGACTGTGTCTTTGTAAGAGCATCAAAAGTTTTCAGATCCTTTTAGTTCCTTTAGAGGCTGTTCCTAGGCTGTGTGTTGAGGTCACAAAACAGGGGACATTAACAGTGCTCTTGTCCATTACCCCGTGTACTCAACAAGAGCATTTGTGGCTTCTTTACCATCCTTGTGTCCAAGTCCTTCCCTGTATATCTTCCCAGGCAAAGAATCCCCTTTTTCATGTAATTATTACACAAAAAATTTGAGGCTCAATTTGAGTATTTGAGGCTCATCATTCTTGCAAATGTAATGAATGATAAATGAAATCTTCTGCAAAACACATGTTCATTTCTTTCAGGCAAAAAGCAGAAGAAGAAATGAAGACTTTTCTTGATGAAGAAAGCCATAAGAACAACTTTTTTCTTGATTTGAGGGAATTGGGTAAGAATTTTTTATTAATTCCTTAACTAATTTTTTTTAATATTCAACATTATCTTGATTGTTTGTTGGGGCTTTTTAATCCCTTCCTTGACAGGTTTAGATTTGCAGACCACAGTGCTGTGTAACATTTTTTGTGTGTTTGAGAAAACTTTGTGTTCATACAGAGCAGAAATTGTCCGAGGAGTGGGACACTTATCAAGCAAACGCTTTAGTTCCTGTCTGGCAGCTAAAGGAGGATTTGAAACTCAAGCTGTCTCAAGTGCAGCGTTACCTCTCAAAAGAATCTTGTCAGAAACCCAAGATCAATTCAGCTGAGGTGTTACAGCAGGTTGGTATTTTCACTTTATTTTTACAGTTTACTATCACCATATTTTTGGCATTTTCGTTTATTTTTTTTGTTGAACTTCAAGACTATAATTTACATGCAGGGTGTGCCATAAACCCCCCTTCTTATCATGGTGTAAATCTGCTCACCAAAATCTGTAAAAGTGTAGCAGTGCAGGGCTGGAAATCTGACTCTGTTTCTAAGTAAGAGTTTTCATGTTGTAGCGAGAGGAAGAGTAACAGTAACATGTTTCATGAAACAGATCAAATTTATGAAGAATCAACAGAAGGCAGTTTTGGAAGGTCTCATCCTTGAAAGTCTGGCTTTGGAAAGAGAGCTCGAAGAGCACAAAGAAAATGTAAGCTTTTCCTTACAGGTTCAAGCAAAAGTTCATTGAAGGGGTAAATACGATGCAGAGTAGTGTCCTGAGCAGCATTTCTTCATTGCAGGCATTAGTGCACTCTTCTGAAGAGAAAAACGGGCTTTTCCTTGAGGTTCCCCCCGAGCTGCAGTCTCTGGAATGCCCCTACCCTGACCTGAAGGCCTTGGTGATCCAGCAGTACCAGGAGCTGGCCAGTGGCCACTGGGCGAAGCTTCGGGAGGTGGAGCAGCAGCTGGAAGCTTTGTCTAGGTACTGGCCGTGTGTGCTGGCCCTGGGCAGGCTGAGCTGTGTACCTGAGGTGTGCTTTGGGCACGCTGGGTGCTGTGCTGGCTGTGCCACTCGCTCTGCTCTGCTCTGCTCTGCTCTGCTCTCTGTGTGCAGGCGCTGCCCAGCCCTTGGGCAGTCGCTGTTCTCACGCTGGGGGTGAAGCCCGTCCTTGCCAGAGTCACCAGCTGAAATTATAATCAATGTGTTTGGTGGGTTAAGGAACCAACAGTCTGGTGTGCATCAAATGCCCTTTGCACATGCTCTTGCAGGAATGGAAATTGCTCCTTCTGTATGTAATTACACTAGCAAGGTTATGACAGACAGGTACAGTCTTTTTCCAAGGCACACCTCCAGGGCTTTTATCTATCAAGCAGATAAAAAGGGCCAATCTTTTCACAAACTTTGGATCACTGCAGTAATTGTCATAGAGAAATGTAAAAGATGTATATGGCTCTGATTCAGATAACCAAAAGGAGGAGAGATTTTTCTGTAAATGAAAATGTTTATTGAAAGAGAAGTATTCATAATGATCTAGAAATGTAATAAACCTGTGTGTTAATAATATAAAGCTTAGCCTTTCTGCTGAGGCTGTCTGGAGTCCAGGAGGCACTGAGTTGCAGACATTGCATGGCCTTTGACTTGTTTTTGCCATCTCCTGATATTCCTTTGGATGGCTTCACGTTGTCAAAAGACTAAGGGGTAGGGCAGTGGAAGGGTTTGAAGCCTGCGCAGGAGAAACCGGGGAGAACAGGAAGGTCTCTGAATTTCCTTGGTAAAACCATCACATGTTGCTTCCAAATTGGTTTTCTGTGTACACATACAGTGCAGTGTTTGCTCTGTCCCTGCTGCTGAATGAGTCTGGTGTGCTCAAACAGCTGAAGATGCTGGCTGCCATAGAAAGGGATGTGATGATCTGCTAATCTTTTGTACAGATTGTACAAACATTCTGTGTGTTCAGGTGTGGCACCTGAAACATATGTTATTACTGGAGCATCCTCACTGTTAGAGCATGATACTTACTGAAAATTGTTTTGATTTATCCTACCAAATTGTTTTGATTTATGAAGCCACAAATGGCAAATTTGAGCAGTTCTTTTGCTGTTCTCTCTGATATTTTGTTATAGTTTCTCTTACAGAAGAAGTTTTAACAACCTCAATGAGAGAACCTGTGACAAATGGTAAAGCACTAAATATGTACAAGGTCTTTCTAGCAGTTTTAATAAAATTTGTGTCAAAGTTTATGATCAACACAATTTTGGTGAAAATTCATAAATTAAAATCCTTGACTTATGCAGCACATGTGCTACTGAACAATAGGCAGACGTGGATATAGACAACATAATTTCTGAAATGTCTGCCATAGAAATGGAAGAAGAGCTTGGGTTTGTTTTCAAGCCTTATACAGGATTACAATATTTTGTAATCTAAAAGGGTATGAGTTTAGGTCTGGAGCTAGCTAAATTTGCACCAATAATTAAATAATATCAGGACTTAAAAATGGAAAGAAAATCAGTTGTAGCCTGAGCACATGTACAGTGGCACTTCGAAGGAAGGAGGGTGTGATCTCTGGATGGGAAACAGGCAGTGGATGGAGCTGGGGGACGGGCTGGTGGTGGGGCAGGAGTGGGGCTGTGACAGGCTGTAGGGCCACAGACCCAGTTTGGGACAGTGTGCCAGTCCTGAGAACTGCAAATGGAGGGAATCATAAATGAATCACCAGCAATTATCTCAGGCATTCGATTTAAAACTAGACCTTGGGGACTTTTGTTTGCCTTCTGGTCTCCAAATCTTTGATGTGTTGCTCATTTATGTTCCAATGGTTTTATCCACAACAGGATTAAAAATGAGTTTTCAATTTTTAAAAAAGAAAGACTTTGTTCCTATAGCATTGCTTGTTTCCAAGGCATGGGTTTGTAAAACTCAACTCCTTACATTTATATTGGCTAATTTGCATGGAGATATCCTGTGAGTTTGCAAAGATGCAGCCTTGTGATTGAAGTATTCTATAATTCATCATGCTAACTGTGATCCAGCTGGCACAGATAATGCTGTCAGAAATGGAGTGACAGGTCCTCGACCTTGCTGTGTGTCCCCTGTGCTGTTAATACAGCCTTAACAAACCTTTGCAGTTACTGTCATTGCTCTGTGCCCAGAGAGACCACACATCCTCCTGCAATACATTTTTCTTATTTTTGTGATTTGAGAAGTGGCTCAGTAGCACATGATTGTGTGATAACACAGTGGCTTGGTCACTTCAGCTGGGTCACTTGGCCACTTCACTTCCTCTATCATCATATGTTGATTGTACAGTAAAGAAACCTTCAGTTAATACTGCTCTGGCATTGCACAGCCCATTTTCATAGCAGTTCAGACTGTCTGGAACAGAGAATTTGGAAAATGTGCATAAAATGTTCAAGAAAGAAACTTTAGAATAAGATAGTGTTCTGGTCTGGCCTATTCTGTGTGATTTTCATTCACACTAGAATGCACATTGCAGTAGTCATTACTTTTAGAAAAGGAAGAAGAGCTTGGGTTGGTTTTCAAGCCTTATACTGGTTTACAATATTTTATAATAGAATTTTTTTTTTTTTCCATGCTGCTGAAACACAAATTTCTGTGTTTGGGAAATACCCAGGTCGTGAGCTATCCCACAAATTGTGGGCTTGGACTGATGTGTGTTAAAATGATTTTCTAAGCACTATTATTTTTTCCACAATTTCCAAGGATGTCCGAATTATTTAAATCACTGAAGGAGGAATGGAGTCTTGCAGACTGAGCTCTGCATCCTGTGCAGCATCCTTTCAGAGGAGTGGCAGAGCAGGACAGAGCCAATTCAGCTCCTCTGCCAGGCCCCTGCCAGGCTGCTCCTGCTGCAGTGGGCAGTGCCCTCCGTGGCAGCAGGGCTTGGCTTCTCGCTTGGTGGCACTGTGTGTGTGGCACGGTGGCACTGTGTGGTGGCACTGTGTGGTGTCACGGTGGCACTCTGTGGTGACATGGTGGCACTGTGTGTGTGTCACGGTGGCACTGTGTGGTGGCACTGTGTGTGTGTCACGGTGGCACTCTGGCACGGTGGCACTGTGTGGTGGCACGGTGGCACTGTGTGTGTGTCGCGGTGGCACTGTGTCATGGTGGCACTCTGTCATGGTGGCACTCTGTGGTGGCACGGTGGCACTCTGTCACGGTGGCACTGTGTGGTGACATAGTGGCACGGTGGCACTCTGTCACGGTGGCACTCTGTGGTGACGTGGTGGCACTCTGTGTGTCGCGGTGGCACTCTGTCACGGTGGCACTGTGTGGTGGCACTGCGTGTGCCCGCAGATGGACGCGGCAGCGGTGCCGGTCCCCGCCGCTACAGCGAGGGATCTGCGGGATTGCAGCGGGGAGAGGGAGCTTTCCCTGGAGCTGTTGGTATTCCTTGGAGTGTGTAGCGCCGGGGATTAGTGCTGGGGAAATGTGTTTCAAAGGAAGCAGCTGCCTCGGGGCTGTGCGTGTGAGACAATTGCTGTGTTTCAGCTCCGAAACGAAATAAAGATTGTGCTGTGCTCTGGTACAATGCTGCATACAAGAAAACCGAGCTCTACGTTTAAAATTTGGGTCAGGCATTCAGCCTGGAAAATGTTTGTCAATATCTTGACAATGCAGAAACTTGATAATACCTTAAATATTCATGTCAAATGTGTTGGCACTTTTCAGACTTGTTTTAGATGAGGTATTCCTTTCTGCAGTTTTACAGAAGTGTGAGTGAGGTGACATCTCAGATTCACTTAGCAGGATATGTTGGAATTCTCCATGTGTTTGGTGGCTATGAATATGCTGGGCTGGGTCATGCTCTTTTGGTTTTTTGGTTGGTTTCCCCCCGCCAGTATTTTTCTATGAGCAGCTGACAAAATCTCAGCACAGCTGACAAATTTTGGCACAGCTGACAAACCAAGGCATTGGCAGTCAGCTTGTCCCTACTTACAATAAACTTCTTGTAGCTCTCTCTCCAGCTGATTGCTCCCCAAAGGATCCCCCACAGAAATGTCTCCTTGTTTTGGGCAGTGCGGGGAGCCCTGGTTAGCTGGCCATCGGAGGAACACAAACCAGCGGGATAGGAGCTGGCTGGGCTGCAGCATCTCCCCTGCTCCCCAGGTCCTGGGTAATGCCTGACCAGGGTGGATCCCACCCTGCCTCGCTCCTCTCTGTAGGCAGAAGAGCTCTGCTTGTTCACCAGCCTGCATGGGCAGAAATATCCAAGGTAAAACGTTGCAAGACAGAATCTCAGCTCTTAGAACTGTCTCACTACTGTCACTGAGGTGGCATGTTCAGGTGTCACCATACTGAGGTGTGTCAGGATTCACAGAGCAGATGACTGATTTCTTTAATGGTAGATCATGGAGTCTAGCCTAATATTAATTACGTGTGAGTTTCTCACAGAAATCCCCTTTTTTAAGCACCTGCTCTTTCTGCCTGCATTAGGATAGGGCAGTTCCGACACCTCACTGGATGCAGTGCTATGGAACACAGACAGGGCTGCTGGCTTGGGGAGTCCAGGAACTGCAGCAGCTGGAGGCAGCAGGAATTTGGGGGTGGCTAGAGTCTCATGATTGCCTTCCTTTAATTATCCCTGGGCTCTTAGTCACTTCTGAAACCAGGTCACTGGGCTAGAGAGACCTTTGGTCTGACTCAGTGCTGCTGCTCGGATGTTAATGCTGACAATGACAGCCTGACATTAATCCCTTCAGGGCCAAGAGTTCAGATTGAGGCTAAAAATCTGCATCCTAGCCTGTGGTATTCTTTCAGATGGATGCTACTTCTTGCTGCTCTCATTTTCTGAGACAGAGCATGCAAACTGATTACTACAGTTCCTACTCTAGAAAAGGTGACTCTTATGCCTTACTGGTGAGTTTATAGCTGTTAGGAGTTTGGTAAACTAGATCTTCATTTAGATGTGTGCAAGGATTGTCCATTCATTCCCTTTTGATCATTTATTTAGTGCTCAGTGTTGGAGTCTGATCATCTTATGCTTTTTACACTGTATTTTCCCTGTGGGGTCACTGATTATCTAATTATGTGGCATGTTTGAGAAACACAGTGACATTCCCCAGTAAAAAACCAGATTAGAAACAGAGCAATTCACTCAAATGATGCCACAGTCAGTGTCATATCAGCAAAGCCATGTATGTTTGCTTTATTTCATTAATCTGATTTTGTCACCTCTAACCCAACATCAGTTTCCATCATCCAGACTGTGAGCCCACTCAGGGCTGGGCTGTCCAGAACCAAACTCCTCCTTTGCAGTGATTAAGTTATACTGGGATGGATTGTTTTGTTCCCATAGGAACAGTGACTGGAAGGAAGAAGATCAGTGGGTTTTCCGGACTGTTATCAATCAGTACCCAAGTGATCTTCAGAGGAGGAGGACTTTGTACCTGGATGTGCTGCAGAGGTATCTTCCCCACAAATCCAGGCAGGAGCTGGTCAGTGCTGGTTTACCTATTCATTCAAATATACAAATTCTTAAACTATGTAGTGAACAGTTTATTAAAGAATGTATGTTTATTGAAATTTTTTAATTTAAACATTTCTTAATTATAAGTTTTATTCTGCACAGTAAAGAAGAAACATCCCTGTTTTAAAAATGCAGGTATTTTTAAACCTATCATCTCTTCTAAACAGCTCCTGGGCAGATTTTTTAGTTCCACATAGTCTTACAGCCCAATTTACAAAAATAATTTGTTAGCATTGCTTCTGCTGTATAGTTTTATAGCTGTGTTATGCCACTCTGCTTCTCTTGGTGTTTTCATTTTTCATGAGGATGCACAGCCTTGTTGCACTGTCTTGGAATAATTATTTTAATTGTTCTGTGGCACATATATAGCATGAAGAGTAGAAAGTTATCTCCCGCTCTAAGGGAGAGGCTATTTTTATATACATAATGCTTTCAAATTGATTGCTGATTCCTCTTGCACTCCACAGTGAATAAGCACATAGCAGCTAATTGAGAAACCCATTTTGAGGCCAGAACACTTCAGGATGTCATAAGGAAAGTAGGAGGCTTTTCTTATCTCCGTCTGTATTTTTAGACCATCTACTTTCCTGTGTTTGAGGAGTGTCTAGTGCAAAGGAATGACAGTGAAGTGATACTGCTAATTAGCCAGAGCTTCACTAAATATAAAGTTCTTGTGGATTTCAGGAATTTTGCCCTGGACTGAATAGGGCTGAATAGTCCTGTGCTTTGGAGAATGCAGGTATGTTTTAAGAACAACCACTATTAAAGGGTCTCCCTACGCCTTGGAAGGTTCATTTAAAATTTAAAAATCCCAATTCTACAGTGAGCTGATGTGTCTTGGTACGTGTATTAGCATGATGACTGTGGAAATGTTAAAACTCTGCTAAGAATCTGTCCTTAGAACGTGTTTGTGTCACACTGGAACAGCAGCCTCGAGCCTTCCTCGCCTCCTTCCCTCCGTGGTCAGGGGTCAGGCACTCAGAGCCTGATCCCAGAGCAGATCCTTGGGGAGCTCTGTGTTTGGAGGAGCAAACTCCAGCCCCTGCCTTGCTCAGGAGTGTCTTGGCTTGAGGAGCCTGGCAGCCTGGGGCAGCAGCCCTGGCCGTGGGAGCTGCTGAGGCAGAGGGCTGTGGTTTGGCCGTGGGGAAGCTCGAGGTGCAGCTTCAGCCAGCCAGGAGCTGATAGGAATATCTGTGAGTCAGCATCCCCTGCTCCCTGCCAGAGGCCTGGAATTAGCATCTGGAATGGTCCCCTTGACACCTGAGAGCAGCCAGCCATCTCTAGAATCTCATTCATCCCTATATATTTTGGGGATATAAGACAGGTTCAAGACTCTACTGCCTCATTCTATGCAGCCTTACCTGGTACTGCTTCCATCAAGGTCTTGAACCTTGGATATCCTCATGAACCTCACTCAATTGGGCCAAAGCAAGTGAATTTTGGATTAAACACTCCCCATTTTTGCTAGGTGGAGACACTGGTGGTGGCACTGTGCTGCTTGGTGAGCTAAGATTTTCTTTCCAAATTTCCTGCTAGAAAAGAAGTGAACCCGATTTCCCCCTGTACTGCTATTGTACAGTTGCTGTTATTGGTGTCCTGTTTCTCTGCAGATCAGAATTTGCTAGGAAAAGCCTCATCTTGCTGGAAGTGCTCAATAGCTCTGGAGATATATTGAAGGACCTGCTTATGTGTTATGTCCTCCAGGGCAGGGAGGGACCGTGGCATTCCATTTATTCCCATAGCAAAAGCGCAGCTGAAGAGAGCAGCGGGCCAGCAGGATGCTGTGGTGCTGCAGGGTGTCACTGCCCAGGACACCAGGACATGGTGACACCCCTGGCACCTGGCAGAGTGCCCTGGGCCTGCGCTGCAGATTCCGTGGGAGTATTGGTGATACAAGAACTAAATCAGTTACAGCCAGGTTTGCAAAAATGTCTAGAATTTTAATTTTATTAACGAATAGTTTTTAAGCCTTTCTGAAACGCCTTCCTCTTTCAGGTTGCTCATGAGAAGGCTTTGGATCACTGCCATTCCATCAGAAACCAGCACAGAGTCTTGTTGTCAGCCTGGGCTCAGCTTAGGAAAGCCTTTGTCCTCAGGGCCATGGCGACTGCTGCTGAAGCTGCTGCTGCTCACGAGGCAGAAGTGGTGCTGGCTGACTCCAGGCAAAAGCAACTGGAGATCTGTGCTGACCTGAGAGCAAAGGTACCTTCAGTTATAAATCCATCACCAGATCTGTGTCTAACAGATGCATTCAAAATGAAGTCTTTTACATTAGCACTAATCTGTTTTCAGGTAAGTAATCCATATCTGTCTGTCCTTCTGGTTTTTTTTAAAGAATGTTTTTTAAGACATGAAACAATGGATCCCATAACTTGTTTGGCCTTGTTATAGAAGGTTCATAATATTCTGATTTACTGCGGTAAGAGGTGAAAAAAGATAAAAATACCTGTGTGGTTTTGGTAAGTGAATAAAGTGGGAGGAGGCTGGACACAAGAGGAAGATGTTGTGATGTTCATGCCTAAGGTGTTTGTAGGAGGAATCCCATTTCTGGGCATGAGAGGCATGTTAAGATTTGTTTAAACTGCTCTCTGTGATTTTTGACTTGCACGGAAATGAACATCTGAGAGCATGCATAGTGTGTTATTCTCACTTTACCAATATTCTCTCTGCTGTGCCCTCACTTTTCAGTGAAATACTAAACACTTGATTCAGGTCTCCTACGAGAAGGAAAGCATGGTAAAACCTGTTCTGTGAGGCAGGATTTTGGTGTTGATGCTAGTTTTTAGTTAGCAATAACACAAAAGCCCTTCTGTCTTGTGTTCTGGAGCTGTCTGGCGTAGGAAGGTTTGAATCTAAACACTTTAGGGTTAGAAACTGTCTGGGCATGACTAAGTGGGGAGTACCCTGCTCTGACTCCTGTGTCAGCCTTCCCTTGGGCCAGGGGCAGGAAGGAGTTGCTCTCTGCAGCTGAGGGGATGTTTGGTGATTTTTACCTAGGCCTTCCTTTCTGGAATGCCTGTGTGTCTCTTACCTGCACAACCAGAGATGGAAGGGCCAATTACTCCAGAACTGTGAATTTGAGCCACTTTTTTCCCCTTTGTTTCTTTTACTTTTCTTCTGCACAAGAAGTAACAAGCTGGTTTTGGAATACTTTGTTGTCTCCATATAAGATTCTCATAGATGCACTGAACATTGTCTGAAAGATTTTTGGATTCTGACCTCCTGTTTCCAGGAACTGTTTGAAACTCAAACCTATTAGACCTACACTTTTCAAGGGTGACTTCAAAGGGATCTTTGTTAAAATGTCGAACACTTGAACAAAACCAACTCACCTGTTTCCCAGAAGAGAGGAATGAAAAAGGAACATTTCTTTCATTAAAGGAGGATATCATTGTGACCTTGTTTTGATCAGCTCCACAGCTGAAAGGGCTGCAGGGCGGAAGCTGAGCTTGGGCACAGAGCTCACTCATTTTCAGAGAAACGATTCTCAATGTATCCCTGGGTTCTCTTTTGGTTTGATGGGGATATGCATTTGAAAACTCATAGTTTGCCCAGTTATAGTTCATTTTACACACTTGTCTTTCTGCACTTCTGAACTTTACAGAGTGCTGGACATGGAAAGCAGCTGCTGGCAGGTAAAAGGGAACTCAGTCCACTACTGATTCACACAGGTAAAACCCATCCTGAGAGAGAGCCACAAGATGGGTGAAGTGAGGGAGGGAAAGAGTGTGGAAATGGAAATCAGGGATTAGGGCTGTTCTTCCACCTTTTCTTTTCGACCTTTGATTGACGTAACATGTTGCATTTTGGGACGTTTTGCATCAGGAAACCTTCCTTGTCTCCCCTCCCAGAGGGGCAGTGTAGCTGCTGCAGTGATTTACCTGTGAGCAAGGCCTGGCTATGCTCGTGAGGAGGCTGTGTCTGACTGAGGGGGACAGATCTCCCATGACAGCAGCAGGTTTCAGAGAGCCACAGCTTTTCTGTTGGCACACACACGGAAAGAGATGTAATATCTGACAGGCTGTGCACTGCTTTGGTTACTGCAATAGCCACACAAAACAGTTCACTTCCTCTGGCAACAACAAACCCAAGGGGCAGCAGACTGACTAAAGAATACATGATTTAAAGCTCTTTTAAATGCACTAGAAGCACCTATGCCATTGGTGAGACTCTAGGTCTTGTGACTGACGGGGAGGGATAATTAAAAAATAAGGCAGCAGAGAAGTTAAATTAATATTTATAGCAGTTTTTAGTTGGGGAAAGGACTTTCAAATTTTTATTCCATGTTCCACCTAACAGGAGATCAGTGTGTGTCCTTAACAGAAATCATAGTCCCTAAGGAGAAAGTTTGGAACAACTGAATAAATCATGAGGGCCCTATGGTAGCCATCTGAAGGAAATGAAATGTGAAATGGATAATGCTGGGGAGGTTACACTGCACATTCTTAAAGAGTAAATGTGCCTGGTACATATCTTTAACATCCCTGTTTGCCATGGGAAAACAAACAAAGCAAACCCTGAGGGGTCACACTTGGAGTGATCAAGAGTCACTGAGCTCTGGTGTGCTTTGAGCTGTGGGAATCTGATCCCCCCAGGGTTCTGCAGCAGACACTGTGTAAAACAAACTCCATCTCTGTAAAATTCCTTTTCCTAAACAACACAGAGAAGCAATTTTTTCCGTGTTGCAAGGCAGGTAAGGCACGAAATGAGGAGTGATCTTTTCTGGAGTTTGGAGTACTTGCTGTATTACATCACAAATTCAGCTGAGGTGTCTGCATGCATTCCAAACATTATTTTTATATTGAATCTATCTTAAAATATTTGTAATCTGGTACTTTCCATCTTCATAGAAAATGATTTTAAAAGAAGACTAGAGGGAAGGCCTACAGCAGCAGACATTAGGGCAGTTGGATCCCCTGTGTGCACTGCTTGGGGGGGCTTTTCCTTCCTCAGCACAAAGCTGTGTGCCTGCTTGCCTTTAAATCTCTTCTTTCCCATGTTTTGTGCTCCAGGATTAATCCCCACTCCAATGCTAAAATCTCTTGCAACACATTGTGAATTTTGGGAGGGCAGCTCTTGCATTTCTTATCCTGGCAGAAACTAAGATAAATTAATTTCAAAAAGAAAAGTATTAGGTGGAATTAACAGGGGTTTGCAAATTGTATAAAGCATCTTGCAGATTGCTTTCCTTCTCCTTTTGTGTATTGTAGGAAAGGATATGACAGTAAACTTAGGAGAAAAACAAAATTCCTTATTCAGCGTGTAGTCAGGTCACTGGTTTAAATGCTGTGACTATCCCAGGAGATCAACATTGAAGTATTACAAGTGAATGTTGCAATAATTTAGATCCAGTGCTTTGACTATAATCTGATCATTTTGTAGGAAACTTTTTAAAAGAATAAATATTTGAATAGTAAGCTACTTAAAAGAATGGTTTCCTTTCTCAGAAGTGTTGTCTATTAACCACTGAGTTGACCCATTAATTTGTTGGACGTAAAAAACACAAGGAAGTTATAATAACCTAAATTTTAAATGTAACTACTCATGTTTGTGGTGAACTGATGAGCTGTAGGATGCTGCAGGATTTCTCCAAAATGTATATGAGCAAGTGTCTGAGACTCTAACACTCATCACAGACGAGGCAGCTCTGACTCAGTAATAAGTTTTCAATCCAGACCTAATAAACCTATAAATTTAATAGTCTGAGGTCAGCAGTGACATACTGTGTCTTTTGGGTCAGACCAAGCTCAGTACATGTGAAGCAATTGCAGAGGTTGTCTCTGCACGTTTGCCTTGCTTGCCCTTCCACCAGTCCTTCCCCGCTGTTGTCCTGTACCTGTGTTCCACCATGTGATGTTGTTATTTCTGATCCATCTCCTGTTAATCTCCTCCCACTGTGTTTCTGGTGTCTGCCTGCAGCTGCCCTGGGCAGGACTGGTGCCCACAGAGCCCTGCACTCCCGGGAAGCTGCCGAGGGCAGTTTGCCAAAGCTCCGAGCGCACTCCTTCGGATTCCTCCAACGCCTGATCCCCCGGGCTCACACTGCAGGCTTTTGGGAGCAGGGGCTGCAGGGTACTGCGTGGGAGGAGACCATGGGCTGATTTGAGAGCTCTGAGATCCGCTGGAAGAACCCACAGCACCCCAGAACTCCAGCCTGGGACGTAGCCTGCTCAGCTGCCTGTCTGCTGTGAGACCTGGAGCAGGCTTCTCTCTAATCCAGCTGAAACTGTCCAGTGACACCTGAAACTGCTTGAGGATGGATAACTAGACAAGCTGACAGCTCTTGCCCACAGTGTTTTCTTAGAATGATCTTCAGTGAGGAAAGTGGCACCTCAGACAAGCAAAGCTGCACCAAAATTTTGCAGTTGTAAAAGATCAAAGGAGCTCTCATCCATATGATAGCAGATGGGTCTAGAAGAAAGAATTCTGTATCTAAAGGAAGCAATTTGGATAGGTAGTTGTAACTAGAAATGCAGGCTACTTAAGGTTATGCATGTGTGAATATTTAAGCCTATATAATATTTACACTTGTTTATAAAATGTTGACATTCCCATTGTCAAGAACAGAAAGATGTTCCCAGTAATGCTGGATGAGGAAAGAGAGGAACTGCAAGGACAAGCTGTGAGAAATAAACTGTTCACACACTGCCCTGAGCAAAGCTGATGTGATGTGCTGTCACCTCAGGGAACTGACACTGCTCCTGTTCTGGATCCTGACTTTTACCAGTGCTGACCCCAGCCCCCACTGAAATTGGTACATGGTGCTCCTCCTCAGGTCATGGCTGAGGGCTGTGCTCAAGTGCTTTTCTTTCATATCCCTTTTTCAGATTTAAACACTTAAATAACTGAAGACCATATTCTGTTAATGATCAAAACAGTTACTTTTAACTACTTTTCTGGTATTTGTTTTTTTTAACCTCTTAGAGGTAGCCTGTGGAGCACAAGATGCTCAAGAGTACCCGTCAAAAATCTATTAGGGATGTGAACCTCCATTGTTCTTCTAACCACAGCCAGAACAAGATTATCTCCTGAGATTAGCAAACTTGTAAATGTATTATTTCTTAATTATCCTACTGCCAAATGCTCTAATGCTGCTCTAATTCTTCTTGTAGGTCTTGTGTAGGTCAGTCAGATACAGAAATTGTTGGCTTTTACCATTTATTGTTCATCATTCAAGACCCTGTGGAGTCAGGATATGATTCCAGGGGCCGTGCAGAAGTTTTCAGGGTTGAGGAATCCCCAGTTTAGAGAGAAAGGATTTTTAGATTTTTATAGCTGAAAGTTACTGGAAACTTCAGACCACCACCTGTTAGTAGCACATGAGTTTGTTGTTGACAGTGTGGCTGTCTGTACCTGCTGATGTCAGAGCTTCACCTGTGACTGTTGGTGCCAGGACTGTGTCCAGGAGCACAGAGGAGTTCTCTGCCAGGACAGGAGAGCTGGGCTGTGTTCCCAGGGAGAGGGAGCACCCTTCTCTCTGCTGAGCAGGCTGGAGACAGCCCCTTCATGGCAGGCTGGGCTTTGCAAGGGTTTGGAACGCTGTGGTAATGGACCCCAGGCACTGAATCACAGAGCACAGACAGCAGGACATCTCCGGCCTCTGCCATCAGCATCCCAACAGAACGTGAACAGCAGTGCTTCTTGCTGGCTTGGGGATATATGATATGGAGCCCCTGGGCAAACCTGAGCTTCTCCCACCTCCCTCTGCAGCCCCTGACATATTGGCTTTTTGAAACCTTTGTGGCAGTTCAGGAGGCTACTGACACCTGAGAAAAGAAAAATTATACGTTCCGTGCTTATAAAAAGCACTCTCTAAATTTAAAAAATGATGGCTTTTTCATACTGTTTGGATGAACTCCCCCTGCCCCGTAATATTTCAGACTCCAGGGAACTGTTCTTAATATACACTTTAATTTTTTCTCTTTTATAAGCTCTAGTATTCACACCCTGAGGCACCCATCTCATTAGCTTTCCATTTAAGAATACACACATACACTTCCTATTCTTACTGTATTTCCAGAAATAACACTGTTAATATTTTATGTCAGTGTGTGGTGGCTTTGAATAGTGCAAGTCTTTTTTTATTATTATCAGTTAATACAATTACGCATCAGTAGCAGTTCTCCCATACATCCCACTTTCCTTGGCAATGCCAGCTTTGCTGGGCGCAGTTTGCTTGTGACTTTAGAAGTCTTGGCCAGCAGGAGCTGTGAAGGCTGTGGGGTGCCCTGTGGCAGCAGAGAGCCCTCCCAGCTCTGGGCAGCTGCTGCCAGGGGGCCCAGTGCTCCCCGTTATCCAGGCGTGCCCCAACCCTGTGTGTGTGTCCGTGCTGGAGCCCGGGCAGGGCCTGGCAGGGCAGGGCCTGGCAGGGTCACGCTTTGCCCAGACCAGCTGCAGCAGCTCTGTCCTGCAGATGGGAATGGCTGCAGCATCCATCCCTTACCCTCTTCCCAATCCTGGCACACAGGGAAGAGTTCGAGTTCGAGCAGGTGAACTAGAGTTTGTATTGAGAAATTGTGCTGAATGCAAGTGCGTTTGAAAAAACCACTTTTTTTGGGAAAGAAGTACACTACTTTTTAGTAGTTGTTGGATAGACATTTCCATACAGTTAGTGACTTTAAAAAAACGGTTAGTTTTGTAACACAGGCTTCTATATTCCTGTTTAGTTTGTAAAATATTTAAATCCAAGGGATTTCTTATCATATTAACCCAAGTGGGATTTATGTCTTTAACTTCTATTACTCTTGAGAGAAATTGACTGAATCCTTACTTTTCTGTGGGAGACTGGGTCTTAACTTCTTTTTTCTTCTATGTTTCTCTCCCATTTTCTTAAAAATATTTTCTTTTTTTGTGCATGTCAGAATGGCAGGGAGTTGCTCAGGCAGGAGACACAGATCATCATGTGCTGCTTCCATCTGAAGTATGAATGGCTGGGCTACTTTACAAGTAAAGAGGCTGCTCTGCTGCATTGAAAGTCACCTTTTAACGAGTTTTCCATGTTAATCTTGTAGTAATCTCAGTTTGACCAGTTCTAGAGGAGATAGAAAGCAATGACCTTGTGTGGGGAAATAAAAAGTTTGCCAAATCTAAACAAAATCATCTTCCTTGTTAGATGATGTATCCATTAGGAACTGGACTGAGAGCAATATCCTTACTGAAGGGCTGATGTTGCAATCCTGCTATGTCTTCAGCATGTGACTTCTTATGACTTAGTCACCTTTTACATCTGCTTTGCTTTTTTTCTCTTTTTCAGAACACACTAGAAAGGCATAGCTCTAAAATGGCCTTTTCTCTAGAAACAGAATTCCTTCGGTCACCAACTTATTCTCTGTCTGCAGCCCTTATTTTAAAAATGTGAAGGAAAAATGTCATAGTTGACGTGGTTTAAATCCAAATTTGCAATTGAGAGGCATTTTTCCCTCCCTGTGCCTTGTGGCTTCCATCTGGAAGAACCAAGAGGTATCTCTGGCTTGCCATAAGTGGGATAACTCTCAGTTCTATATTCAGCAAGACCCTGAGCAGAGGAGATGGTGATGACGCAGGGAGGCTGGGAAGGAGAGGAGAGGACTGGAGCTGGTTTGGGCAGTGGATCACTGTGGTTATCTGAACACACACGTTTCTCAGCGTGCTTTTGGACTGCCTTGGCTCCCAGCTTTCTCCCTCTCCCGAGCACACTGTGAGCAGCTGAGATGAGTGAGCATGCTGTGGGCAGGCAGCGATGCTGGGCTCGTACCACGCAGTGCTCATCCTTTCCAGAGCTTTTTTCCTGCTTCCCAGTGACTGCCTGGGCTCTGCCTGGACTGACCCCAAGCTGCTGGACTGGTCCTGTGTTCCAAGGGCACCGAGCAGCCCGACAAGGAGCTCTGCCAGCCAACAGCAACGTTCTTGGTTTGTGCTGGTTTTTGGTGCACGGGCTGTGCACAGCCTAGCACTGAGCTCAGGCAGCCTGTGCTGGAAACGTGGAATGGTGCTTTGTGCCTCAGGCTCACTGGGATCTCCCACCTGCTTTGTACAACAACCTGTGGGAGCTGTGGCACACATTGTGTGTTTTCTATGCGTGAGATTTTTTAAATACTGAATTCCTTTAAATAGTATTTGGATCTCTAGTTGTCTCATAATCCCATTGTGCTGTTTATGACCATGCAGCCCTGACCTGCAGCTGTTGTGATGCTGTGATCCCACCACAAATAGGCTGGCTCTGTTCTGCTGTGGGCTTGCATGGCTAGCCAAATTTTGTGGTTCTTCTTTTTTGTGGTTTCTTCTGCCATGTAGAATCTTCACTTGTGAAATTATTTTTCTTGAAGAGATCCCCTAAATTTTTTCCCAGGAATTCTTAGAATCAGTTGTGAACAATTTGAAGAAGAAAATGAAAATTGCAAACCACAGTATAAATAAGGAAAGATGAGCAGAAGTGATTCAGAGATTAATAAAACTTTGTGAGATACTAGAAGAGTATTTAGATTGTGTCATTTTTATATGGTTGAAAAAATGAGGTAGAAAACATCAGAGTGGGATTTCAGAGGATTTTCCTTTTATGCCTTCACTTATGACAAACACTACTGGCTTTATCACACGATTATTGGGAGCTTTTTCTTGGAACTTGGATTCTACAAGCTTTGTATGTCTGTGTGGCATGGAGTGACCTGAGCTCTGGGCAGTCATTTCTGGCACCGTTCCTCCCAGGATTTTGTCCTTTTGGTTCCTTGTGCAGGTTTTCCTCTGTTTCCAAAGCTGAGGCTGCCCCTGCTCCACCTCTGCCTCCTCACTGCAGCCAGCTGCCCTGGGTGCCCAGCTGAGGAGCTTGATGCCACCTCTTTGTCTGCTTATAAAAAGTCATTGCTGCTTGAAGAGAAAGCCTCACATGGTGCTGTGGTGGCATTGTGCATTTTGTCTTTAAAAGAGTTGTATCTGAACATTAGGTGAGTGGTAAATGCATTATTTCTATTCAGATGTTACAGTGAAAGAACTAATTTATTACTTTAATTAGTTTGTAGTGCACTTTACATTATTGTAATATGCAATATTGAAATAATGAACTGAAAAAGGTGTGTATGCATTCTGTTCAGCACAGCAATTTAATAATTCACTTGGCAAAACCTCCTCTAATAATACATGAACTGTGAAATGTACTTGAAATGCCATTTGTAATTAAAAACTTTCAGAACCTAATGTTGGCAGTGCTTGTACTGCTAAAATGAAAACACTTTTATGGAACAGGCAATGGGAGAGCCAGGTTTCAGTGTACTTTCAATATCAGTTTAACTACTAGGATTTTTTAAAAAATATTTAAATAAAATATTTACTGTTGACACAGTAAAATATACCCTTCTGATTTTGAACTCCTAGGAATGGAAGAGTGCAATCAAGAACACATTAATTTTTTTTGTGTGGTCCCAGACTGCTGCTGTAGTGAAGCAGAATTATTGTTTGGGAGGCTTTTTGCTCTCCAGACCTGCATGATCCTGCCTCTGGAGATGAAATCCTGATGAGTGCAGCAGGCTCTCTTGGCACACTTCAGCCGTGGGGATGCAGTTCAGCATCAGGGGTCCCTTCTGGGCAGCAGAGCACCAGGAGCCAGGAGATGCTCCCTGCAGAGCTTGCCCAGCCCTGGTGCTGTCCCCTGGTGGGGCTGCCCAGGGCAGGAAATGCAGGTCAGGCTCTGCCCTGCCTGTCTGACCACGAGCCACAGTCCAGATCCTCATTTCTGACCTGACACCACATGGACAGGACTGGTTTGGGAACCTCTCCTGACACCTCCTGAGCATGTGGATTCCCCTGCCTGGTGCACAAAGTGATCTGGGGCTGTGAGACTAGAACTGCTCTCTAGCACAGAGGATTTTAATGTTCAAATGTGGTTTAAAGTTGAAATATACTGGTATTTGAATCACCTGGTTAATGTCTAATTTTTGTTACTTCTTGGACTTCACTCTAACTCTGCTCTGTTAAAAACATTTTATCCTGTATAATTTCAATTCTTCTTCTGGGAGAAGCCATGGCATAAGGTCAGCCTACAGGATCACAGTCACATATTATACATATTTTGCATGTGTTGCTTTTCTGGCTTTTACCAATGTTCCTTTTTTGTTCTTGTTGTTCTGTTTTGTTGGTTTTTTTTTTGGGAGGGGGGGTGTTTGTTGGAATTATGTCTTTTTTGTCACAATTATAAATTTTTTAAAAGGAAATGATTCTTATTTTGCCCTAACAAAAAGGCATGGATTAGCCAAACATGGGAGGGAGCAGAGATAATCTAAACTAATTTTATGTGCTGAATGCAGAAAATAATAACTGGGTATTGTGAACAGGTATGGTACAGTGAAACTCTCCTCTGGTATCCTCGTTACCCATTTTTCTGATTGGCCTTGGGCTCATACATTTAAAATCCTTACTAAAAAATGAAAAAGTAGCTTCAGAATTGGAATTTAAAAAATGAAAGCATGTTCTGCCCCGAGTGAATATTCGTGTCAGTAGTGAGTGAGGGCAGAGCAGGGAGCGCTGTAGGAGCGGAGGCGCACCCTGAGTCACTGGCACATCCCTGTCTGGGAGCCCTGCTGTGATTCACGTTTGCCAGCTCACTAAGTGCTGAATTTGGCGCTTGGTTATGCTCATTTGTTTGTTCACACCCTGTCAGAAAACTAGACTGTGCCCCAGTATAGATTTCTGACTTGATCCAAAGGCTGTAAGGAAGGGGCTGGGGGAAGCAGCCCCCGAAGGCGCCCGTGGCACACCCCAAGGTCCCGGTGTCACATGCAGCAGCAGGCTGCTGCCAATGCAATGGGTTAGCAGGGAGGCTTGAGGTGATTTCGGGACAGGTTACTGTCTGTGCCTGCTCTCTGCCTCGGTGTGCTGCTTCCTTCAGCCACTGCCATCGCCCCAGGCTCCCTGCAGGGCTTGCTCTGCTCTCCATGGGCATTTCCTGCCACTGGTTCCCCTCAAGCATTGGGGAAATGCAGCTTTTGTTGAGACCAGTTTATGGCCTCACCATACTAATGGCTGTAATCAAACAGCCAAACAAGTCCCTGTTAATTGATAAATGAATATCCAGGCAAGACCACCAGAGGATCAGGAGAGTTCTCAGACGTGGAGGGAGCTGAGGCTGCACCATGAACTGCAGCCGCTGGCACTGACCTCAGCACTGGAGAGCATTTGGAAGGAGTGGGAAGCAGGATGTAGGGAAATCCAGGCTTACAAAAAGCAATTTTTTTGTTACATAATCTGACTGTTACCTCATATCAGTTGAGAAAATCTGTGATGTTATTACAGAAGTTTAAAGCTCCTTCAAATGCTCCTGCAGCTTATCCCAGCTCCAATCTGAGTATGCTTTTTGCAGATTTCACTCACTGTTTGCTTGTTGTCAGGTTTTAAATCTTTCTATATATGGTTTTGCTTCAGTCTGTTTCAAAAGCAAGGTAGAAAGGATTGCATGTTCTTCTGGCTCATTTTCAAAGCATTTTTTTTTTTTGAGTTCATTAGCGTGGCAAGTGAAGGGTAACTGAAACAATTCAGCATTTTATTTTAGATTTTTAAACCGCTAAACTGCATGAGCAGGCTGCTGGCAAAATTGCTACATGAAGATTTTAATTTCAGCCCTGGTGTCAAAAGTTGCAAGTGTGTGGGAAGCTTGATTGGGGCATTGCAGCTGAGGCTGCAGGGACCTCTCCAGACCCCGAGGCCAGCCCTGCCCAGGCAGGGTCAGCTACAGCTGGTGACTGTGTGGAACCAGGGTTAAACAGCTCCACAAGCTCCCTGGCCAGCCTCTCAGCAGGGAAGTGATGAGTGCTTTGGAATTACAGGTGTTTCACTCCGTGCCTGCTGTTTTCCCCTGTCACTGGGCACCTCTGGAGGAGCCTGGCTCTGTCCTCTTTGCACCCTCTGCATTTTCAGGTTATTTTCATGTTATCACTTTGCCTGCACTCCATGAGAAGTCACAGCATTGTTCAGTGTATTGCAAAGAAAAAAGTATAATTATTATTTTAGCAAGAAGCAGGGCAAGCATAGCATTGTTCAGAGAGGCAGCTCTCTGAGAACCTTGGACCATGGGGAATGCTGGATTTCTAAACAGAACATCTTTTATAAGCACAAACAAGAAGAATTAATAATCTACACACACAGCCAGTGAAATGCCGTAAGGGTGGAAAAATTATAAGCATTTTCATATCTTTGTATTACAGTGCTGTAGCGCAGAAAACCAGCTGAAAAATGGCTGCAATGCTTGTTCCTTAGAGAAAGGCAGAGTTCTGTTAGTGCTTGACAAATCCATTACAAAAGGAGCTGGCAAGCCAACAAAAAGGAGAATCATTGATCCTGTAGGAAGCAGCGTGGACCAGATGAGCTCACAACTGCTGTGACAGCCGAGGTGGATCGGGCTGGGACAGATGAGTGCCTGCCCAAGGCCAGCTTTGGGGACAAGCTGTCTCCTTAACCAGCACACTGAGGGATGTGTCAGCAGTGGATTTTTGGCACACTGGGCAGGGTGGTCAGTGCCACCCCCTGGAAGTTCCGTTAGGAAGAGTGGCAGGCCCTGCACGAGGGGTGCAGGGAGCATGGCTCTGTCCTGCTGTGCCTGTTCCCACTGAGGAGGGGGTGTCAGGCGTGCAGACCCGCGGGCTGGGGCAGGGGTCCCAGGCTGGGCTGCACATCTGTGCTGACAGAGGTGAAGTCCCTGTCCCTGCAGCGAGCCCTGGGGGCCAGCAAGGAGCTGTGACCCTGTGCCAAGGGCTGCAGGTGGACTCTGCTCTCTGACTCTTGGTCTCCATCCCTTCACAGCTCCTAAGTGCTGAAGGGAGATGTGAATTACTGAGATGGTTTTAGCAACTTTGCCTAAAACCTTTCCATATGTGATTTCATTGCATATTGTGCTATCAGTTGGGAACTGCACACGAACATGCAGAAAGGTGGTGCTTGCTAAATGGTTGAGTTGTTGATAAGATTATAAAACTTACTTTGTAAGCAGATTACATGAGTTTCCTTCCCAGTCTCAGCTTGGCAGGATCAGTGTTACACAGTCTGCTGCAGGACTGTCTCTTCAACTGTTTCTTCCAGGTTCTACAGTGGAAAGCACAGCAGGAAGAAGCTGCTAAACTAGAAGCTGCTGTAGCTGCCAGAAGAAAAGAAAAGGAAGATGAGAGAGAAAGGCTACAGAGGGAACAGGAAACCATCCGTAGAGCTCAGGATAAAGAGAAAGTATGAGAAACTTTTATATATTTTTGCATATATTAATGTGTACCATTGCTCCTAAAATCTATAGCTGATCACATAGCAGATGTATTCTTGTAACGTATTATGTATTGATGTAGAGATGGGCAAATGGCTAGTCAGGTCTTTCTCCTGTCCATGTAGCTCTAAAGCTGCCTGATCTGACACACCAGTTACGTTACCCTACTGCATTTCTTAGGAAAAAAAGCCTCAGCAAGTCACCGTGTCTCTGTCACAAAAGAAGCACAGAGGCACGGCGGGCTCTGGCTGCACAGGTTTGTGCTTTGAGCAGCATGGCAGCCCCAGGGAGCCGCCAGCGCTGCAGCTGCAATGTGTGCTGCAATGCAGCAGGGCAGCACTGCCTGCAGCTGCAGGGCAGCCCTGGGGACACTGCTCCCAGGAGCTGTGTGCTGGCTCCTTGGGTGGGAAATGGGATGCAGCTGAATAGAAACTCAGAAATGCACTGTAGTGAATGCAATGCTTTAGAAAATCGAGCTGTGTCACAAGTATTTCTGCTGGCCTTTTTGCCTCAGTGATATGGCAGAAATCCCTGTTGTTTCACTGAGATTTTACCTCAGGGACATTTAGTGAGGGTTTGCTGCTTAGGTCACAAGTATCTTTGCTGCTGCTGCTTCTCTTTTTGTTCCAGCCTGTTCTGTGCATTTGCCTTTGTACCCGTGGTGTTTGCAGTGGCAGGTGCTCTGAAAGCACAGGGAAGGAAGAGGTTTAGGGAGCCAGTGCTGACCCAGCCACCACCAGTACTCATTTTACCTGTAAATATTCTGGTTGTGCAAACTTTTCTCTTGCTGTGTGCAATGTCTAGGTAGAGCAGCCCTCTGCCTATGCACAGATGGAATAGCAGCTGTTTGGGGTCAGCAGTCATATGTTTCACTGGAGTATTTTCCATCCTAAATCCTTAAAAGGGCTGATAACATCATACTGCAGCTGCTTTTCTGGGGAATGCAAGCAGAATGGAAGTGGTAGTCTTCAAATTGTGGTGGGAAAATATATTCAAATTAGTGTTCACAGTCTGATTTTACTATTTTGTTATGGGAGCTCCACACCCTCTTGCTCTCCTAGTAAATATTCTGTTAGCTTGTAGTGCTCTAAAATAGAAATTTTATTCTAAAAGGATCAAAATTGGAATCTCTAACTTAATGCTTTTCTTGCTTGCTTTGTTCTCACTGTCTGGGCTTTGTTTGCTGTATTTGGTCAAACTCTAGCTGAAAAAATACTGGGCTGAGAAAGAGCTCAAGTGGCAAGAACAGGAGGAGAGAGATCTACAACAGCTGGAGGAATTGAGAAAATTAATGGCTGAACAAGCAGCCAAAGACAGAGAAAGGTAAAAAAAATCAAATGTGAATACCTTTAGTATCAATAGAATCTTCTTATAATCTGATTTGCTTTGATCTCCTGACTGTCTTTTTTAGAATAAATTGAGGATAATATATTTTTTCCTTCCTGTTTGGCAAATGCTTCAAACCATCTAGTAAGGTTGCATCCTAGGTGATTGTATCCTAGATGCAATTTATTTCAGTTTGAATTAATTAGTTAACAACCATCAAAATTTCAGACCATTGTAAGCACTAAACTGTCATAAAATGTAGCTGAGTAATAAGACCTTCTATATTTCACTTTGCATAATGATTTATAATCAGGTTTGGTTTGTTTGAGGGGCAGCTGCAAGGAACACATTCAGCACTTAACAGACTCAAAGATATTTATTGTTATCTTAGAGAGTCCTAAATTGCTCATCTAGTTGTAGATGCTCTTCACCTGTTTGATGGGATTTAGGACTTGAGCCTGCTCAGGCTTGAATTGCCAAGTCTTTGTTGCACAATATGACGTTTCACAATCTGGATTTCGTGGAGGAATCCCTCTGTCAGAGGAACATAGCCCCTGTGTGTATTCTGGTTAGACCTGCTCTCAAAGCACAGGCTGACTCTTTTTACATAGAGAAGCCACCAAGTTGTGTGGACCAAAAGTGCAATTAAAATAGGATTAAAGTGCCATTGGCATTAGGATATTAAAGTTGGTCTCAAGGATTCTGTGGGAAACACTACTTGAGTATTACTTTGTTAGGACACCTTTCTGACAATTTAAATGTCTGTGTCCTTATGCTACAAATATATCTCTACCTTTCCTTAGACATGCCTGCAGTGGTTTTGGCTCATAGGAGGAGGAACACTTGTATTTGAATTACTGGGAGGAAATAATCACCCCTTCAGGCTATTGTGAGTCAGAAGTCAGTAAACGTTGTGCATTCTGTCACTCAGAACTGACCTGCTGTACAAAATGGAACATTTCACTGTCCAGGCTCAGGTGCACACGTGGCATTGTCACTGCCAGTGCAGCCCTGAAAAACTGACAGTGTCCTGCTATGTGCCACCTGCCAGAGCACAGACACTGGGTCTGAGTCTTTGCAGAGCACTCCTGAGTCATGGCACAGGCTGGTACCACAGCTGTGATCCAACACATTTTCAGGGTCTTTTGGAAAAGGAAAAAATGAGCTGAGTGACTATTCCAAGTACAGGAGATGGCCTGGATAGTGCATAGAGTTTCTAACAGGTACAATAAAGTATTTTAAAAAAACCTCTGCTATTATCCTGAATTGCTTTTAATCAAACTAAATTAATTTAAAATTAACTAATTGGGTTTGTTTATGAAAAAGAAACCTGTTATCACAGAGTCATGATGGTGTTCTGTTTATTCAGGTCTTAGTTTGTAATGACAATAGCCAGGGCTCTGACCGGATCAAAGTAAGGGATTAAAGGCACCTGAAACTGGATGTAGATTTTCAAGTGATTGAGTCTAAATTTGCATTATACAACTCCTGTCTGAGAGTGGAGACATTTAACTGATTGGGCATTTTGTTTTTTGGCTGTGGATGTTCCTAGGTAGTGCAGCTCTTTGCTGTCTCCAGGCTGTGTTAACCTACACGTGCCTCAGCCCCGTGGCTGAAACTTTGTGTAAGATCCCATAGATGCTGAGCAAATGAAATGTGGTGAGAATAGTGAAATCAGCAAGAAATCCTGCTAAGTGATGTTCTCTGCATTCAGAAAGGGGGCGAAGGGTTGTGATTTCTGCTCCAAGCCCTGTATCTATTCGCTATTAATTCTTTTAGCCAAGTAATTTAAATCTAAATTTGTAAAACAATGCTTACAAGAATCACTAGGCAAGATCTGCCCCACTCCTGTCAAATGCCCCCAGATGTAGGCAAAAATCATACTTCTTTTGTGCTTTCTTCTATTCATTTGGTGCTGTCTGCTGATAGTGGTCCAATTCTTAAAACAGGGTGGAGATGCCTTACCTGACTGCTGAATGTTCTTGCTGGTTGTTGTGTTTGCTGATAATGCAGAAATTGCAGATTTAAACTCCTTCAGGCTGAGAACAGAGACTAAAACTGTCTGAACAAGAGCTCTGGTTACTGGTGTGTTGTCATAAAAGGTCTGGGCTGGCCACACTGGAAAAGGAAAGCAGAGAGTTCTGGGTCTCTTTTTCCCTAATAAAAGCCAAAGGTTTAGTGGCTGACAGCCTGAGAGACACGTGCTCCAGAAGGGGCTCTGCTGGCTGGCACTCGGGGAGCTCAGCCCTGTGCTCCTGCCGTGGCTGTGGGACTCGGGGTAAGGAGCTAGTGTGCCCGTGGAAGGTGGAGTGTGGGGCAGGAGGGGCCTCTGGGCAGGGTCACACTCAGCTCTGCTGAATGCCCTCACTCCACGTGTCTGTGCTTCAGAACACTAAATTATAGGCTCTCTTTTCATGTGGTATCAACAGCTACCAACTGCATTTAAGTCTTGCTGGTTTAACATCCAAAGAGGCAAGTGTTTGTTGCTACCAGTCCCCTTCTCCTTTTTCATCTGTGCAGTGAATTTTAGTCAGGTTCTCCATCAGGTCCCTGAAGTAGGAAATGGTTTGAAAATACATCATGTTCTAAAAGAATGTTCACCCAAAAGCAATAGATTTGGCATTGCTTTTGCAGGGTGAAAATAGGATTGGCATGGAATTGTGCAAATATTTGCCCAGACAACCTTTGGGAAATGGGCTGGCACAGTGCTGCTCTCCAGGGAGGCAGTGAGTGGGAAACACCTGCCGTGTTCTACCCCAGCACCAGAACTGCTGCCAGCCTGGCCCCAGATTCCAAGGGAAGGCGAGGATTGCTGTGTGCCAGGATTTGATGGGATTGACCCACAGGAACAGGGTGATGGCCACTGTTGGCCATGGGGTTCTGCTCTGCAGGGCTGGGGTGTGGGCCCTGCATCTCCCCCGTGCCCTCAGAGCACCTCCCTCACCCCACGTCAGGGCTCTCACACACTCCCCTGAAACTCTCCTGGGCTCTCCAGACACAGTAGTTCATTATTCCCTGTTGAATATTTATGAAACAGTGTCTGAAAGCAGTTCTAATGAAAATATGCTTATCAAAAATTACACAATTATGTACCTATAATGCTACAAAACGTACCTTGTACTGAAACTAATCAGTTATGCTCATTTATCAGCTGGTGATTTATTAAAATTTTACTTACTATGATGCTTAAAAGCAAAATTAAGTATTAAGATATTTTGATCTTGAGGTTTTTCATAAAATTAACTTTATGTAGAAGAAATAGTAGCTAAAATGTTGCTAAGTGTAATAGAGTGAAAGAGAATGAACAACTTTATTTAGGTGTGGACAGGGTGAAATCAAAGCTTGAGTAAACACTGAAGCCAAGTGTAAAACAGTATTGGAAGGGCATTCCAAGTTAGGAACATGATGTGCAGTTGGGGATGTATTTCCCAGGTGTCTGCCTTCCCTGGGTGTGGATTTCATGGCTGTGCCATTGCCTGCTGACAGTGGCACTCCATTTTTGTTGATGCTGCTGTGCTCTCTGCAGCTGTGGAGGATGGCAGCACAGCCACGAGGGCAGGACCCTCGCCGTGCCCGCTGTGCCCGCTCCCTGGCTGCTCCCTGGCTGCTCCCTGGCTGCTCCCTGGCTGCAGTCAGTCGGGATCACCTGCACTGGATCAAACTGGGCACGGAAAGGCCTCAGGATGCTTCAGTGCAGCACTGCTTTGGATTCCCCCGGGCAGGAAAACTGCCGGGGGCACACAAAGTGTTTGAGTTAGGCCTGGCCAAGTGTCCCCCAGTCTTCCTTCTTGGCTTTGCACAGAATCTTCCAGAGTATTTAATTTCATGTTCTGGAGTATTTTAAAACACGTATCACAATAGCTCAAGCAGAGTGAAAGGATTTCAGTATAATTTTTGTCATTTTTCAAAAAAATGAAGGTCTGCTTTTTTTAAATGTTCTCCATATAAAAAGCAGATTAGGCTTTTTCCCTGGTACAGAACGACCCCTGAGCACTGCTGCTGTAGCATTTCTCTGCCTAAACGACACTGGACACCATGAGAAAGTGGAAACCTCTGTGGGATACCCTTGTACCACACTCTTGGGCTAAACCTGTTTGTCCTGCTAATTGTGACTGGGTTAATGACAGAGGTCTTCACTAGCCACCAGCAGAACTGTAGGTTTAGTTCTGATTGTTGCAGCTTGTAGCACAAGTTTTATACTCCTTTGAGCTTACTAAAATTTGGAGAGTAAGAAAATAACAATGCATGTTTTATTGTAGTTCAAGCAGCTATCTCGTCTCAATTTCTCTAAAGGCAAGTTCAAATTTGAAGGGCAAAAGGAGGTTAGTTCTCCAAATTCAAAGCATGGCATTGGCAACTCCTGTAGAAAGACTAAAAATGACATCCCAAAAAATATCTATAGCTCCATAAGGAACAGACTCTGCACAATAGTCTAAAAATGCCTGCAGTGGAAGTTGGAGCAGCACAGTAGTGCCGTGGGTGAAGTTCTGGAGTTACTGGTGTGAACCTCCAGCTTTTTCCTTTGAAAGAAGGGCATAAGTCTTCGGTTTTTTTTTCTTTTTCCAGTGACAAGACTGGGAGTGAGGTGTTTCTTTTAATGGAAAGGGTTATAGGAAAGATTTCTTCTGCCATACACAGATGTGAGAGAACATTTCTTCTTGGCAAAGAAAATGAGGGAGAAAAAAAGAGTACCAGGGCTATATAAAGCATGCTAGAGAAAATCTGTGGTCTAGACATGGAATTTGCAAGGTTAGCCAAGTTGTTTAAAAGAACAACTGCCCAACCAAAGCCCACCAAGAAACAAATCAAAAAGCACAACTCCCCCAAACTCCCCTTCCCCAAAAAACCCAAACCGAGGCACTCCAACAAAAAGGGCGCATTGGAATGAAGAAGCACCTTTGTGTTTCTGAGGTGCTCTGATGAGCCACCACGGCCTCATAAGGTGGGTCAGGCGGTTTGGGAAGCGAAGCGGCGAGCGGCCGTGCCACTGCCCGGCGTTTCCCTTGCCCGGCAGGGTGCGGTTCCGACGCGCCTTGCTGGAGAAGCGGCTGCTGCAGAAGAAGGAGCTGGCGCTGCGGCAGGCCCGGCAGGAGGAGGAGAAGGAGAAGCGCCTGGAAGCGCTCCGGCAGCAGGTGGGCTGGTGGGGTCCCGCACTGCCCGACAGCGCCTGCCAGGGCAGGCGGGACACAGGAACAATCTCTCAAAAGCGCATAAAGGAACAGGGCAAAAGGCGCTTTAGTCTGACCAACAGTAATTCGCTCCTGTCATAAATCCTGTGTCCTTTGCAGCGCTGACAACAGGAACGTTATGACATTAAATTGTACTGTAGCAGCTGCTGATACCTGAGAGGAGATAGAGACGTTTTTTCCGGGTTGGATGTGATTTTTCTTCTGTGATTTTTTCTGGGTTTTGTTTGTTTTAATAACCTTAAGTCTGCCTTGAGTCTAAGGCAAGATTTTTGAGTAATTTATATTCTTTATAAATTCTGAAAAGTAGCACACCTTGGATGACTTTTCTTCAGAGATATTTGAGTCTCTGAAACTTTTGCACATTACTTTTCAAAAGACACCCATAAAATGCTTACTAGTGCTTTCAATGTCATAGTAAAAGTAGTGCTAGGGGTATTTTTTTTATACTGCCGACTTTTGAAAGAGTAATTTCATCTTAATTTACATTTTTGTTTGTATTCTCCTTGTTTTTTCCTCCAAAGAGGCTGGCTGGTAGTGATGATCTGTTGAGCTCTTCCCACTGAGTCAATTCTCTTGCCAGAGTAGAAAATGCTTCTAGAAGGGCCTTTGCCTGGGATGCTGATGCTCCCACTTCATTATACTTCTCTGATCAACATTCTTTGTTTCACACTAACGAAATGCTGCTTCATAAAGTATCTACAATGTTTATATGGGATGGGTGGGGGGAAGATCTTTACTAAAGTAATTTGGCCTGTAGATTTGGGCAGTCTGTAAATACAAAGGTGATATTTTATTAAAGAGATGGATGAAAAATTATCATACACAATTTAAAGTATTTTTTTCTGGTTTTAGCCATTCTTCACATGGGCTTCTGACTTTAGCTGTTTTGCTCATGCATCTTTCTGTATTTTTCCAAAGTAGTATTAGCCTGTATCTGAATATTTTAACACAAAGAAAGTAAATAATGAAAAAGATTAACTCTGGCACAATACAGTGTCTGGGAGTCTGATATTGATCTAGCCACAGGAAATTACACAGTTAAAGCAGATGCACTTCAGAAAAAAACAGAGTTGTATTATTTGGAGAATATAACTCAATGCTGTTTCCTGTGATTCTGTAAAATTGTGAATTATCACCCTGAACACCTTTGTTTCCATTGAAAGAAAAAGAAGACAGTCTGGACTTCCAGGAATTGTGGGTATTGCAGAATTTTGAGGCTGCTGGATCCTTGCAGAGACTGGGTGGGACACTGGAGCTCATGTCAGTGTCTGTTGGAGAGCTCAGGGTGCAGTTGCTTCTCTCTCCCTCCCCCTTGTTGTGCCCAGGCTGTCTCTGCAGCTGGGACCCTGCACTGCTGCTCCAGGGTCCCTGCAAAGACAGTGACCAGTGGTGTTCTCAAAGGGTGTGCTCCTGAGAGTGACCTGCCCTCGCCTCAGCCCTGCACAGACACAGCAATTGTGACTTTCGTTCTGTGTCTTTAGGTTGCCGTTGTTGCAAAACTGGATCCAGCCAGAGCAGTGGCTGACACGGTGGCGTCAAAAGCTCGGATGGGCATTGGAGCCAACGACGAGTTTGAGCTGCAGCAGCCCCTGTTCAGGCTGCACACCTACAGGGAAGAGCAGGTAAGGGGCTGTAATCATGCTGAGTAAACAAATCAGGAACTGAACTGGCTCTACTCGTGTTTCAGGGCACTCAGGTTGCTGAGGAGGCTGCTCCCTCCATTTCAAATGCACTCAAGGAACTTGATATCTTTAAATTCCCTCACTGTTCCCTATCTGCTCAGTCAATGTATTTTCAATTACTCCCACTCTGGAATTTGAAAATTATTTATGAAAAGAGAAGAGTTATGGTACAATTCTGTGGTATAAAAGCTTTCTTTTGACACTGAATAAGATGAAATTTAACACTGTCTATAGCTAAAGTTGTCCAGCACAGCCCATTTTAAGACATTTTAAAGCTTCTCAGTTTGGTAATGGAAAGATGTAGGTTTTGTTTGGTTATTAAAATTCCCCAAATCTGACAAATGTACAAGGTCCTGACAAATCTTAAAGATGATTTGAACATGTATTTTTGGTTCCTATGTCTAAATTCTCAGCATGCTTTTTCTGTTTCAGCTCCAGACAGGTTTGGTGCTGCTCGGGCTGCAGTATGTGATTCCCACCCAGCACATCCCATGCTCCTTCCCAGTGCTGCAGGGGCTGTGGATCATGCTCCCAGTGCTGGTGTCCAGCAGCTCTGGACACTGGGGAGGGGATGCTGGAACTGGAAGCAACGTGTTGCTCTTCCTTGTACTCCCAGTGCAGTCCCACTGCAGACCATGGAGCAGGGATTTGAAAGAGGCTTACAAATTTTATCAGATAAACTTCTGACAAATTCCAGAAGTAATTTCCCTCAGATTATCGTTCTGACAAATGGAAGTGGCACTGCCATGTAAACACAAGGTGACACTGAGAAAAATCAAAAAGGCATTTGAGGCACTCGGATTCTGTAGGAACAGCCAGGAGGAGATTGGAGTCTGTGCTGCACTTGGGGAAGGCAGCAGCTCCTCAGGGAGCTTTTTGGCTTCTATTGATCATTGCTGTGGTTTTTTAACAGGTCATTTCTGACCCCAGGCTCCGTGTCGAGCTCGCTCTCCGAGAAGCTGGACTGCATAAAACACTTTATGCAAGAGAGGTTTTGTCAAAACTTCCTCCACTGAAGCTTCCAAGAAGAGACATGGAATCGACAGCTTTTAAAATGTAGAGCACATCTCATCTGAGGGGCAGAGCAGCACCAGGGCTCTGGTCTGGCCCACGATATGCAAACCTTAAATTCCCTGTGGCTGTCCTGGAACTGCTCTGTTCGCTGTGCGTGCAGCGAGCACTCCAAGCCTTTCTGAGCTGGGCTGCAGCAGGTTACACCGGGCCGGGCGGGTCTGCAGAGGCTGGGCTGTGTGCTCCTGGGCTCCTGCAGTGGGATTGCCCTTGTCCCTTTCCACTGCGAGCTGCGACGCCTTGCTTAAGGGCTCCTGCACACAGCCCAGCCAGTCTGACGTGCAGCACCTTGAGTAGGAATTCTTGGGATTTAATTGGCAGCAGAAGTCCAAAACAGCTTTACACAGCAGTTACTTTAGATTTTATTATGTTACATGAATAAATCCCACCATTTTCTTTCAAGCTTTCTTGAGAATTTGATTCTTTTAGTTATAAAATCTTCATTGCCATGAATGTTTCTAATATTCCTTGATTATGATGAAACTTAAACCTTTGTCTGTATTTAGAAGGCAACTGGCTGTATCGTATTTTCTGCAAACCATTCATTCAATTTCATATTGCAGATTGGTTTTTCAGTATAAATTATAAATAGAGCTGGGATCTTTGTTTCTTTATTTTCTGGTGTGACAGACTCCTGAGAGTGAGCACAGGGTAGCCCAGGAGCAGCATAATCCGTGTTGCAGCTGAGTTTAGTGGGGAAATGCTGCAGAGCCTGCCCTGAGCTGGGGGAGTGATGTCTTCTGGACTCAGCCTTGGTGTGCTTGTGCTGAAATTACAACTCTGTGTATATTTGTGCTTTTTATTTTGGTATCTCCTTTGGGGTAACTCATTATTTTTAAAACACACTTGGCCACCTCACAGCTGACTATTCCTGTGGGGATATTCCCTGGATATTCCCGTGGAGACCAGCAGTGCTGTGCTGTGGGGAACAGACTGGCTGCGAGACAATTCCCAGAAAGGCATCATCCCAAACCTAGGCAGCTGATTTTTTTTCCCCTTGCCTTTAAAAGCAGATCTACAAGATAAAAAAATTTGCACCACTGAAATTGAGATTATAGTTGTCATGTTTTATAAATACCAAGATGTTAATGAAAAAGGAAGTTTAAAGGGAACAGACATTGGTTTTGAAATAGTGGGCACAGATTTTTAGGCTGAGACTTGTGGTTGTTTTCATGTCTGTGATTTCTCAAGGTAGAGACTGAGTAGAAGTCTATAGAAGTCTGGGCTACCTCAGTGCAACAATAAGACAAGGCCTTTAGTGATACAGTGAGGCCAGAATGAGGATTTTGGGGGGGGTTACATAACAGTGGAGCATGGAGGACTTGCAGGTCAGTAAAGGGTATTTCATACAGCACTACCAAGGCTGCTCATGCCAGGAGAGCTCTGCAGACCCCTTGGCTGCTCCCCAGCCTGGCCAGACTCCTCTTTCCTGCTCCTGTGGGAAGGAGGTGGATGTTTCACACTACTCATAATCCTCACCTTAGAATTGGTCACAACTGATCAGGACCCTTCAGGAAATGGAGATGCTTGTAATGGCATTGGGTTTCATGATAAATCTTTCTACACTTAAACAAAGAGAAATCTTCCAAGTTACACATATAAAAATAGTAATTTAAAAAATGTTAATGATAAATGGGCATCTCAACCTGCACCTCTTGCAGCCCTGCTTTGTGGGTTTGGCTGGGTAGGAGTGGCAGTTCAGAGCTCCGCTGTCTTTATGCCAGGAAGGAAGCAAGGGCAGGTCACTCTCAATCAAACTTATAAAGCTTGATGAGAATTTCTTGTGAAAATTAAGTTACTTGGTTTCAAGTTACACTATTTGTTTGTGAATTTTGGTAGTGAGAAAAGTGTCTTTAACGTCAACCAGTGCCTGAAGGTCAGGTCCTCAGCTGTCCCTCTTGTACTCAAACTCTGGCACGTGCCTCTTTGTGACAGCTTTAAACACTGTAGGAATGACAATCTGAACGGCCTTTGTAACAGCAGTAACAATAACGATCACAAAAATGGATTCATTTTCATGTTATTTACTTAGGTTTTGTCTTTATGCCCAAAGGAAAGGGCTTTCCTTCCCGGAAGACCGCTGTGGACAGGAGTGACCCTAACAGGACAGTCCTGTACGGCGGCTGGAGCCGGGAGTGAGGAACTGCAGCTCCGTCCCACAGCCTGAGCTTGCTGTCAGCGCAGATCGTGCCGCGCGGTTCCAGCCGCGCCGCGGGCCGGCAGCTCCGCACCGCGGTGTCCGCTGGCTCCGGCAGCCCGGGCGCGGCGCTCTCCCGTTCCCGGAGCAGGTCCTGGGCCGGGCCGGGCCCGCACCCGCTCCCGGCGCGGCTCCCAGCGGTGCTGCGGTCACCTCAGTCCGTGCGGGGGAGTCCCAGGCGCTTGCGGATGAAGGCGGCGATCAGGCGCTGCGGCCGCTGCTGGTACTCCCACAGCACCTCGTGGGGCGCCCGGATCTGGTCCCCCTGCAGCCGGTCCAGGAGCGCCACGCACACCACGGCGGCTGCGGAGGACGGAGGGCGGTCACCGGGCGGCCCTCTCCTGCCCGGCCCTCAGGGTCCCTCCTGCCCGGCCCTCACGGCCCCTCCCGGCCGGCCCTCACGGCCCCTCCTGCCCGGCCCTCACGGCCCCTCACGGCCGCCGCCGGGAGCCGCGGCCCCGCTGCCCCGCAAGCCCTCAGGGGCTGCGGCAGCACGGCCGGGACGTGCGGAACGGCCAGGAGGGGCGTGAGGGCAGCAAGCTGTTGGTTTGTCCAGCCCGCACTCAGGTCTCCTAGTGCACACTTGGGTTTTATTGAACGATGAAATTTGCTTTAGTGTCCTTTTCTAGATGAAATCATTAAGGATGTGTGTTTGGCCCTGTGACACAGAGCAGGACCCTCAGAGGGGTTTAGCCCGTGTGTGGGGAGGAGGTGGAAGCGACAGGACTCACCTTTGAGGCCACACAGTCCACACAGGGCAGCGAATGCAGTAGACTCCATCTCAATATTCCTCACACCGGCCTCATAAGCCCTCCTTAAGTACTCCAGCTTTTTTTCACTGGAAAAAGAGCACAGTGCGCCATCTAATCTCCCCTGACCTGGAAAGGAAGCAGAGAACTGTCACTGTTGGCCTTGCATGGCGTCATGGAGCATTGGTGCAGAAGGGAGGTCCAGCAGTGCCCACATTCTATCTGAGGCCCACAAAGTTTTCCTGTGAGCAGCTGATTAATTCGTATTCCCCTCAGTGTTAAAGCCAGCGAGATGTGTCTCTGTGTAGGGGAAAGAATGACGCAGGTTTCAGCACTGGGGAAAGGTCGAGTCAGCCCTCAGGTGAGAGGTACCAGCGGATGCTGTGCTCTGCGGGACAGGCCATTGCTGCACAGCAGCTGTGAAGGTCTGCCAGGTTAAATCCCAAAAATGCCAACTGACTCAGAAGAGGTACAACAAGCCGTGCAGAATGGGAACACTGAGGAGAGGAAACCCCTTTAATGTGGTTTTACTTTTTCTGCAGAGGCTGTTGTGGATGGAAGCTGGAGCTGCTTGCAGAGACATTCCGGGTGTGGTCAGGGAGCTGGTCCCAGGGCACTGGTGCTGCTGCAGGCAGGACTAACACTGTGTTCAGTGAGGGCAGCCATCCCAGCCCTCTCCTCTAACTCTCCGGGGGCTCTGGCTGTCCTGCTGTGTGCTCAGAGCAGACCTGTGCCCCGTGCAGCTCCTCCTCTCGCAGTGTCTGAAGGCCCCGGGGCAGGCAAATGCTTACCTTTGGCTGGCCAGCCTGGACCGCCCTTCAGTTTATTGCTGCTCCTACTTTAATCCTCTCAAATGGCTTTTTGTTTAAATAAAATATGGACTTGAGACATACACAGATGGCTGCATCTGCAAGCAGATCTAAAGCTTTATAAATAGTGCTCAGATTATTAATTCTTCATTTATTACGTTTCATCTACTCTGCAATCAGCATTTAATTTTGCAAAGGAAATGGTTCCAGAGTAACCAAAGTTTGTTTATGGAAATCTCACAGGCAACCTAATGTTTTCCTAGTGTTTGGTTGTTCTGAAGTGACGATCTTGCTGTAGGGGAACAGCTTGGTGGCCAACTCAGCAAGGTGCAAGCAGTGGTGCTGTGTGTTCTGAGGGTGCCTCCTGCTCTGCCTGGGCCCCCCAGCACCACATGGGTCTCTGCCTGCAGCCCTTCTGGGGCCTGGGTTCCCTGCATAGCTTTGTCCATGGAAGAGTAGAAAGACTTGGCATTATGTGTGGTGAAGAAGGACAGACAAAGCTGGTTTTACCTTCGTAGAAGTCGTAGGTGCACATGGTATGGCCAATGAGCGTGGGGAAGTCGGGAATGTCCCTGCTGCAGGCGAGAAGTTCCTCTGCAAGGTCCTTGTCCAGCTCAGTGCTCCGCACCACCACATCATCCAGCACCACCTGCTCAAAGCGTGGCTGGAAGGAGGAGTCCACGGCCGTGTCCGTGATCACAACAGACCCAGCCTCGATCCCTGTGGAAATGGAAGCTGAGGTTGCCAGAGCTCATAACACCTGTGTCCTGCTGCCAAACCTCAGCACAACAGGAAAATCTCAATAGATCTATGTGTGCTTGCAGGGCTCTTCTTTTCAGCGTGTGAAGAAGATGTCAGAGAATAATTTAAATTCATGAAGTAGCATGGATGTACAAGTAAAATGTACGGAATCAGCACAAGATAAGTGATTGTGAGAATGTGCTGAGTGACAGGAGTTTAGCTGTTTCTGGCTTGCAGAGATCGTGTACCCCCCTACCTGCAGGGACGGGCAGCACCACTGCCTCAGCCAGGAGTTGGGTCACCACTAATCCATGTTTTCTGTTTGGAAAGTGACACATGGCTGTGGTGGGATCGAGGCCTTTGTACACTCTGAGGATGTGCACTCTGCCAAGCCAGTCGCTACAAGTTTTCTGGGTTTGACCCATAACAAAATACCATGTTTGATATTTAGAGACCTGAAAAAATGCTAAAGTTCAGAGCTGCATGACCTATTGCTGAGAGTTCTTTTTAATAATAGCTGTTTTGCTCTGAAGAAACACCATGAATGGCTTACCTAAGCCCCCAGAAGTACCGATGCGTATAATAGTAACATCCCGGCATTTTGCATGGTGCAGCAGTTTGATCAGCTCATGAAGCATAATGGAAATGGAAGGGATGCCCATTCCATGCTGTTGGAAGGAGAGAAAAGAGAAACATCAGTCCCCACAAGGCTGTGGCAGGTGACAGGTACGTGACTGCAACAAGCTCAGGGCTACGCTGTGGCCTCTTCTGCTGGTGATGCCAACAGCAATTTTTTTGAGGGCAAAGAGAGATCTGGGGGTCTTTTTAGTCTGTCCAGGTGAGATGTCTAACATCTTCTCCTCCTCTCGATGCTTTAAAGGTTCTTCAGGTTATTAGAGCTGGTGTTCATCCCTGGGGACCCTGTGGGGCACACAGAGGGTTCCTGTCCTTCAAGGAAGGGCCACAAATACATCCCAACATCTGAATGCTCCCAGACCTTCCTCATGCATTGCCAATCCTTACACCATGTGCTGACTCGCACTTTGTTGTGTCCTGCTCGTGCTCTGGGAGTGGTGAATTTCAGTGGGAACAACCTGAGCCTTCACTTCTCCATGTGCCTTCCAGCCTGTCCTCACCCCGTACTGGAGCATCTCTGCAATGTTGCTGGGCACAATGGACAGTGGAAAGGTTTGTTTCCCTTGGTGAGGACAGGCTTCAGCGTTGGCTGTGTGCCTTGCAGGCTGCCTGTCCCTCTTGCTGGCTGACGTTCCCTGCCCTGCTGCCCTTCTGTCCCCAGCCCCTGCCTGGCTACTGGCTCCCACTGCTGGCACCAGCTTGTTCCCATGCTCCACAGACAGTGCTGCCCCACTCCCATCTCTGCTGCTGCTCCCCAGGCCTGGCAGATCTTCTGCAGGCCTGGAGCTGCTGGGGCTTCTGCTGCATCTACCCAGTGCTCTGTTGCTTGCTCATCTGTCTTCTGCTCCATTGCTAGACGAACGTCTTTTTCTTAGCTTAACTTTTAAGTACAAAAAGTGTTTGATGCTGTGGAGTTTATTTTTCCTCTTGAAAATGCCTCACATTTTTTTGGTTTTGCTATCATCTTCAAGGAAGGAAGCATGTATGGAAGCTCCAGTGATTAAGGTACACAGACAGTTTTTGTGTTACTTTGTCTCCTTTCTCTTGGCTGTGAGACCAATGCTCTGTTTGCCTTGTATCATGTTTTAAATATGAAACCTTTTTGCATGTTGTTATTCTGGAACATCAGCCTGGCTTATTCGCTGATGCCTAAAAAATTAATTCTCATTGTAAATATTCAGAGCTGGAATCTGTGTTCCTGCCCCTGTATGTTTGAGCTCAGTTGTGTTTCCAAGCAACTTGCAGAAATGTGATGTTGGCAGCAGCTCTGCATGATGCTTCTCAGGGCAGCAATGAGCTCTGCCCCGTGTCCCCTTCTGCACTGGCCAAAGCTGGTGCGTGGCCACAAGCTCAGTGAGGGTTTGCTTCTGGCCAGGATTTGCTGCTGCCAGGCTGGGGAACAGCAAATCTTGTGGCAGTTGTTCCCCTTGGATCCTCTCAGATTGATTCCCTTGGTCAGGATTGCTTTGGTTTTATCAGAGGGACAAAACACGAGCTCTGTTGTGTGAGTGATTCCATCTGCTGTGAATCACACTTCAGACTAATCTTGTCCCTGAAGAAATGGCGTCAGGACCAAGCTTTTGGGTGTGAGTGCTCCCCAGCACAGCCTGTGTTTGCTTTTTGCTTTGTTCAGTGCCAAAAATCCTGCTCTAAAAGAATAATTAATAATAAGGCCAGCTTTTTTTAGAGCTTGTATCAATGTAATACTCCCAGCAGTGTTTCATAGTTCATGTGTGGTGAGAAGTGGTTTTGCCTCCCAAACTGAGCTGAGCAGAACATGTGCACGTCTGTTGTTAATGTGGCCCTTTCCAAACGGAGAGTGCCGGTGCTGGGGAATGCTGTTCAAACAGGAGCAGCTTTGCCATGGCTGAGGTTGCACTGGTGGTAGTGGCTGAACAGTGAAAAGAGGGACAAACTCTGCTGCTGGGTGCTGGGGGAGGCGAGGGCAAGTGAGGGAGGTCGTGCCAGCCCGGTCCCCGCGCTGTGGGACCTGCCAGCGGCGGCCCCGGGCGCGGCGCGGAACTCACGCTGATGGAGAGCACGGGCCCTGCCCGGTACATGGCGTAGCGGTCCGACCCCGCGCAGATGTCAGCCACGTCCTCCCCGGCACCCGCCAGCCCCAGCTCCCGCTGCATGAACTGGGCAAACGCCCTCATCCTGTTCGGGCTGCCGCCAACGCAGACAAACTGCAATAAAACATCAGCGTGCTGGTACTTAGCTAGAACAAGCACCCCGAGTCAGCCTGAATGTGGCAGTGGTGGCTGTGCCAGGCACATCTTCCCAGAGAAAGCAGTGGGATGCTACTTCCTCACCATCAGTCAAGGGACATTGGAACACCTGAGGGTCACAAAACCAGGAGATAACACAAAACCCAGGCTGTCACTCTGGCAGGGTGGTGACTACCCTGGGTCTGGGCAGCCATACAGCTGCACATACTTGAGTATCAGTCCTAGGCAAGAAAATCTAAAATAATTCCACAAATTTGAGCTGGTAGTACCAACACTGATAGCAAACCCAGATGTTGGAGGAGCTCATTGGTTAATTTATTCCATGAACAATGCTGACTACAATTAGTGAGCGCTGGTGATGGCACGGAGGCCATAAAGTCAGGGAGTAAAAAGGACAAATTTTACATATTAAAGGAAAATGTGCTCACTGAAAGTAGGAGGAGGATGAGTGTGCAGCTGCCAGGACAGTGCTGATCCTGCTGCCAGGGTGCAGGGCAGCAGGAGCCCACGCTGTGCTGTGCAAGGCTGCTCCAGCTCTGGGCACTGAGGCTCTTCCCCTGCAGAACTAGGGAAAGACTCTGGTTTGAAGTGAAAGAGGATGCCATCATGACAAGTCAGTTTTGACAGCAGGTCTCAGCCAAAAACGATACAACATTCTCTTTCCCTTGTCTCCAGTAGATGATGATCAAGATTCTTTGGACAAATACCTATTCTGTCTGTCCTCCAACATAGGGCCAATATTAAATCAGGTTTTACAGAGCTACAGGTTTTTAGAAGGATAATTTTCTGTTGTGATTTCTGCCCAAAACAAACAAGGACAGATAACCTCCTTGCCCAGGCTGCTTTGGCTGCAAAGTCCCTTAGCTGAGCAGCCAGACCCCACCCCATGGGAGCTTTGGCAGCAGCGGGGCTCAGCACGGGCCGGTAGCACCGTGGGATGCACAGCTGGAGAGCCTGTGCAGGGGGGAGCTGCTGCCTCGCTTTTGGACCTGCTCTTTACCTTAATGTCCCCAAACATTGCTGGCAGGTTGTGCGTCTTCGTTCCCAAGTCCAAGTGGTACAGGACATCCTCCTCCATCAAATCCAGGTGTGGGTTTTTAACAAGGACAAGCCCACTCCTGCAGGGAGACAACAAGGAGATGGGTTGGGGCACCGGGCTGAAGGGGGGGCACAGGGCAGCCTGGAAGCTTCACAAGGGTACACACAGCCCTGGTGTTAGACAGGGGGTGGGACAGGGACAAGGGACAAGGGACAAGCCAGCTGTGTGTGGAGTTTGGACCAGCTGTCTTTCTGCTCCAGGTAACCTCTTTGACACGTCTGTTATTATATCTATGTATTTGGCAAAAAATATGTCTCAGTATTTATCAATTTTGTCAATGGCTACCTTAGCTCTTTTCTTCATATTGTATTGCCAGCAATGTCCAGGGGAGATGTACTGTGCTATTTTCTTAAGTTTATTAAGCTCTTAGCAAATCAGGATTTCACGCTTGTCCCAAATAACTGCCTGGCAGGATGAGTGCAGACACTGCAGGCAGCCAGAGGCCAGCTTGCTGTCCCTTTCCACCTGCTGTAAGAGATGGGAAGCAACTGACTAACAGTGCAGGTTACTTTTATAAATGAGGCTTAAATGAAACCTGGAGAACATTTTTCTTCTCTTATTAAAGCAGATTCAGATGTTGCTGTTACTCACCCTGAGTAACCTGTTGTTTCGGTCATAGCGGCTCCGCCAGTCAGCTGAAAGCGATACCCTGCCAAAAAGGTGAGGAAAACACGGCCTGTGTTCTCAGCTGTCGAGGTTTAGAGCTCAGAAGAGGTTTCAGGGGTCTCTGCAGGGGGTTAAATACCTCCTGTGCTTTGAGCAGCTCCCAGTCAACAGTGGCCAGTCCCCCCCACCCCACTGCCCGCTCCTGTGTGCCAAGGTTCCTCCTTGGCTGGCATGGTTCCTCCCAGACTGGCTTTTTGGGCAGGTGCGTCACCAATAACCTTGACTGGCAGTCCTAGGGCTGGGGCCAGTGACCTGCTGGCCCTCTGGCCGGTGACATTGTGCCCTCTGGTCAGTGGGGAGGGCACCGGGCACGTGGCTGCACATGTGCGCCATGGGGAAATGGTTTGTCTGAGCTGGATGTTGCTATGCTCCCACCTTGGGCTGTGTTTCCTTGGCCCTGGGGACTGAAGGACACTGACAGCCTGGCAACTGCTGCTGGCCTGGACACTTGTGCCAGCTGAGCCATCCTCTGGCCCCAGAAGGTGCAAATCCAAAATGTCCCTGCATTTTTCTGGGGTGCACAAAACCAGAATTTGGGCTGTAGCCAACCTCCAGTCCTGCTCAGAACAGCTCCTGGACTCCTGGACCACCAGGCTGGCCTGGGGAGGCTGATTTCCCTCTCAGCAATACCCAGACAGCACTGTTGGCTCTCATGGTCCACCCAGCCCTGTCTCAGCCCAGGATCCTGTCAGAACAGTGTGCAGTGTGCCAGGGACAGCCTTGCACAGCTCCAGTCCAGGGCAGCCAGAGTGCTTGTGGGGCTGCGGAACAAGTGTGTGATGCTCCTGCAGGGGCAGGAGACTGGAGATACTGGTCCTGCTTCCTGTCCCAGTGACAGGAGGCACTGCCCTGGAAGATATTTCAGGCAGCTGCTGGATGGGCACAGTCTGGAATTTGCTGTTGGCCTCTGGGAATTGTCAATGGAAGCTCTGATAATTAGAGAAGTGATAGGTAATTAATTATTGGGTGAAAGCACATTGTATGGGGCTCACTTGCACCCTGCATTCAGGCAGTGACGTGGTCCTGTTTTCCTAATGGTGAGGGGCAGAAATTGTTGTAACTGAGGAAGCCTTTCCCTGAGCAAATGCCTGTTTTGCTACCCATCCAAACCCTTTAAATTGCAAAACCCTGTTTGAAAATAAGCAAACACTGCGAGCCAGTGGGAACAGTGGCTGGGAACATGTAAATTGGGTACCTTGGCCAAGATAGGGTCAGGAGCAGAGCTCTCAGAGATATTTCAGGCTTGCTGGAGTCATACCAAGGCAGGCTGGAAGGATTTCTCTGCTCTGATGAAGTTCTCCCTTCCTGGATGCTGTTCACATATGCCTGCCAAAAATGACTTATTACTGACGCTCCACAGCACTCCTGAAGAATAAGGATCTGGAGACTCTTCTCCCTTTCAGCACCAGATTTCTGCAAGGGGCACAGAAAAATTTCCCTTGGGGCTGCCCACCTTCCGCCTGCTGAAGCCCCTTGGTGTGATTGCTGCGGTTTCAGGCACACAGCGGATTGTGCAGTGGGCTCCATGCAGAGCTTCCAGTCGTGTCCAGTGAGAGTTACCTGCTCTGGGGAGCAGAAGGAGAAGGTTTGCTGCTGTTTGCCAGAGGTGGCTGGGAACGCTCTGGGGGAGGTGGGGTCAGGCTGAGGCTTCCTGTAGATTCTTCTCCTTCTCTGGTCTTGTTTGGTGGGGGAACATGAGACCCTGGCCCTGCACCTCCAGCCCTGGCCCTGCACCTCCAGCACGGCTGGGCAGGGCTTTCATCAGGGAGTGAGGGTTCAGCAGAATGGTGGATGGATGTGTGGACAGATGGACAGACAGCTGGACACCTGAGTGACTCTGTGGCAGGGTATGAGCATTCCCACATGCTGCCTGGGCTGGTAAAGGCAGTGCTTCCATGTCTCCCCTTTCTCTGCCTGCCTTCCATGGCAGAGTATTTCTGGGCATACCTGGAAGGGTCCACACCTGCACGGTTCAAACCATCCCATGATAAAACAATTTTCCCAAGCACATGGAAAACTTCTTAAATATTTTCTTATGAAAAATAGTGTTCCAGCACAACCAGCTGGGATATCCCTGCCTGGTGGCCAGCAAAGCCCCTGCCCTGCCCTGCTGCAGCCTCTGCCCCTGGTGTGCTCAGTCGCAGGCAGGGACCTCCCCTGTGCTGGCAAAAGGGCTAGATTTTGGAGGGTGTCCCTGCTGAGTGAGCAGGGACAGAGTCCCCTGGAGCCACAGCTCTGTCTGGAATGTCAGGCTGAGAATTCGTGGGCAAGCAATGTTCCTGTGTTTGTCCCTGCTGTGCCCAAGGTAAAAGGAGCCAGTGTGTTCTGTTTAAGTAAACATGATTGCACCAAGGGAGATGGTTGGATTGTGCTTTTGGCTTCCCAGAAGTGACGTGGAAGAGAAGGGACAGCAGCCACCACCATGGCCATTCAGGTTTCAGGGCCTATCTGGCTCAGGTCAGTTCCCTGTCTGTCCAGGATGAGCAGTCCATCACCTTTGGTTCCTTTGTCCATGATTATTTTTCCTATGGTTGTTCTTCTTTGGGATGGCTTTCAGTAAATCCCAGACTGAAGTGTGGCTGTTCTTTTCCTACCTCTCCTGCTTTCCATGGCAGAGGCTGCAGAATGGAATGGAATGGAATAGAATAGAATAGAATAGAATAGAATAGAATAGAATAGAATAATGGACTAGGATATGATAAAATACTAAAATAAAATGCTTTCAGTTAAAAGGGACCTGCAGTGCTGATCTAGCCCAGCTGCCTGCCTGTTTCCCTTCCTCAGAGGAGTGTGGGGAGGTAGGGATGGTGAGAAGCAAAGAGCACTGCCCCGAGTGAGTGTTTGTTTGTGCCTGATTCAGAACTAAATCCAGCCTCTCCAAGTGCCAGGCAGTGGAGCTGTTACCATATGTGCTAGAGGATGACAAATAAAGCACGATGAAGTATACGGCAGAGTAACATATGGCAGTGTAGACAGGCTCTCGGCAAGGGAAGAGATGGGGAGAGCCAGCGCTCCCCGCGCCCATCCGACACCTCTTGTCATGTTAAATGCTATTTTAGAACAGACAGCGATGGCAGCCTGTGCGCGGCAGGGAGCTCGCACCCGCCGTGCCTGCCAGGGCTCTGCAGCCTTGCTCCCAGCGAGCCCCGGCAGCTCCTGCTCCACTCGGCTCGGCTCTGCCTTCCCTCCCGCCGTGCTGCTGCTGCTGGATGGGATATTCCGCGGCCTGGAGCTCAGCCCTGTCCTGGCCGCCGGTCGGGCTGCGCAGGAGGGGCAGGTGGTGCCCGTCGCAGGAGTGAGCCCCGCCAGCACCACCCCGGCACGGCGTGTGAGCCTGCGCTCGGCCTCATAGTTCTGCTTCAACGGCAGAGAGCTGAGGAACATTCACGGTCCGAGGGATGTCTTGTGCGTTCCTCTAGCGATGATTGCTGGCAGTCGGCATGAGGGAGCAGCAGAAGCAGCAGGGAGTGTTTTACCTGACAGGAGGAAGGCCATGTGCCAGCAGCACAAAGATTTCCTGCTCCCCCTACCCAGCGTGTTCTGCGGAGCCAGGAAACCAAAATGTGGATTTTTATCAGCTGTTTGCTCTGGCTCCATGTTTTGCCTTGTTTATTATTGGTATAAAGCTGCTCTTGGCACTGGGAGCAGACAGTAAAACACTCCCCAAAGGAACCAGGCTCCACAAACCCTCGGGGCACTGGAGTAACTGCCTCTTGTCAGGACATGTTTCCCCTGAGGGGAAGCACTACCGCAAAGCCGTTTATTTCAGGCAGATAGCAGCTGCCTGACCCGTGTCGCCATTCAGGGTTTATTCGGGAGCTGCTGATGTGCCAGTCCCGAGTCGCTCCACAGGAGGGGCTGAGAGTGCTGCTGCTCCACTGCAGGAATGTCCCTTAGAGTTGTGGACAAGTCTCTCTTCCCACCATTCCCTCTCTGCAGCCTTGCCCACGGCAGGTGGGATTCACCCTGGGAAGAGGCAGGGATTTTTTGCCCTGCCCCAGGGCAGGTGGGAGGCTGTGCTCACGCTCTGGGCTGCCCAGGAGGTGAGGACACTAGGGTGGCAGCCACACACGTCTGCCCTTGCAGGTTCAAGGAGCACCAGGCTGGCCCCGCACACGCCTTGGGAAAAGGGTTCTGCTGAGCTTTAAACCCAGTTTCTGGCTGGGGTTGGTGCTGGCTTGCTCCTGACTTGCTGCAGGAGCAAGGGTCCTGTCCTGGCTCCGCCTGGCTCCGTATGGATTGCTGCTTCCCATCCTGGACAGATGCCTTCCCTGGCCCCACATGGATCCACTTCAGCAGGAAATGTTTCTTCTGGCATCTTGCTTCTCCCAAGGCTAGTTCCTTTCATGCTGCCAGGCAGGATGAAATTGGTGAGAAAGAAGATGAACAGTGGGGCAGTTTGGCAACAGGGACCTCTCATCTGCTCCGGGGTAGGTTCCCCCTTGCCTTCCTCCATGCTGCTTTTCGTTCCCTTCACACTGCAGGAGTGGGTGAGCTGCTCCAACCCTTCCCACCCTGCAGGGATGGGTGAGCCATTGCCTGCTGGGAGTACCCTCAGAGGTTTGTGTAAATGCCCAGTTTGCTGTGACAGAGCAGGGAGGTGGCTCCAGAGACTGGCTGTGGTGGGAGCAGACACAGAATCAGAACCTGCAAGCGAGCCCCTCTCTGCTTGCTCCCTTCCTGCCCAGGGCTTCTCTGCTCTCCAGGCCTCAAATCCAGATGGTGCCTGGGTTTTTTCTCCCTTTTTCTTTTATTTTTCTTACATGGGTATTTTTATCCTTTTGTCTTTCACTCTTTGGACTTGTGGGTGCCTGTTGCAACTGCTGGTGCCTGTGGGTGCAGGCAGGAGGGAGGGCTGGGAGGAGATTTCGGCCACAATAAGGCAAATGATGCAAGGCCCGAGCGCAGTTCATAAAGCCATGCTGCTTGTCAAGCCCAGTCATGTCTCAGAAACAGGGCAAGGAACAATTTCCCATCAGGAAACACGCGGAGGTTTGGGTGGCTGAGCCCCAGCACTGTGTCCCCCAAGCTGCCCTCCTGCCTGTGTGCCCCACACGGATGGAGTGCCCACAGCTGGTGCAGGGCTGGAGCATGGCAGGACGGGGTCCTTGGCCCTGGCAGTGTGGCGGTCTTGGTGGCAGCTGCTGCATCACCTCATGTGCTGGATTTGCCAGGATCTGAGCTCACTGAACACGGCTGCTCAGACACTTTCCTGCACTCCATGGGGGATTAGGGGCTTCCATGCAAGGGCAGACTTACACTGGCCCCACTACTTCAAAATGATGCATCCAGACCCTACTTTATCCAACTTTATTGCGATGGAAACAGCTAAAGGGAAAAAATGCTGGTTGCAGAGGAGGCACTTACTTCTGCTGGTGCTGGCTCTGCATTTCAGTGCCCTGTGGAGATACATGGAAGACCCCAGCAAAACCATCCCTGCTTTTCCTCCCTGCACTTAGGTAAACCAAGAAGGCTTGAAGTCTGGGGTTTTTTTTCCCTTTTCAAACAATTCTTTTCCTTTTCCCTATGTTTATCATATTTTCTGTCCCTGTGTCCTTTCTCCTTCTCCTCCAGGAAGACTGGAGAGAGAGAGTTTGTCCTGCACCCCACCCCGACCTGCTGTCATGCTCTACCAACATGGGAGACTGAGGCCCCAGGCACTGGGCCAGCACAGGGCAGGCAGAGACCATGGAGCTGGAGATAGGTGGGAGAAGCATGATAGGTGTTAAAAATAATCACATGAAAATCAAAGTGGTTTCTTGCAGCCTTCAAGACAGATCCCTGCCTTTCTCTGCAACTCTGAGGACCAAGGACCTTGCTGCAAGTAAGGGATCTGGCACCATGCTTCACCAAGGTGTTTAAGGTTTAAAACCACCATGCTCAGTTGTGCACATCCTGGGGCACTGCTGGCTGTGCTGCCAGAGGGGATGCTCAGCAGGAGCATCTCTGTGCCCGGCTCCCTGGCTGTGCTGAGGGCTCCTGTGGGTGCCCAGTGGGCTCTGTGCAGGTGCATGGGGTGCAGGAGAGCCCAGCTCATTCCTTGGCCTGCCAGGGTGGTACTGCCTCACTGCTTGGTGCCACAGCTGTTCTAGCTATGCTGCATTTCTGATATGCAATAATACTATGCATTTTCCTGGTGTGGAAAGGTCAGGATCAGAAGCAAAGTCCTGCAGTGGAAGGCAGGCCTCTCCAGCATCCTGCATGGGAATGCAAAAGCACTTCATGTCAGCAGTGCTTGCACTGGTCTGCAGAGTGCAGGAAGAGATATTCTAAAATAGCTTAATTGTGATTTAAATTAGGGGCACAGAGCATTAATCTCTGTCAGATCTGGAGCACATAAACCTCTGCCCATCTGCAGTGGGATGTGAAGTGCTGCACGTGGGGACTGGGCCGGGATCCCCTTCAGCTCCGAGGCCCCTCCTGGTGCTGGGAGGCTCCGGGGGTGTCCGTGTGTCCCAGAGCCGGGCACTTGGAGTGCAGGCAGCTGCTGTCACCCCAGCCCTCCTGCCCGTTCCCTGCTGCCCAGCCCCAGCGCTGACTGGCAGCAATTCCTGCGGTGCCCGAGTGCCCAGCGAAAAGCGATTCCCCCAGATAACGAGGGAATTAATGACGGATTCTGCATCCCATTTACCAGGAGTTAATTTTCAGAGAATATTTCCAGGCGCCTTTCAGCGACGCCGGCTCGAGACTGGAAGGATGGAGACAGGTGCCACCTTGTGTGGAAACGTTTCTCCTTGCAGCGGGCACAGACGGAATTCCTTTCCCCCTTTTCTTTTCGGTGGCGTCATTGCAAACTCCTCCCAGCGGCAGAAGCAGCCAGCCCCCGACCAGCCCTGCCAGCTGTTTAAAGGCGCACAGCAGCCCGGAGCCCTCGCAGGGGTGACGGAGTGCGCTGCTCGCTCAGTTACAGCGAGTGTTTGAAACCCCAAGGGCAGGAGGGGCTGCCGGAGGCTGGACACGACCTGGAAGCGTGCGCTGGCAGCCCAGAGACCCCCGGTGTCCTGGGCTGATCCCGGTGTGGGCAGCAGGGGAGGGGGGGATTCTGCCCCCGTGCTCAGGTGAGACCCCACCTGCAGAGCTGCCCCAGCCCTGAGCTCTCACATCAGAGGGACCTGGAGCTGCTGCAGGGCTGGAACCCTCTGGAGCCAGGCTGGGAGAGCTGGGAATGTTCCCCTGGAGAAGGGAAGGCTCCAGGCAGAGCTCAGAGCTCCTTGCAGGGCCTGAAGGGGCTCCAGCTGGGGACAAACTTTTTAGCAGAGCCTGTTGTGATAGGACAAGGTGTAAACTGAAAGAGGAGAGAGAGATTCAGATTAGAGATTAGGAAGAAGTTCTTGGCTGTGAGGGTGGTGAGGCCCTGGCACAGGGTGCCCAGAGAAGCTGTGGCTGCCCCATTCCTGGAAATGTTTACACAGGTGTTTGTCCCTGCTTTCCATCCCCCGGCCCAGCTCTCCCTGTGCGCTGGAGCTGAGCTGTGGCAGCAGCACCCTGCTATGTGCCACGCCACATTCCAGCCATAGTTTAACTCACAGGAGAGCTGTGCTCCCAGAAAGGACCCTGCGGGTTAGCAGCCAGCTGGATCGCACTGGGCTCGCCCAGGGAGGAGGACACGAGTCAGGCTGTACCCTCAGCTGTGCCAGTCTCAGAAGAGCTGAAGAAATCTGGGCCCTCCCAAAGTGTTTATTTAAATACAACAGCATCTCATGGCACACTCTGGCTGTGCTGGGCTGTCTGCCCTCTGCTACACTGCTGGGTTATTTTGGTCACTTCCAGTATTGACAGACGTTCTGCCCCTGTCCCATTCCAGCTGTCCAGAAGCATCACAGTGAGCAGTCTTCAGTTCCCTGTCCCGAGTCAGATGATGAATTACTTGTCTTCCCCTAAGCAGCCTCTTAATCAGCTATCAGAGAGGAAAATAAACTTGATGCCTGGCTTTAGAAGATCAAAATGATGAGAACTGTCCTCACTATGGCTGCTACTCCCTCAGCCTGTCCTCCCTATCAGCTGCTCAGGCCCTGTTACTTGCTGCTCTGACCCCACTCCTTGATGCTATGGAGGCATCAGTGTCCTAGTCTCTGTGGAAGGTATCAGGCTGAGACCACGCGTCCAGCACCTCCCTCCTGGCTCTGCAGCCCACTCCTTTCCCCTGTGCCTGCTCTCAGGATGGAAAAGCACATGTCAAACCTGCTTCAAAGTACTCAATATGGTTTTCCAGCTCAGAACCTGGCCACTGTCTCCAAGCAGAAGCAGCCTGTCACAGAGAGGTGCAGGTGATGAGACCCTCCTGAGCCCACATGAGATGGGGAGTCTTGACACAAGTGGGAGAAGAAGATGCTGGTGGCTGAGATGGCGTCTGGCCCCTGCTTTGCTCCTGCAGAAGTGAGGGCTCCCTTGGTTCAACCCCAGGGAGAGAGATCTGAAGACTGGCTCAAAAATCTGCGGGTTAAAAAATGTTTTTTTTTCTGTATTGTCTGACTGAGCCTTTGGTGTCAGCATCTCTAGCTGCTTCTGTGGCCCTAAGGGTCAGAAGCGTCTTTTCTTGTTCTGCACAGCCCCTGAGGTGTCCAGTGTGTCCAGGACCTATGGCTTTGGGATGACCCTAAGCCTCTGGGGCCAGGCTGGGAGCCACTGCTGTCCTTCTGCTGCTGTGCCCTGGTGCAGGTGGATCAAACCAGCTCTCTGAGGCTGCCCTAGCAAAGGGCAGATAGAACAGGAGCAGGAGGAAGAGACTCCTTGGTAACAGTTGAAGGTGCTTTGGGGTTCCTCAAAGCCAGGAACATCTTTACTGGATTGTTGTAGGGCTGGGGCTCTCTGCTTCCGAGTCCCCTCGCCCTACTCCTGCTGGAAGCAGGAGCACCCGGGGCAGCCTGGCACCGCGGGCTCCGAGCAGGCGGCGAGGGACGGGGCTGCACGTGGGCACGGTGCCCTGTGCTTGCCCGCCACCTTCCCTTTCGGCCGGTTCTGTGGCTGACAGCCGGCGCTGTGCAGGAGCGCAGGAGCATCCACGCGCGCCCTGCCACTGGCGGGACCGAACGGGACCGAACCGGGCCCTGTGCACCACGCTCCCAGCTGCTGCCGGTGGCTGCAGTCGTGGCAGGCTGGTGGCTGAGCCCTGTCCTTCTCTTTCCTCCTCTCCACCACATGGACCAGCTCGACAAACTCTCCACTGCCGGCACCCAGTGGGGTGTGCCGGTGCCGGTGCCGGTGGCTCTCCCTGGCCACCCCTGAGCTCCTGCTCGCCCACTGCCGCCCAGCCCGGCACGGCCCCGAAGGAGCCAGGGGAGGCTGTGGGAGCCTGCGGCTGGGGCTGGCAAGGGGACACGAACAACATGTGTTACAAGCCCTGGAACTTAAATATTTTGCTGCTATAAATGTTAGCAACGAGAGCTCTCGTTACATTTAAATGCCAGATGACAGAAGCGGAGGCCAAAAAAAGCTCCTTCCCAGCCACACAGAAGGAGAGGGGGCGACTGCGCCGCTGGGGCTGGCGGGACACAGGGCTGGCACTGGGGACACCCACTGTGGGCAAGGGCGGGCACGGGGCACAGCCGGGCTGCGGTGCCTCGATGGAAAAGGCACTGCTGCTGCAGTGCCAGCGTGATGAGCGTGGCACCGGGCAGGGCATGAGGGGGGCACTGGGCTGGGGCAGCGAGCGGGTCACCAGAACCCAAGGGCCGCGGGAGCCACCACGGCGGCCCAAGGGACAGCTCCTCCAGTCCCGTCTGGCGTGCGAAATGGAGATGAGCTTGCCAGCATTTCCACCCTGATCCCCCGTGCCCAGTGACTCCGTGGTGAGAGTTCCCATGGGCACAGCCTTGGCCTGCAAAGGCTCCCCCCCTCAGCTGGGGAGTAGCTTTCGTAGTTTATGTTTCGGCGTAATTTCAATAAATTCCAGTTGGCTGTTCCTGAATAACACCCAGAGCAGAAAGGAACTGTGCAGCCTTGTGAAGTGAATCTTTGCAATTAGAGAACTTGAGCACTTTTTGGTGGGTGTTTTGCTGAAAACAAAGCACTGCATGTGATGCGCTTGGAAAGCACAGGACTAATTACCAGTGCTGTTTTAAAAAAAGGCATGAAAATGAGTTATGCTGCTAATGCTCAGATGCAAGAACATGGTCTGCTTAATTTAATAATACTGTGTAATTTGTGTAAAACCAAATTGGTAGCAATTATACATTATTGTTAATTACTTGGAGCTGGGTTCTCCTTGCTGTGCTGAATTGCACCTGGCTCCCCCGTGCCCCAGAGTCCATGGGGTTTGCGATGTAAAGACACACACGAGGTAAGGACCTGAAAAAGGAGAACTGTGGAAGGTGCTTGGGCTGAGGCCCTCTCCAGAGCTGCTGGGACAGCAGGCATGTCCCACACTCACGGAGTGTCCTGGGGGAGCCAGCGGGAGCTCTGCGGGCCGTGGAGCTGTTGGGACAGGCCTCACCGGCTGCTCCAGCAGCCCCAGCGCGCTCGTCTGTGACTCACAGACGCCTGATGAAACACATGTACTCCCAGTCACATTCATCACAGCTAAATACTAGAACAAGCTCTTTAATTTCAAACCCGAGTGCTTCCTGGGGTTTTCTCAGCAGCTGTGCTCGGGCCAGTTGCTGCGCTGGGAGGGGCGGTGATGCAACTTCGCTGCGTTGCAACTGCCAGGTTTGCTTCTTTGCATGCATATATACAGATATATATTTAGAAATTTCCTCAAGGCAGAAGAAAATAATTCATGACAAGCAGCAGCTTGGAAGGTCACCTGGATTATTATTTCTGTACCACAGCTCACCTCGAGCATATAAGCAAGTCTTTATGTGCTGATGTTAATAATGCTAAAGAGTTAAAAACCTCAGCAGCTCTGAAGGCAATTATCAGACTGGCTTTGTCATGCACAGCCTCATTTTGTGTGCCACAAATAAATTGTATTTTACTGTGTATTTTAGAAGGAATAACAGTGTTTGTTAGAGGTATTTTTTTGCTGTTGGGCTCTGTCTGTCCCCAGGGCCCTCCCCGTGTGGTGCTGCTGGTCTGGGCTGGACCCCAACCCTGCCCCTGTTGGTCTGGGGCAGGGCTCACCACTCAGCAGAGCTGAAAAGGCAGTCCAGAGGGAGATGGTTTTACCAAAGGAGGGGCCTGGACTGGGGTCCAACCACCCCCTCTTTGAAACATTTCCTCCATGGCACCTTTCAGCTGCGTGAGCTGTTTCTACACTCCCAGAGCATTGCAAAGTGGTCTGACTTGAAATCCCAGCTGCTCCAGAGAGAGGCAGAATTTATGAAGAACCAAGGCTGTTCAAGTTGCCATGGAAATTGTTTCAAAACAGAGAAGCCTGATTTTGCTATACTTGCTGTCTTGGGAGGGTTTTCTGTGTGGAAGGATGACAGGGTGAACCTGCCCCATAGCTCAAGGTGTGCTCTGTGTGCGCTGCGTTCTGGGGCCCACAGACTCCTGAAGACCACGGTATTTGCATAATATTGATGTGTTTATTCTGATGTCTGTGGGTGGCAATTTGTGCCCACAGTGCTCCTTTTACATGGACATGCCATTATTACACCTGATTAATGCAAACATTGTCCAGGAAGAAGTTCCAGACTGTTCCCCAGCACAGAAAAAGCCACATGAGGACAACCTCATTCCTGCTGGAAGACCCCACATTTAATCACACTCTACTCCTTGCAAAGCTGTGCAAAGTCAGCTGTGTATGAATACCCCCATCAGATCCACTCCACCTTTCCTCGGGGGACTGTAAAATACCTGACAAGCCAGGTGCTTTACTACCCTCACTGTGCCAGCACGGCATCTGAGGCACAGAGACAGCCCTGGGATCCTCCCCAAATCTCAGAACTGCCACTTCTGACACTGCCAGCCACTAACCCAAACACTTTGTCATGATATCCCTCTCAGACTGCAGCCCTGGTTTTCTCCCCAAATAATCTGTAATGTTATTACAGATTAAATTCTACTTACAGCTGGAATTTCCTATCAACAATCATGTTACCTATAGAAAAGATAATTGAAAAAACCCTGCACTGTTGGTAAGGCAAATTTATTTGTAAGGATGCTTATGATGATAAATAAGAAGTGGCATTCAAAAGAACAGAAAAATAGCCCTGTTTATAGATGATGCTGAGATTACTTCAGTAACTTAATTATTCCCTCTGCTTCACTATTAATTAGAAATCAGTGGCATGTAAACTGTACGTGATCCAGCTACAGGAGGCTGTGGGCAGGAGCTGCCCAATTCCAGTTCCCAGCACTGGTTCCCCCCGTGGCTGTGAATGAGCACTTAGCAACAGCTGTCCCTTGGTGAGCCATGCGTGGGTTACTCAATGACAGGTTCCAAAATTCATATTCTTCTACCAGATGTAAAGCAGAAACTTTTTCATGCAAAGTGCTCCTAACCCTCGTGGCTCCTCGTGTCTCCTGGGAGCCCCGCAGGCATTAGTGAGGGGTGGCTCTTAGCCCAGCAGTGTCACCCTTTGCTGGGAGCTCGGATAACCACAAGGGCTACCACTGTCAAAAGTGCTTTAGGCTGCAAATAAGCAGGTGGGTGTTCAGAAGTGTTGGCTGCCAACACCACCTGTGGGGCCTCAAGGGAGACTTGGCACTTCTGGAAATGGAGCTGTTTGGTTAAATTTTGAAAAGCTCTATTAGATACCCAATCTTTAGTCTTCTCTTTTGGAAAATGGTCCTTGTTAGAGCTGTATTTTCTCCCGAGGAACACCTACACTTCAGCTACTTGAATGTCACATTCAGCTACTTGGCAGTACACTGTGGAAAATCACTGGCCTTGTGCTGTTGAGCCAAATGTAGACCTATTTGTATTTTTAAGGGAATTAGTATTCTTTTCTCTGTTTAAAACATTCCTATTACTCATAGTGAGTCAAATCCTGGCCCCGTTTGGAGGGCTGTGCATAAATGGGCTGTATGCACAAAGGAGCTTCATTGGGAGCACTTTCCAAACCCTCTGTCCACCTGCCTGTTCCCGAGGGAACGAGCACTTGCCTGCTGGCCCCACCGCTGTGCCTGCTGCCCCTGCTGTCCCAGCCGGGCTGTGCCACGTCTCCTGTTCTGCTCCTCCGAGCTCCTCACCTCCTGTCTTGCAGATGCTCATGCTGCTGCTCGGGAAGCGCTGCCTGTGTGGAGGAAAAGCACAACCACATCCCTTGTGACAGGGGAGCAGAACCACACTGAGTCAGGTTGGAAAAGACCCCCGAGATCCTCGAGTCCGACCTGTGCCTGATCCCCACCTTGTCACTGTGACCAGAGCACTGAGTCCACATCCAGCCCTGCCTGGAGCACCCCCAGGACGGGGACTCCAGACCTCCCTGGGCAGCTCCTGCCAACGTCTCAAAGGCTTTGGAGTGGTCTCTCCTAAGGAGACCCGTGCCTGGGCCTCCACAGCTGCAGGAGGTGGTTCGGGCAGCCCTGGGGCTCGCTGCCATGCCGGGGACAGCAGGGACTCCTTGCAGGACAGCCTGTGGCTGTCCTTGCACAGCCCCTGGCACGGCCCCGCCGTGCCTGGCCAGGAGGAGCCCTGGCCGTGTGCTGGCTGCTGCGGGGTGCTGCAGCTGCAGGCTCACCTGCATGCAGCAGAGCAGTGCAGCAGCGGTGCCCAGGAACACACACGGCCTGGCCCGGGGCACGGGCAGGGCGAGCTCGGGGACCGTGAGGGCAGCCCCGGCTGACCCTGAGGGAATGTGGCAGCTGGGACAATGGGCCACCAGTCTGACCCTGGGCTGGTGGGACTTGCCCCCCAGTGCCCCCCAGTGCCCCCCGGGGCTCTGGCATCCCCCACTGCCCTGGGGAGGCACAGAGCGGTGCCGGGGCGCACACCCTGCACCACGGGGCTGGGCAGAACGTACGTGCAGCATCAGGTCAGTCTTGTTTGGGAATTTCTCACGTACGCGGTCTGTTCAGGATCGTCCGGATTTATTTAAAATGTGGGATGTCATGTCCTTGATCCATCACATCACAGTATAGGAGCTCTGTTGACAGTAATTAGATGCAGTTATTCTGGAAATCCGCTTCCCTTTCCTGCTCAGGAAGAAGCCCGTGCCTTTCCAGGAACCTCAGTGAGGCTGGCTTAGTGCAGCTGGCACAGGGACACTGGTTCCACCCAAGGTCAGCCTGTTTGCATCACGGTGACCTGCCCATGGCAGGCGGGGGAACAAGATGGGCTCTAAGATCCCTCCCAACACAAACCATTCTGGGATCCTGGGACTTGGAGTGTGATTCAAGGACCACGGTTGGAAGAATGTATGATTTTGGGGAATTAATTCAGGTGGATGACGGAGGGCTAAAACTTCAAGATGAAGGAAGACACCTTTGACCTTAAAAGTTATGATGTGACAATAACTAGTTTATGAATAATTTGGTGTGAAAATTGGAGTCAGATTTTTTTTTTTTTTAATAAAATTTAGCACATCAGTCCTGTACCAGGATATCTGCAGTGTGGCTGAGCCCTGGAGGCACCTCTGGGTGCTGTGTCAGCTCTGGCTCCTCGGCACAGCAGGGACAGGAGCTCCCGGAGCTGAGCAAGGCGCTGGAGCAGCTCGGAGCCCAGGAAAGGCTGAGGGAGCTGGGGCTGCTCAGCCGGGAGAGGAGCCGCAGTGAGAGGGGCTCAGCCCTGGCTGTCCCCGTGTGTCCGTCTGTCCCCGTGTGTCCGTCTGTCCCCGTCTGTCCCTCTGTGCAGGGAGGTCGGAGCAGGCCCGGGCTGTGCTCGGGCCCAGCGATGGCCCCAGGGCCGCGGGCAGGGCTGAGCCCAGGAGCTGCCGGCACAGGGGCAGAGCTCCTGCCCCGAGCAGAGCCCGGGGAGGGCTGCAGTCTCCTCCCGGGCCATCCCGAGCCACCCGGACACAGCAGGGACACGGCTGTGCCCCGAGCTCTGGAGGGGCACCAGTGACCCATGGGCTCTGCCAGTATCGGAACCGGACCCGGGCCCTGAGGCCGCCCACCGCCCCTGGACGCTTCTGTGCCTCCTTCCTGCTGCTCGGGACGGGCTTTCCGTTCCCCCGAGCCCGAGCCCGAGCCCGAGCCCGAACCCGAACCCGAGCCCGAACCCGAGCCCGAACCGGCACCCGAGCCCGAGCCCGAGCCCGAGCCCGAGCCCGACCCCGAACCCGAACCCGAGCCCGAGCCCGAGCCCGAGCCCGAACCCGAGCCCGCCGTGGCCCCGCGGCGCCGGCAGGGGGCGCTGGGCGGGGCGGCGGGCGGAAGTGACGCGCGGCCATTGCCGGTGCGGGCGCTGCCCCGCCCGCGCTCCTTTGTCAGCGGAGCCGCCGCCGCCCGCGGCCGCCCCCGGCCCCGCTGGCCCGAGCGGGGCAGCGCCGCAGCACGGCCAGCTCCGTCCGGCTCCGTCCCGCCCCGTGCTGCCGGCCCAGCGGGTGAGTCCCTGCCGCCGGAGCAGGTCGGCGCCGCCGCCGGGAGGGCTGGCGGGGGCGGCGCCGCGGGGTCCGGTCCGGGCGGGGGGCGCACAAAGGCCCCGCGGTGCCGCGGCCGCGCTCGGGGCGCGCAGCATCGCTGCGGTGCCGGGCGGGGCTGGGCTTCCCCTTCTCCCTGCTTTAACCAACTCGCGGTGTGTGCGGCCGGGCAGAGTGATCTCCCCGGCCGTGCGGCTGCGGAGCCTCCCGGGTGGGAGGCGCGGAGCGCGGCGAGCTGCCGTGGGTGTGCTGCCGCTGCCCACGGCAACGCGCGGGAGCTCCGGGGGCTCGTGGGGATAGCAGAGGCACAGGCCGAAGTCCCTGGTGCCAGGCCGTCTGCTGAGGGGGCTGCTGCCGCGGGCAGGGCCGCCGGGGCGGGCGGGCAGCGGGCGCGGGGCCGCGGCTCCGGGGCTCCGGGGCTCCGGGGGCTGGCTCCTGCCGGCTCGGGCTGCGGGGCAGGACGGGCCTGCGGCAGACAGCGGCTCTCAGCCCGCTCAGGTGTGCACGCTAACCTGGCGGCTCTCAACCCGCATGCTGGTGTGTGAAATCTGGGCCAGGAATGTAGTAGGGGAAGCTGCCCAGGCAGTATTTCCAACTCCGTCTGTTAAAAGTGCTAAAAGAACTTGTTTCTAGCAGTGCTTTTACGTAAATTGAAACGGATCCACTTTGTTTGCCAGTCGTTGAGAGGGCAGCTCCCTTCGCCGGGCTCTCAAGGAGCGCTCACGGAGGTGTGCTGGAGGCACCGCGCCTCGGGACGAGCTCACTGCGGAGCTGCCGGGGCTGCACCGAGCTGCAGGGCCGGCACGTTTGTACAAAACCACGTCTGAAAACCATGCGTTGAGCTCCCAGAAGAGAACAGATTCTTTTTCCAAATCTCGTGTGTTTTTATGGTTTGCATTGAAGCCCGGCTTCTCCTTGAAGAAGACTCCTGTGGCTATAGCAGTTAGCTGCGGGCAATGACAAGTCTATTTTTAAACTTTCACTTTTCTTTTGTTTCCTGTAATACGATCTTTGCTGTGATCCTTATACTCATCTTCAGAGGGACGGTGTCGACCTGGAATGCGGCAGGCACTTTGCAAATACTCTCGGAGCCCTGTCCTTGAAGGGCCGGAGCTGTTTGAAGAGTGCTGGGGTGCCTTGCAATTGAAATGGGAGAGCTGGAGTCCTGGCTGTGGAGAGCTCTCAAGTGCACGGCTCGGGCCTTTGATGGCCGAAACTTACTTTTTTTTTTGAGGAGGAGGTGTTAGAGATCTGTTTTAAGGGAACAAAAAGTTCCTGTATGCCCTGTGCTCTCCCCAGGAGGTGTTAAGTGTGTGCAGTGGTTTCAGAGGTTTGCCTTCCCTCGGGATTTGTTTGCTGGGATAAGACCTGCATTCCTCTGTTTCAGGGGGTGGTGTGTGCTCCTTGCCCAGTGGCACAGGACTTGGGAGCAGTTCCTGACTGTGGCCCTTTGCCTCTTTGTCTCCTCACACTGAGTGAGAGGTGTGTTTTGTTCTGTCTTCATTTTGGGACAAACTTTAAGGTCTGTTGCTGTGACTGAGTTCACGCCTCAACCTCCTTAGTTTGTAAATAATCAGCTCTTGCGGGCCTAAATCATGGTTAGGACAGAATTATATCAGGTGAAGCTGTTATTTAAACAAAACAACTTGAGGGGAGAAAAAGCCCCTTTATACGTTTTCATTTTTAAGTCTAATAATGTGTTTCAAAGTTTCAAGCTGGGAAAGGGAAATCCTACTGACCTGGTGCTGATGATGTTTCCAGAGGTGTTGCTGATATTCACTGCCTGGGAACCATTGTTAACTGGTTTTTTATGATTTACTAGGAAACAAATTTAGAAAATGATTTATTAGAAAAATATTTTAGCTGCAGAGCTGTTGAGTTTGTTGCCTCATGTTTATATTCTGTAGAGAATAGGATGGCTGTGTTAGTTACTGACAAAATTGGTGAAAACCGTGGTAGCGTGTGTGGAGGTTCAGCCTTGCCCTCCATGGGCACCACTCAGAAAGTGATTTTGGGCATATTGTGTTCCTGGAACTTGCAATTCAACACGCTTTGAGACGTGAGAATTTTATTGTATGCCTTAGTAGCTGAATATTTGATATTCTGGTGAATGTTCACGCTCTTCTCTTAACACGCATGAAGTTGGTTGCATTTTTTCTGCTGAGGTGACCTGCTGAAGATCACCTCTAACACTGAGTAGAAAGATCCTTTTGCAGGAGAATGCAAGTGTGTGGAGGAGCTGAGGTGAAAGGGGAGGGCTAAATATAGCCATTTCCTGCAGAACTTATCTGCTTTTGAGGCTGGCTTTCCAAATGGACCTGGTGTCTTCCAAGCCCTCGGTGAGGGTAGGAAGAGAACATGGGCGGGGGAAAGAACACCCGTGGGGTGTTGTGAGTGGGTTGTGTTTGTGGTTTTTGTTTTTTCCAGCCAGCTGGTACTCTGAAGTCATGCTTAAATTTAATGAAAGCCCGATGCTAAAATAGGATCTAGGGACAGCCGTCGTGAAATAATTAGGCACCCGTTCAGCCCTTCTTGTCCCTGCCAAAAAAAAGCTACTTGAATTCATTTACATTCTTGGTATTGGAGCTCTCAAATGGGCATCTTGGTACCTGCTCTAGTGTGTATAAACAGGTTGAAAACTTGTCCCACTCAGCTGTGCAGCTGTGAGGAGCTGCAGCAGATCGCAGTGGTGGTGTTGAACGCGGGTAATTGCTGAGGATTCGGATATGGCAGAGCGGGGTGACAGGCTGGCCTCAGCGGGGTGTGCACGTGGGCTAGGGCATGGATTACTTACTTTGGACCTGAGGGCAGTCAGGACTGAGAGTTCAAAAGCATTTTAGTTACGGAGATATCAGGTGCTATCAAGATCTTCACCTTTTGAGTGCTGCTGTGGACAAATTCTGTGGCCACATGTTGTGGGTGTAATGCATTTATACCCTGTACATATCTGTAAAAATCAGGAATGATGGTGTTTTCTGGCAGTGTTGGAAAGCTGAATTCACATGTGTTTGAAAACTGTTCTGGGATCACAAATTTATAAAATGTTGTTGACTACAAGATGTATGGAATTCCATGGAAATGCTTTCAAGAAATTCCTTTTTTTCCCCCGCTATGTTTGCAGCCAAAACATGGTTTTAGAGTAATGCTTTCAAAAGTGTAGAAGTACAGTCCAATGACAGTAAGTGGTTGTAGTGCAATAGTTTTCTGTGTTACACTGGACCATGCGTTTGCAGCTGACCCAGTCTCAGGTGATGGTAATCCCCTCCTTAACACGTGTTCATCTGGAATTGTCTGTGTACAGTGCTCACAGCTTCCTACTCCAGATGATTTGCCCCTGTAGATTGAGGTTGCTCAGAACACACTCCCAAATTTGTGCTCTGGTGAGAAGGTCCCAGAGAAGGAGCTGCAGTTGTAAAGCAGCACTGGAGCACACCTTTGCCGTGAAGCGCATGGGTGCTGTTTTTGGAAGGAGCGTGCCTGTGCTCCCAGTGCAGTAAGCACACAGCTGTTCCTGCGTGTGGGAGAAAGCAGCACTGCCGTTCAGTGCCGGCGTTCTCTGCTGGCACTTCACGTGCTGCTGCTACCCTGGAAGGCCAGAGCTGCCCTCGTGATCCATCTGCTCCTGAATGCTCAGCATCAGTGTGGCAGGTAGTGCAGATCCCTCCTTTGCTGTGCGCCTGCCTTCCCTGCAGTGCCTCACCTTGCTGGCTGTGCCGGGCTGTGCCTGGCAGCGTGCTGGGCCACGGCTTCTTGGACACAGGATTCTGCCAGTGCATTCCTTGTGCCTGCAAATTGTTGTGCCACCAGCTCTGAAACACCTCTCAAGCCCCCCGGATCAAGGTCCCTTATCCCAAGGGATGGAGTTCTGTTTGAATACAATGGCATTGAAAGTCCCTAGGCAATTGGGATAATCAGTATCCTTCAGCTCCACAGTTTCTTCAAGCTTGGGACCTGGTTTAGCTTTACAGGACGTTGGCTCAGCCTGGTTTTGCAAGGCTGGGTGAGGTGGTGTGTAAATAAACTGACTTGCTAAGGGGAGAAACGCTTGAAAGGAAATACTGTACAGATCTTAAAGTCACAATTGATGTGAGTAAATGGGAAGGGATGGTCTTAGGTAATTCCTTATTATGCAAGAAATGGGGAATACTGGGTGTAATCAATTGTCAGCAGCTTTAAAATGAAAACCAATAGTTTTTGTGTAGTGCCTGTTTAAGCTATAGACTGATTGAGGTGGGATATTCAGGAGCCTTATCCTTCTTTTGAGGAGCAGTTGGATCTGTTGGTAGGCCTGTGGGGGGCCAGTAAATGCAGTGATTCAGATGCAGTTTTGGGCTTGGGAATTTACCTCCAACTGGGAGGTGTGGGGTTGGAATGAGAGGAGGGTGGAAGAATGACCCTTTTATGCTTTTTCCTGAGCATCTGCTCCTGGCCTCTTCTGGAGTCAGGTTATTGCTGGCTGGGGCTGTGTGGCGTTGGCTGTTCCTCCCTTTGGTGTGCAGAGGCATTCAGTGGCTCTCACCCCACAAGTCCTGTTGTCGCTGCATCCTCCCTTCTGAAACACTCCTGGAGGGTCAGACCGAGTCACTGTTCCCTGCCCATGACGCTGCTGGAAAGATGGGTCTGAAAGTGTCTGGAGCCTGTTGTAGAGTAATTCCAGTCTGCTTTAGAGAAAGGAAGGCTTTGGCTTTGTTAAGAAAAGCTTATTAAAACCAAGACCTCCAGTTTGGTGATTGTCCAAGGCTGCCTTTGGAGTAATTTCTGTTGTGCGAAATAAGCAAGATGGAGATAGAAGATTGTGAGGGGGAACATCAAAAGCTGTTATCTGGGCCTTTTTACAGAAGGTGTGTTGCTGCAGCACTTAACCTTCTGTCCTGAGTGCCTGGAATGTTCCTTCTCAGCATGCTGAAGCTGGTCATCCTGTTGAATGGAAGCTGGTAGGAGGAGTTGTTCCTTGTCCTGCAGAGCAATTGTAGTGAGCTCGCTCGCTGGGCGTCGGGACTTTCTTGTTCTGACTGCAGGGCTCACCTCTGCTAATGAGCTGCAGAAGAGAGGCCGACAAACACCTCTTGTGATTGCAGGTCTGCTGTTTGCCTGGCGAGGCTCCTGTGACAGCAGGAGCGGCTGGCAGCCCGGATAGCTCCGAGCCTAGAGGTGGCTTCCCTTTGAAGTGCTGGGGGCTGCTGAGCCCTGCTTGCAGGAGCCGGTGTGCCTCAGCAGAGCCCTCCCCCGAACGGCTTGGGGTTCCTGGCCCTGTGGTTTGAGCCACTTGGGGCTGTGGCTGCACAAACCTTTTCACTGGCTGCTAATGGCAGGGGAGCAAGTAGTCCTGCTTCTCCTTCTCCGTGTTCTGTTCGTTTTCCAGTTCTGGCGTCTCTGGCCGTGTGATATACTGGATAAGGCATTCATTTGGTTGAAACTTAGTCTGCCTCTGCCAGGTTAGTTCTAACCCGGGTAAATTCCCAGGTATTGTGCTGGTGCTGAGGGGGGATTTCTGAGGGTAAGAGTGGCTGAGCAGATGCGGAGGGCTGTGAGCTGCCCCGGGTGTCTGTGCAGGCTGGTGCCTTCCCTGAGTGCGCCATGGAGCGTTTGGTGTGCCTCGTCCTGCTGGACCCGCTGTGCTGCGCTCCCCAGGGACAGTTCCTGCAGGTCCCCGTGCTGCTGGCGGGCTCTGGCCGTGACACCAGGGTGTGCTCGGACACGCATTTTGGGCGGCCCCACATGCCTGCCTGCCCTCCCTTCTCTGCAGGACGGTGACAGCCTGGCCAGCCTGTCCCCCGAGCTGCCCACGCTGCTCAGCCCGCTGGGGCGGGTGATGTCCTGTGCTCTCAGGTGCTGTGAACGCGAGGTAGAGCGATGGGAGCGAGATCTCCCTAGGAACAGATGTAAAATTAAACAAAATGCGTGTTTGTATTAGTCAGCCTAAACCAGACTGTGCTATTTAGGGCTCTCCATTGCAATAAACTTGTCTCTTGTATTTGTGTGGGAGGACTGCAACAATTAAAGTAATTTTAAGGCTGAATTTTAAAAGTGAAAACAAAATGAAAATATAATGGTTTGGTTTAAGAGAATATTAATTGTATCGTATTACGTTATAATACTCTTATGTTAGAGAAGAGATAGGGGATATGCTGCAGGTTGGTTATTGGTAAAAGCCATGTTCATGCTGCATGTCTGTACTACACATTAAAACTCTTCTTGACTTCATAAGGAGTAATTTTTAAAAAAAATCCACTTAATTGCAGCCCTTACTGCTGCTGGAGAGTAAACTGCTTGCTGCAGTTGTGGGTAGCAGCCTGCTAAAACATCGACTTTGATGGCATTGGGCTGGGTAAATCCCAGGCTGGAGTGATAAACAACATAGAGAATAAAATTTTCCATTCTCCAAAAGTTGCTGAATAGAACTTAAAAGACCAACTGACAATAAAGATAGAGATATATAAGTATGTGCACAGGATGGTAAATGTGAGTGGAACCACTGGGGAAAAAATAGAAAAAAAGGACAATTCCAGCTGATTTCAGGATCAGGAGGATGATTTGGCAGTAGAGTTTGTGGCAGTCAGTCTTGCAGGATTATACTGTGTTCTACTTCTCATTTTCTGTTCTCAGAACAAAACCATGTACAACTTCTAGTGCACCAGTCTGAGTGTTAAACTAACAAATTCATATCTCCTTAGGAGTGGAATTACAATAAGCTGTGCATTAAAAAAAGGCTATTTTTAATTTGACTTCTAAATACTGGCTCAAGTTAAATGATAAGAAAGAGCATTTGAGATGTACCCTTAGCACATGAAAAAAATACTGATCCTTGTGAATTAAAAAAAACACAACAAAATGGAAGGGTGTGTTCTCTTGGGGATTGTGATTACAGTAGAAAAATAAATACTTGAAAAACTTAGGAAATTCTTTTCTGGACATGCATTCTTACATATTGAGCATTGGTCTAAGTAACTTTTATTCCACTTGACCTTTATTTTTGGACTGAGTTGCAAAACCTGTCTGGATCCTGAGTCTAAATGAAATGATGATGATGAAAATTGCCATGCAAGCACCTTTTTACTCCACCCGTTCTCCTTCTTAGGGGTGACTAGGTGTGTATGTGGTGTGGGACCATCTCTGCTTATCTCTTGACTCGGAGCTGTCCTCCGTGCCAGAGGCAGCGCAGGATCTTACTTTGATGTCGTGTTCCTCTCCCTTTGGCTGAGTTGGGCAGCGCTTTGTGCCCAGGCCAGCTCGCAAACGCCCGTCTGTGTTCGCAGAGGTGCACCTTTGTGGTTGGGATGAAGGTTAAAGCCTTGGAGTCTTGGCTGTCCTCCAGCTTCTTTGCATAATTTGAACCCGTCTCTGTCCAGAAAGAAACATTCAAGTTATTTCAAGTCACTGGGATAGAAGAAAAAGCTCCACCTGAAAGGCTGCTCAGCGAGGGGGGCCGTGTTGCCCCACCTCGAACCCCGGCTCGTGTGCTGTGACAGCCTGGCTTCCGTGGCCTTTGCTCCCTGTCTGTTCTCATGGCTCCTGCCTTGAGCCTGTGCACTGCTTAAATTCTTGAACAACTCCTTGGCATGGCTTGTGCTCTCCCACATTAGCTGGTTGTCAGTTGGGCCTTTACCAATGTGCCAGAAATGCCACGTAGACACTTTTGTGTGTGTTTGTGGACCCGGCGTGTTTGCATCAGCCTCCAGTGGAGAATAATCTGAGAAACATGTCCCAGCTTGCTGAAACAATGCGGTGTTTTTTCTGTCTTGGTGTAAGTATTTTACACATTTGTAAGACTCATGTCATACCTCTAAAGCAAACCTGGGCATGGTTGTTCTGCAAAACCTGTTCTAAAATCTAAACCTGTTTATTCCCTTCCCTCCATACAGCTTCTTTATGGCACAAGTAATATTTGAAGAATGAGTGAATCAGTATGACTGTTCCTAAATTATGGAACTAAAAATCTGAACACCATCAGAAGTCTGAAAGAAATACGGTATTTCCATGCCTGATGCAAAAGTGGCATGTTTTAATGACTGGAAAAGTCTTTGACTTCATCTTTTTGGTTGGGATTTGATCCTGGACATTGTTTAGGCATTCAAAGAAAATATGTATTGGACTTTCATGTGGAACAGTGTCCAGGATTTTGAGGGAACTTAGTCTTGTTTCTCCATTAGGAAAGCCAGAATGCCATGCAGTGAGGAGCCAGAACAGCAAGCTGGGTTTTGAAGCTCAGTTTTCTTACACAGTAACTGGAATCTCTGGTGAGGAATTGGTGTTCCTGAGGCTGCAGTGCAGTTTTGTGCCTTCTGTAACAAAGGATCTGTGAGGAGTAAAACCTACTTTATTTCCAGTCTGGGGATTTGTAAAACTTTGACATGCAGCCCAATTATAATTATGTTGGTTTAGTTCCCAAAGTGGACGCTCTTTATTCTAAAAGAGGCCCTACTGTGTGCAACCAGGAGTATTGAAGGCCCTGAAGTGTTAGCGTTTGAATGGTTTTGGCTTAGCTTTAAAATAAATATCTACTGGATATGGAGCTCTGGGGAGTGGACTAAAGCAAATGGAAAAGGTGAATTAACTGGAAGCTGTTCCGCAAGGCTGGGTCCATAGAGCTGCAGCACAGCAACACAGTGGCAGATGGAGGCGGAAGAAAGGCATTTGGGAGCTCGCTTGTGTTCTGAGCCTGGTGTGCAGGAGGTGCAGTTCAGAGGCTGCTGTTCCTCTGCACGGGGTTCTGTCACCATTGTTCCTGCTCCGCAGCATCAGTCCTGGGTGGCCCCAGCAAGCTTCCTGTGAGTGAGAACCGTTCCTGGCAGCTCTGGAAAGTCTGCCGTGTTTGTCTCCTGGTACTTGATGGTTCTCCTGAGACCTGGGTGTAAGCATCAACAGGTTTCCTCCTTGAAGACAGAGATTCAGTTTTGCTGTCTGTGATGGAAATCTGGAAAGAGGAGCACGTACGCTTCTTCAGGGCTGTGTGTGCCACAGGGTGACTGAGCAAAACAAATTGGCAAATCCTTGTTTTTCTGGGAGGGAAGGAGCCTCATGCAGAGCTTTTGGCTGCCTCCTGGTAGGAATTCACATGTCTGTGAGCTGAAAGTGGCCCTGGCTCTGGGGCTGCAAGGTTTATGGGGTGAAGAGTCCTTGTGCTGGGAGTGAAGGTGGTCTCTGCTGTAGGGTCTCCTTTAGGAGAGTTCTGGAGAACCAAGATGGTGTTTGGCCCCCGTTACAGGTGCAAGTAACTAGGGGTCAGTGTGCAGGAGGGGCACTCAGGGACACTCTGTGGGACTCGGTCAGAGGAGGGGATGGCAAAGGTCAGGCCTGTGGCCAGGTGTCTCTGACAGAGTAAGTTACTGCTTTCCAGCTGATAATTGGTGCTGTTCACCTCTGCACGTGCTTCTTGTCCTGGGCGTGTGGATGAAACAGCGGCTGGAAGCACGTCAGTGAGGTCCTGGGTGGGCTGCCTTCTTCTGGTGACCACAGGTGTGGTGCCCCGGCGTCGTGGCAAGGTCCTTGCTGGCAAGTCAGGAGAAATATGATGGCAAAGGATTGCTGTGTTTGGCTTGGGATGGCCTTGCCTGAGAGGTTCCAGGGGCACTTGTGACGTCTGGCAGGGTGGGACTGTGGTTTTTACAGCTGTTCTTGTAGGCAGTGCACGGGCTCTGCTCCGGGTGTGGATGCTGGAGAGCACAGCCCTTTGTGCCTGCACTGGCTGGGACCCTCCTGGGGGGCTGCGGGGTCCCCCAGAGCGGCACGGCTCGCCCAGCCCAGCCTGAGCGGGCGTAGAAAAGCTTTGTTCTGAAATGCTGGCCAGTGTGAACGCAAAGGGACGTGAACCCAAACCAAAGCCACAAACAGCAGTGACCCAGAGGCTGTAAGTGAAGCCTCTGAGGGGATGGCGTGCCAGCAGTGGGAAAGGATAAAGGATACCAAATGTGGGGTTTTTTTCTCCAAGTTCTGAAATATTCTTCTAAAAATCTTTGGGCTTTTTTGACATGATTGATCTTGTTTCAGTCCCACAGGTGTGTTTGGTTGTATGTGAAAGAAGAATTCTTCTGAACTTGAGTTCATAAAGGCATATTAATTAAAAAATGAATGTTGGACAAGCCAAAAACACTTGCATGTCATAATTGTTTGAAAGACGCCTGTGAGTGTGTTGGCTGACAGCTTGGCGCAGCTTGCAGGTTTTACCCAAATTGTTCTTAGGACCACAGCTGGAGGAGAAAAGTGCTTAATGTGTTACCTTCTTTTTGGAGATAATTACGGGTTTTGAGTAGCTCCTGTGTCAAGGAGGAAACCAAGGCCAGAGAGGCTTGTATGGCCAATGTGAGCTAGAGCTGAGCATGAAGGTAAGGTGGGTGTTCGGTCAGTTTCCTGAGACACCAAGGAAATGTTTGAGCATCTGATCTTGAAGGGAGATTCTGTTGATTCTCTGATCTTGAAAGGCTACTTTCTTACAAAACAAACAAACAAAAAACCCACTAAGAACATGTCTTCTCTGTTAAAGGAATTTCAAATGTTTAAATACAGTAATAGAACATAGTAAATATTTTGCATGTAAAACATGCAAAAAAAATAGCATCTGATGTTCTGAATTATGAACTAGCAAGCTAAAACTTAGACTAAATTAGACTTGGAACAAATCTTTTTGGAAAGATTTGAGGAATTCATGAGATTTTCATTGCTGAGCTGACTCTGCCCTGAAGGTCGTGCAGAAACAGGCGGCACCTTTGGGGTTGTGCGTCTGGAGTATAAAAGTAAAAATTACTTTAAATGGCTGAAGTGTTTTGGGTTTACTTTAATTTGTATTTTTGTTTACTTGTTTTTCATAAAAACCCACAGCAAATGCTAAATAAAGTTTGCTAAATGCTCAGCCCAGCTGCATCATGAGGCGGGTTTAAAGGTGGTTAAACACTCCCTCCCATCTAAGAGGTCAGAATTTTGGAGGGTTTCAGACCTTCCACGCTGTCGTGGCAGTGTGTGGGCCGTGCACAGGGGCTCCCACAGGCAGCAGAGCAGATCCCGGAGCTGAGATGCAGGGTGCTCTTGTCTCCCGACGAGCTCCCCGTGCTGCCTTAGGTCAGGCCAGCTCGAGCTGCAGGTCCTGAGCCCTTGGGCTAGAATGGGGTCTTGCTTGCAAAAGGCCTTGATAATTTTTCTTGCATAATGAGCACAGTCAGGCCACTGACTATTCTCCTATTAAAAATAAACATTAAAGTATTGTATTTACAAGAGTGAGGAATCAAAACAAAAGTTTCCTTTTCCATAAAAATGAGGACCCGAGTTTCTGGGTGTTGGAGTAGAGGGATGGAGAGGGAAACGGTCTTTAAAGACTATTTAGTTAGTTTTAACAAGATGTTCATTTGCCTTCAGCAACAATTAAACCTTTCTTAGAAAAGAACAAAAATAAGTACAAAATCAGATCTAAAATTGGTTATTTAAATTGTTCTCAACTTCCTGACTTAAATCACCTTGATCAACTTGGAAGCATTTAACGACACACCAAAACCTGAAATGAATATTCCACCCATACAAATGTAAAATGCTGTTTTGAAAATTTCAGGTAACCAGGTAAAATTCTAAGTGTGTGGGTTGTGGGGGAATTTTTTTGTTTTGTTTGTTTTAAACTTTGAATTTTGAGTCATTATGCTCACACAATTACTCAGTTGGGTTTATTTTTCATTTCTGTAGCTGTTTTTTTCCTGGTAGTAGTCCAAAGAAAGTTCCATCCCAAGTACATCCCTGCTCAGGTGGAGTGAGATACTCCAGGTAGTGCTGAAGTCAGTCAGCGTGGTGCTCCTTGCTGGGAGCAGCTTGTGCAGCCTGGCTGGATTTTCGGGTGGCCAGGGGCTGCTTTCTGCCAGGCAGCCGTGCAAACCTGCAGAGAGCTCGGGCTTCTCCAGCCCTCCCTAGACTTGCTCGTTTGGCAGCTCTGCCCCTGGGAGGTTTACCACAGAATTATTGTGAAGCTGTTTGATTTCTTCGTAGCCCTGCTGTGGGAACTCAGTGTTTTGGGGGTTTTTTTGTGGCTCGTTCTGCCTGCTCCAAGCTGGTGCTGCTGGTACCTCTGTCATGGTGCAGTGACATCTCAGGCCTTTGCAGGGGTGACAGCAGAGCTGTTGAACATCTGCTGCCCTCTCCTCCTCACCTTGTGGCAGGTGAGCTGGGGCTGTGTTGTTTGGTCAAATACAGACCACGGAGCAGAGCCTCTGCTTGGAATTTGTGTTCGCAGCAGTTTGCACACAAGACCTGCCTTGTGCTCCAGGCTTGCCTGTGGTGCTGCGAGGAGCCTGTCTGCCTCTGGCTGTATGGAGGTGGGACGGCGGCAGGACTCCAGAGCACCGAGTGCTGCAGGGACCTGCGGGGTTTATTGCTGCTGGACGAGGTAATGTGCAGTCCCAGGTCCAAAAATAGGTGTCTGAGCAGCTGCAGGTGAGGAGTCATTTCTTAGCAGAGTTCTTAGCCACAGCTCAGTTGTTAGCAGTAGGGTTTCTTGCAGCAGTGTGTTTGTATCAGTAGGTCAGTGTTGATTGGTGTCCAGCAACCTTTGTCTTCCCCAAATGATCACTTTGAGGAACTTGGAGTGAGTGGAAATGATCATGGGTTAAGAATGGGAACAGAAGAAGAGACGAGATCAAAGTGCTTTTCTTGGTTAAGTAGTTCAGTGGTGTAACTTGTGTAGGTCGCTACGGTTCAGTTTCCTGCGTGGTCATGAAATGGGTATTGGAGAATGCTGCTGCAGTGCTCTTGGGATTCAGGGAGATGCTGGGCACAGCAGATTTTGTTTGACTGCATAAATCTCTCTTCATGAGAGACAAACCCAAGCGATAACCAGGTTCACAGTGACTCGCTGGTTTTAGCTTCAAGCCCTGCTGGGCCAGGTTGTGATTATCTTTGCTCTGGGAAGCCGTGAGGAATGGTAGATAATCTGTCCTGAAAGTGGCGAGAGGGACACACGGGAAGTCCTTGCCATCAGACCTCAGTGAGACATGTTTGGGCAAAGCTCTGGTACAGAGGAACTCAGTCTTGTCCATGTTTGTGGTGAACGTTCCCACAAACTGTGAAAGGACTGTGCACATCAGTAGGGGTGACTGCTGTTTTTACTAGCTCATACTCTTCAAGTGAGTTCATATTATTCAGTCAGTTCTGGGGGTTTTGGAGAGGATTTAGTATTTTTTTTTTTTTCAGCCTACTGTCAGAAAAATAATGTATTTAAAGCATTGATAGAGAATTTGTTTATTCAGCTCAGATCTGCGTGTTTGCTGGCACTGCTCAGCTTCCTTTGGAGTGCCTGGCTGCTTCAGGGCAGGCTGGGGACCCACGGGGACGGGCTGGGCGGGCCAAGTGTCACTGCTGCTGAGTACTATTGCTGTGAGTTAATCCTGCTTTTCAGAGGGGAAATGGCTAATGTGTGAGTAGGTGCCTTGTGAACAAGCAACAGCTGGGTGCAAAGCAAAAATCTGCTAAAACATGACTAATTTCTGAGTGTTGCATAGAGTTTCTGTCTGTATTCAGCAGCAAATTACCATTTTGAGCTTATGCTGCTGTTGCTTCACTGGAGTTGGCATGAGCTGTGTGTTTGAACTGATGGTCATTGCTATGAGACTGTCAAAGCATTGGTACAATGTGAGGTTGGCTCTCTGTCCTTCCACTTGCAGCACGGCCCATTCTGTTCAACGAGAACGATTTTAATTGGGTTCTACTCTGTGTTATGTTAAAACTCTGATGCTAGGCACAGAAACCTGTGACACTTGTTTTGTTTGTTCCTGAAAACATACACTTCATTCTGCTTTGGCCATTCAAATTGGTTTTACATGATTGTCAGCTGAAAATAATGCTGCGATTGGCAGCAGCATGGCAGCTTCCTGCAGCCCGGGACCAGCAGTGGGGTAACTCGTCCAGGGGGGCTGGGAAATGAGAATTCCTGCTCCGAGAGCGTTGGTTGCTTAGCAGGCAGCAGTGTGGCCTTGGGCAAGGGCTGTCCCGGCACCCCGGTGGCAGCTCCGTGTGCTGGGACCTGGAGCTGCCCGCCAGTGGGGGGGAGTGGGACAGCGGAGCTGGGAGAGCATCTCGGCACCATCTGGAGAACATCTGGAGAGCATCTCGGCCGCCATCGCCTGGCCCTGTGTCCCCGAGCGCCCAGCTGGGCTGGGGCAGCTGTGGGTGAGGCCGGGAGCGCCGGCACACGCGGGGGAGAGGAGAGCTTGGCTGGTGAGGTGTGCAACTGCAGTGGATGGCTGGTTAGAAAATAACCAGTAGTCATGACTTCTGTTAATTAACTACTAAGAGTTAAATAAATGTTGTTGGAAAAACTAGTCTGTGTTTATTTGGCACGTCTCTCTCCAGCCGAGGCTGGTGCTAGTTGGTACACGCTCCACTGCTGAGCCTGTCTGCAGCGTGGTTTTATGTTTTCCATCTGTATTGATTTTCATGATTCATTGACCATGATCTAAGCAAAAAGCACACTTAAATGACACTGGAGACAGCTGTCTGTTAAAGTAGGACCTTTATGTAGTCTGAAATGGCGCCAGGTTTTTCTTTCATTACTTTATCAAGTAACACACACAAGTAATATTCTTTGTTTAATTTCCTTTTCTAGGTCACTGGTATGTCACCTCTCTTTTGTGCAAGGAGCAGATGGTAAATTCTTACTCTAAACTTCGCTATCGGTTTTGCTCCTGTTATTTTTCTGATAATCATTTGAGGTTATTCTGAAATGGAAGGGGCCTTACATTGTGTTTGGGAGTCTCTATGAAGGAATCAGTTCTTCTCCCTGTGGAGCTGTTCGGAAGGTACATGTGGGAAGTTCAGATAAAAGCAGAAACGTATAAAGCTTGGGAAGCTGATGTGTAGCTTTTTCCAGTTACAATCTGTCTCTCTTTGTGTGGCAGGCTGAAGTTCCAGATGTTGTTTTGGCTTGGAGATAGTGGATAGGGGAAAAATAAGCATTCTAATGTTAACAGAGTCAGCCTGTCTGGATCTGAGCTGACAGGAAAAGGGAGAGATAAAACCTTCCTTAATGCTGTATGCAGTGCTGGAGAGCCAGGACGGCTGTCCCTGGAAAGCAGTGCCGGGCTGGGGCCACCACCGTGACCTGCTTCGGGTGTGCACCCCCCTTTGCCTGTTAAAAGTTAATTCTTACCCCTCTTGGCATCCTGCTTGCCCTCAGCAGCTGCCTCTGGGTTTTGGGGGATGCAGAGCTGAGGCGAGGGGCTGTCGGTCAAACACACTTTTGGGGTCAGGTGGCTCTATGGCTCTTACCCGCGTTGGGCCTCTCTCTTGGAGCACCAGTGGGTTTTTGGAGGCTTGTCCCTGCCAGGAGCTCCCTATATTGTGAGTTGCAGAGTGGTTTGGGCGTGTGTGTGCTGGATTTCTTCTAGAGGAGACTAAGCTGCAGGCTCTGTTCCTGGTGTATGGCACATGTGCTCTGTCCTGAAACGTGGGCGTCAAGTTCTCAGCCTCTGCTGGGCAGCTTGGAGCCATATGTGGTAGCACCTTCCAGTGAGGGGACCCAGGTCAATCCACTCTGAAGTAAGAGTGCTGAAATGCATGTGAGGAGTACATGTGGTGGCCAGAATTAGTGCTGGATTAGTCCATAGGTTATAGGTATAATAGTCCATCAATTTTCTGTGTTATATTAAATGCATAAATATACTGTGTCCTGTGTCTCTTTCATACCTGTTCATCCTGTCAGGCTTATTTCCAAAATGTATGAGCAGATTGTTTTTAATTAATCGCTGAAGTTCTGGTGACTTCCTCCTTAATCTTTTTTCCCCTCTTTCATTACTGAGTCTAGGCAGTAAGAGTTTCTGGTCAGTGGCCCATCCCCACGCCTGTCTTTCCCACCGTGGCGTAGAGTCCTTTGGGCTTTCTGGCCTGAGAGAGCAGTTCTGGTGAGAATGCTCACTTCACTTGCCTTAATGCTGCAAAGCCAAAAGGGAATAGTGCTGACACTGACTCATCTGAGGGACAGAGGAGCTGAGCTGCTGCAGTCCTTCTGGTATATGAAGTCTTGGCTGTTTGCTGCTTAGAGCTGGGATAAACTTGTCCTCATCAGCTTGTGTAAGTTACTGGGACGAGGGTCTGGGTGGGAGGGAGGTGGGGGAGCTGCTGTGTGTTGGTGTGGCAGAGTAAGGGATCCTTGGAACGTGTACAGTGTTGGCCAGCTGGACATGTGTGCCAGCATGGGCCAGGATTGGAATGGTTTAACCCTTTTTTGGCCTTGTTTTTGTCTCAGAAGTGGGAATATGTGCCTGGAGCTGGCTGGCTGACCAGCTGTGATCATGTATGCATTACCTGACATCCCAGAAATACCATCCTTAGAAATCCCATTGGAGTGGGATGTGCAGGACATGTCAGAATAAAGGGCCTGTTGCATGTTTGGTGGAGGAAGATGCAGAAAGGGAATCTGGGTGTGGGAGACTGCTGCTGCCTACCTTTGTGCTGCTCACATTCCTCACTTGGGCCCGCAGGCAGCAGTGGGGTGTCTTGCTCATGTGCTTCATGACTCAAGCCAAGCCCAGATGTTTTCATGCCTGGTCTGGCCTATTTTCTGAGAATAATTTTGGATGCCTCAGTCCATTTTATTGTGGTTTTCTTGGTGTCTAGTCCAGCTGAAGTTCAGATGATTCCTGGCCTAACTGAATGCTCACAGGCAAACATGGCAGCTTCTGCTTTCTCTCTGCAGCTGTGTTCCTGCTAACTTCAGAGCACTCACAAATAGAGCTACGCTGGTGAGAACCTGGGGTGGAGTTTTGATGTTGCTTTTTGTTTCTTGAGTGGAAAGCTTTAGAGCATGAAACCCAGAAGAATCTGTCTTTTGGCCAGAAGATGAGTGAAAATGCTGAAGGTTTCTGTGAAGTCAGATCTGGCCTTGTTGACCAACCTGGCTTTCCATTTTGTACTGACTGTTGGTCCTTTCCTTTGGGTTGATGACAGTTACTATCCAGAGTATCCAAAATCTATTTCCTCATGCCTTTGACAGTGCTTTTTGACCCTTTGTAGGAACAGTTTGTATAGCAGGTTATTTGCAGGAAGTACATTCACTTCTTGAGCTTGAGTTCTCCTCTGAGGAAAATGGCTTGATGTTGTTTGAAAGAGTGGAATGGTCATCTGCTGTGTGTGAGCAAGTGCTGCCTTGTGTCCTGTTCAGAATGATCCCTTCCTCCCTCACAGCCCATGAGTGAGGAGGGTTGTTGGCCCAAAGCATATTTGGGTGCTTACTGTGTTCAGGAGCAGTTGGTGAAGGTGGTCTTTGACTCACTGTCCTCAGTGTGTTACACTCCCAGTCACGGCTGGGTGCTCTGTGCAGAGATGTTGGCCCTTGGAAACAGCCACTGGGTATGTGTCATAAGCTCCCTGGAATCGTCAGTGTGGCCTTGTTCCCAGCTGCTGAAAGGTGTGGTGCTCTCGGGCAGGCTGTGCAGAGCTCCAAAGGCAGACTGGTCCCAAAGGACAGCTTCACATCTGCAGCTGACTGTGTGTGAGGTCAGACATGGGAGTTTAGCTGTTAAATAGGGATGAGACTGGCTGCTTCTGGCTTCTGCAGCAGTTAAACCAAAAGTCTGTATGAATCCACTGAATGGTTTTCAGAAGATCTGCAATTACAGTTGGGTTTGGCAAGGCCATGGGAGATGCGTGAGTTTGACAGCGTACAGCTAAATAGGTGGAAAGGGAATACTTGAAACAGCTCTGGAAAGAAGTGTCTGAATTGTGTGTAATTGGGATACATTGGGTGTTTGGAGAGGTGACCGGGTGCCTGGTGATTGGACTGAGGGGCACATAGCAGGCAGTGATGGGGAGCTCCTGTCCCAGGGGGAGCACAGGGGTTTGCCTGAGAGGTCAGAGTAGACACAGCTGTAACAGCAGCTGAGGAATGCCAGGACAAAGTGATTTGTAAAGTTCTCGAGCTGTTTTAGCACACAGGCCTGAATGCTAGATGGATCAGTGTCCCAGGTGAGACTGCCACAGGTGAGGTGTGAGCGGAACAGAGACCTGTGGTGGAGGCTGTGGTACCTTAAGAAGCCTCAGGTGAGAAAGGGGGACAGCCTGCAGGGTGCTTGGAGGGAGAGAACAGGGTAAAGCTGAGAACTGCAGCACTGAGGTTAATGTTGCTGATGAGGGAAGAGCAGAAATACCACTGGAAGGTTCAAGGATGGAGAAAAGCCTGAGCTGCTCTTCACCTTACTGTCTTCTCCAAGTCAGCTTTGGGTTGCGTTCCCCTTAACGGTGAGTGCCCCTCCCTGTTGTTCCTGGATTTCATGAGCTCTGTACATCCTTGCTGCTGGGTGTCCCATTTGCACAGGTGGGAGATGGGAGGCTGAGGAGCACCCGGGCCGGAACAGGACCTGCTTTGTATCTTGGATTTGAGGACAGAATAATGTGGCTCTGGCCTGTCCAAACTGTAGAACAGTACTGCTGAAATTCTGGGGTGGTCTAGTGTAATCTCTGAAGACTTGACTTTCTTATGCAGCAGGGTGTTTCCTTCTTCAGATTGCTAACTGCATTCAGTTTTCTGGACTCCAGAGTAACAGTTAATGAAAGGCTCTGCTGAGAGGAAATGCTGCTTCATGACTTGTGCCCATGGAGTGTCAGGAACTGCTGTTCTCAGTCCGATTTTGCTCTATAAATGTTGGTTAATTTTCTTTGGCTGGCTGAGGCTAGGAGCAGTTGAGCTGTAAGTGGGGTGCAGAATGAATACTTGACTTTTCCATGTCCCTTAACCTTTCTGACTTTGTAGCAGCCCATCACTCCTGAGGAATGCTGCTCTTATCCCAGTTTAATCCCTCAGCAGTGAGCTGGTGGTGTGAAGCCAGGCTCTCCTGTCTCTCCTCGGTACTCCTGCCATATGCTGTGTTCCTCTGCACCTCTCCTGCTCTTGCCCTGCTCAGGTTTATAGATTTATATATAATACACAAATAAAAATATGTTTGTAGTATTTCCAGCTTTGATGGTTCCATGTTAACTAGTGGATTAACGTGTTTGCTGAGTCATGCTGCCATTGTATTATTCTGGCAATGCAATGAAATGGATTTTTTAAGAAAAAAGTTTTGACTAATTTTTACTAAAATACCCCAAACTACACTCAGGATAGGGTGCTTGGGCTAAAGGGCAGAAGTAGAATTTTCTCGTGGTGTTGAGCCTGTGACAATAACTCTGGAGGTTCAGGTTTACCCAGGGTAAATCTGCAAAATCTGCTGGGTTTATTGGTGTGCAAATGAGGGTGCTCACTGGAGTGAAATATCAACACAGCTGAGGGGTCACCTGGAGACTGCTGTGGCCGAGGAAGTGCCTTCACCTCAGTCAGAGTTTGGCTCTGAATGACCTGGGCTGATAGCATCAGGGACTGAGAATAAAAAGCATTTGCACCTCTCTAGGTTCCTGCATGTGTGAAAGCACAGAGGCTGTAGGGAGATGCTGCTGAGTTGATGCGTTTGTAGGAGCTAGATGATGTTGTTATCTTGCAGCAGGGTGTGTCCCAGTGAGAGATGGTTCTAAAAGCTGTGCACCTCATCAGACCCAGGCTTCTCTGCAACCCAGAATAAAGAAATGAGTATTTAAAATTTGTGTAAAGAAAGCCAGGGAAAACCGGGGAAAAAAAACCCAGGCTTTTTTTTTTTTTTTTTTTTTTTTTTAATTTTTTTTTTTTATTTTTTATTTTTTTTTTTAGGTAAAAAATAGGACTTTTGTTGGTGATAACCGAGCCAAAGTTTGTTTTTGGAAATGTTGTTTTGGTTGGCTGGAGTGTTCTGCAGAAACTCTGAGCCGGCGAGCCATGTAATATTTAACTAGTTACTAAAAAGCGTTTGAAAATGGTTAGCGGTGGGTGATGTCACTGGGGCTGTGAGCTGAACCGTCGGTTTCTCGGCGGGATGGTGGGCGGCTCCGGGCGGAGGATGTTTATTCGGAGAGCGGGGGGCGATGCGGGTTCCCCGGGGGCTGGCGCTGGGCTGTCACCGCGGGCGCGGCTCTGGGGACGGGAGCCGTGTCCTGCTGGCACCGGCTGTGCCCGGGCTGTGCCCTAGCTGTGCCCCTGCCCCTGCCCCTGGTCCGTGCTCGCGTTCCCCCTGCCAGGACAGAGCGGGTATGAGCGCTGTGTGATCCTGGAATGCCGGGGGCTGTGTTCCTGCCTGAGCTCCTTCATCGCACAGATAACATCTGCAGTAGATAGACACACCATTGCTGGCTGCAGGAAAGCAGGCCGAGGCTCACACAGGTAGGCTTGAGTAAGTTCAAAGTAAGTCACTGTTACTGGGTGCGTTTTGAGTTTGTTGGCTATTTTAATCTTTTTTACCTAAACTATTCAGAAACAACTTTTACAGGCAATTCCCAATTATCTCTCAGTTGAAAATGTTTGTGTTTTGGGACTTAGTCACAGCTGCTGGATAAATCCGGGTGTTCTGTTTGGACAGAGTTTGTATCTTCATTGGCAGTTTTGTATTGAGGTGTGAGAGTACACTGTCTCTGGAGAGAGAACCATTCCAGGGGGAAAGTGTGGCAGTGGGATGTGCAGGGGTGCACTCTTTGCCTCCTAAGCCCAAGGCCTCAGCACAGATGAAGTCCCCAGACGCTGATGGGGATTTTCCTCACTTTGTGGGCATCTAGAATGTCCTTGCCAGAGTGGTATTAAGCGTTGTCTATAGCTATGACTTGTGTCTGACAGGGAAAGTGTCCAAGGAGCTTTGCAGCGGTGTGATGGAGCCTTTTTCCTGGTAGTTACAGAATGTTCCTCTGGTAGGAGCTGTCTGTGTGCCATGTAAGAATACCTGTGCAGCAAGGAAACATGTGTAGCGTAATAAAAGAGCACCTTTGTCTGTATGTGAAATGTGTGAGAAGCCGCAGTAATTCACGTGTATCTGAGTGTCTTGAGCAGACAGATACCTGTGCGGTGCCTCGTTCGTGTGAGGCTGAGCCTGAGCATTCCCCTGAGCCGGCACAGCCCCCGTGTTCATTGTGTGCTGCCTCTGCACGTGTGGAGCTGCACCCCTCACTGTGCAGGTGCTGCCAGCGGTGCATGGTCCCTGAGCCACAGCCGGGCACTCGGTGAACGGGGGTTTTAAGCGATGCTGCTGAGCACGGGCTGTTCCGCAGGGCAGCGCTAATCCTTGGTACTTGCCTCCTGGGGAAGTTATTTACCCCACAATGCAACAAATGATAGGGAAAGATACACACGTGTCTTCAAAGGCACTGGGAAGTTGCAGTTCAATTTAAAAGCGTTTGTGCTTGCATCATTGTTTGAGCAAGCCTCTGTCGGTGAGTTGCTCAAGACCCCTGTACTGATGCAATACCGACACACAGCCTGAGCTCTTACACTGGGGCAAACGCCTTCTGCCTCCTGCAGCCACAGGGCATTCTGCTGCCCACATGGAATCACTGAATGCTTTGTGGTGGAAAAGCCCTCTAAGATCATGAGGTCAAATCATTCCTCTGGCAGTGCCAAGGCCACCACTAACCCAATGTTCCACATCTGCACAACTTGTAAATCCCTCCAGGGATGGGGATTCCACCACTGCCCTGGACAGTGCCAGGCAGCCTGTGCCGAGGCCATATGACCATTTCTGTGAAGGAATTTTCCCCAGTATGCAACCTGAACCTCCGCTGGTACAGCTTGATGCCATTTTCTCCTGTTCCCTGGGAGCAGGCTGTTTTTATTTTTATGTGACACTCATGCTTTGCTACCTTTTCTTTTTCTTACAAGGACCAAGAGATTGGCTCTTTCTGAATGTGTCAGAGTTACCGACTGGGAGAAACTTCCAGGACACTTTACACTGTGTAGCTCCCTTTCGTGTGGTGTTTTCATTCTTCCTCAGCACTGCTGTGATTTTGCTTTGTACGCGAGTACAGAGGAACCAGCATCCTGTCCTTCACTCTTTCTGTGTTTGTGGTCACTCGAATCTGAGACATTTGGTCTTTCTGGGTGGCACTTTGACACATTTTTGGAGCTGTGAAGTGTGGATGTGTGCCTTGTGCATTTGCAGGTGAGCACCAAATGGAGTTGGTGGCTGGCTTCCATCTTCTGAATTCTGGCACCCGAGTTTAGACCGTAAGAAAGGACTGCCCAAGGTTGTCGCTCTCTGACGCAAGGAATGCCTTTGTGGGGCTGCACCTCCTTTGTGTGAGATTCAGTTAAAGAGCAAGCTGTGAATTATTGCCTTTAAATGCACATTTCTCCTTCTGAAGACACAGCTGTGGATGAATTCAGCTCGTGTGTGGCTGTTGTGGATGGCATGAGTGTGATCCAGTGTTATGGATGTTTTCTTTTGATAGGAATCTGGTGAGGTACATGCAAAACATGTACAGCCCTTGGGCTCTTGGCAGGGGGCCACTGGGACTGTCAGCGATATCTGGGTGCTTCTGATCTCATCTGGAAAGTCTGAGCTGCTCTCATGTTCGTGTTCCCATGTCTGTGTCATATGGAGATGAAATGCAACCTGAAGTTCCTGCACTGATGGGCTCACTCTGTCTGCTGTGGTCTGTGCTCAGTGCTGGCTCTGGGGGCTAAAGGCCACTTCAGCAGCCGCTGCCCTCAGGGGTCCTTGTGGGGTTTCAGGTTGTCTGAACTGGTTCTTCTCTCCCCTCTGGCTTCTTGCAGCTGCTGTCCTGACAGTCCCAGTACAGAACTTCACCCCACATTGCTGTAAGGCCATACAGGAATGATTTGGCAGGACGCAGTTTTCTTAGGAAGAAAGGAGAGAGCAATATTAGCTGTGAAAGTGGAACAAGCATTGGAGTTTCAGGGTGGATTTTGCAGGGACTTTATGACTACAGAGCATAAGGATTCTATAGACTCTGTTACCTGAACCAGGTGTGTGTCTCTGTGTAGTGCTGGGTGTCTTCACCAAGTGTCTGATCTGCCTTGTGCTTGGCTTATTGTTCACTTGGGCTTCCAAAGCCAATTTAAAGGACTTCTTCAGAATCCAAAGCTGGCCTTGGAGCAGATACTGGCCTGCCCAGGAGCCAGGGTCCCTTCCTTGCCTGCACTGCGTGGCAGGTTTGTTTGGAAATCTGGGAGCTGCCACTTTGAAAGAGACTTTTCCATCAATAGAAAGTTGTAGTTTTCCAATGATAATGTGCTTTTGCAGGAGGAGGTTAAACCCAGATGATCCACATTTTCCTGTGTGTGGCTGAAGCTCAGACACAGTGTCCTGCTTCCAGCTCTGCCTTGGGGTGTCCAGTACTGCTGCATCTGGAGTGTGGCATGGGATGCTGGGATCCCTGCATCCCTGTGTGGGTATGGAGCATGGCACAGGGCACTGGGATCCCTGCATCCCTGTGTGGGTATGGAGTGTGGCACTGGGATCCCGGATCCCTGTGTGGGTATGGAGCGTGGCACTGGGATCCCGGATCCCTGTGTGGGTATGGAGTGTGGCACAGGGCACTGGGATCCCTGTGTGGGTATGGAGTGTGGCACAGGGCACTGGGATCCCTGTGTGGGTATGGAGCGTGGCACTGGGATCCCGGATCCCTGTGTGGGTATGGAGCGTGGCACAGGGCACTGGGATCCCTGTGTGGGTATGGAGCGTGGCACTGGGATCCCGGATCCCTGTGTGGAGGGTGTCAGGGAGCGCTGGCAGCTCCATCCGTGTGTGTGGAGCGCCATGGGGCGCTGGGAAGGCTGGATCCCTGCATCCCGGGCGCTGGCATCCCTGCCCATGTTCCCGATGCCCTCTGGTGGCTCTTGCCGCTGTGCTGCAGTTCCACAGGGCCCGGCCTGCGGCTCCAGTCGAACGGCAAAAGGAAAATACCTTTTGTGAATTTCTGCTGGTTACTTGTTAATTCCTCTTCATTTATCTGGGTTAAATCCCAAGTCTTCCCTTGGGGAAAAAGTTCTTGTGAATTCAGGTACCAGATGGTAACTGGATATCTCATGGATCTTTAAATCCATAGCAGTTTTCTGTGGGGATTTATTAAAGAATGTTTTGTTCCTTACATTAAAATGTATATTTTCTTTCTCTCTAAACAAGCAGTAACTGGAAGGGGTGTGCTTGCTGGTGTCACTAGAACCAGACTTTGGTGCTTATGGTGTGCATTAATTGCTTTGAAAAAGTAATTTTTTTTAAAGCAGTGAGAACAACACCTTTGAACTCATGGTCTCAAATAATTGTTAAGGGAAAATTAGTGTTTTGTAGAGGTCAGAGTCTCCCTCCCAGCTCCTTGCCTCCTCCAGTGTGGCTGGGGGCTGTGAGCCCGGCGTGGCCTGGGCTGCACAGACGTGCTGGGTGTGCGACAGGCTGCTGCCAGTGTGCACAGCTCTCCTCAGCACAGGCAGACGAGACTTCCTTGAGGCCTTTGGGACAATCGACAGCTGGAGGAACAGCTTTATAGAAGCAGGGTTTAAATGGAAGTATTGGGCTTTTTTTCCTTGGGAGGACCGTGCATGCTGTGAAATGCATAAAATCTGTTAAAAGTCCAGTATGGTTTTCTTGCCTCTTTGGGGGAGTGGGTCTGATTGCCATCCTCATCCTCCCCCTGAGAAATACAGGGCAGGGGCTTATGTGTACAAATATACTTGTGTGTATTTGTTTCTTTTCGGGAATTCAGATAAACTGGTTGAACAGACACCAGGTGAGTCCATGCAGCTGGCAGTTTTCCCGGTGTTTGGACTGGTGTGTGCTTCCCGTGACTTCAGTCCCACACTGTGGCCGGCTCCTGGTCCGTGTGCTCAGCCTCCTTCCCTGGCAGAGCAGAGCTGCTCTCCCTCAGCCAGGTCTGGCAGGAGAGGGGCTGGAATGGCCGAGGGGGGCCAAGGTGTGGGGGTCTCGGGCTGCCCCACGCGTGTCAGAGGTGGGGCAGCTCCCACCAGCACAAAACAACCCCTGCTGGTTTTAACTGGCCCAGGGGCTGCAGCCCTGAGTTAGCTGTGGAAGAGCTGGCTGTGCCTGGGAGCTGCTGCTGCTGCTGGCTAACCTCTGAAGCTGCCCGGCAGTGTGAAACTCAGATTTTGTCTTTCTGAAGCACCTTTTCCTTGAGCTGGATGCCCCTGCTGTCTGAAGGGCTCTCCGGAGGGACCTGTCCCTGCCAGGATGCCCTGGAGCGCTCCCATCCATGCAGCCCTGGGCTGGCTTTGGCTCTTGGAAGTGCCCGTGTCTGGCAAGGAGAGCAGTGCCAGGAGCCACCTCTGTCTGGACTTGCTGAGTGAGCAGGGCAGCGCAGGGCTGCTCCGGGCTGTTGTGCCCAAGGCAGAGCGGGGATCCCGACACCTCCCTGCCTGGGGAGCAGGGCACCGACCCCTTTGAGCTGATCCCGAGCACTTGGCCACTGATGGTTCCTTGGGACAGCTCTGCTCTGCTTTGAGCTGCTCCCTGGATTGCTCCCTGCCCGCGCTGTTCAGCTCGGTGTGATCGTGTCCCAGCACGGTTGTTGAGGGTCAGATATTGGCAGGGATTACCCTTGGGTGCATCAAGGACAAGCAGGGGAAGCTTCCTTGGGGAATGGGTCTTTGGAAGGGAGAGTTGTTCTGGCAGGGGAGGTGGTCAGTGCTGCCTGGGCCTTTCTGTGAAGGCAGAAACTGAATACTTGGGTCAGAAATTTCTGATCATTTTAACTGGTCACTAATCAGTTACTGGAAATAAATACAGAAGTAATGGCTTGGCTTTCATCACTGAGCACTTAAGAAGTGCTGATGATTTGAAAAGGCACAACAGAAGAGATCTGAAAGGAAAATGACAATATCAGATTTATTTTCAATTTTCATCTGCTTCAATTAGAATTAAATCCAAAAGAATTAAGGCAAATACCTGCACATAAGGAGCATTTTGTTCCATGTGACTACGCAGTCTCTGCAGGAACCAACCAACACAGGACAGGCAAACCATTCTGAGTCACCAGCCCTGTCTGTTGGGTTAAATCCTGAGAAACTGCAGAAGAGTTTCTTTTCAGAAGCCTTGTTTCACAGTAAAAAGTGGAGTAAAGAGTGGTCTGTATTTTCTTGTAAAGAAAATATCATGGCAAAGACTGGAAATACAAAGGCAAATTCACTCCTTTATTTCCTGTTTTAGAGGGAGCATGTGCTTCTGCTCTGTGCTGGAATCAGCCAGGACTGTTGCACAAGGTGTAGTTACCTGTCTTCAGCAGCAGGGAAATGGACTTGGCCCATCAAAAGGAAAATCCTTGGAGAGGCAACTTAAACTGAGAAATTGCTCTTTAGAGAGCAGCATCTTCCTTAAATACATCTCAATCTTTTTCTTGCCATCCAGCAATGGTTTTTGGTGGTTAATGGAAGTTATGCTGAGTTTTCTGGTGGAGATCTTTTCTGTTTCCCCTCAAAGCCCAGATAATACAGTTTTACAGACCACCTCCTCAGTCTGACAATAATTAACTTTCTAGTAACTGGTTCAAAGAATGTGTCATTGGTGTTACATGCCTGCTTGGTACTGGAGAGTTCATGTTCCCCTGTTACAAGCTTCTGTATCTACATGGTAGTTGCATGTGATGTCTCTGTGAATCTAAAAATATGTTGCAGTAAATGCATGGATTTTATAAGTGAAGGAAATGATTTAGGAAACAAGACAGAGTTGAAAAGGAGTCCAATCAAGGTTGGGTTGTTTTTTGTGTAAGGAACTGATGAAAGGCTAAACACTGCTTTTGGGGTGGTTGCATTTTTAGACAGCAGTGAAGCATACAGAACTGTTGTGTCTCCTTTCTGCAGCTCCAGGGTGGTTGATGGAGTTATGATTCTCCCTGTACTGATGGTGATGGCGTTCCCATCTCCGAGCTGGCAAGGTGAGTGCTGTGTGAGGCAGGGTTTCCAGGGTGGTGTTTGGTAGCTCTTCCATGATTGCTCCAGTGAGGCATTGGCTTTGGAAAGTGACTTGTGTAATGTTTACACAGCTGTGTGCACGTGAAGCTTTTGTGACATGCAGTGTGTTTAAGGTTTGCCTCAAAAAAAGGAAATAGTATTTCCACTGCCACGGAAAGGAAGGAATGGTTCATTTGAAGATCTCTTGGATGTTCTGAGAGAGAAGCCCCTGAAAGATGTGTGTACTCACCACTTCACAAACAGCCTTTGGAAAACATTGAATAAAGGCTTTCTGGGAGTAACTTGGTTTTCTCAGTTTTATATTTTAACTTACTTGAGAGAGATCTCTGTGTCTGCTGTGGCATGTCTTTGTCATGCTGCAGTAGCTGAATTAGAATTGTTACCTCCTACTTAGTGTTCTTCAGCGCTACCTGAAAACAATATCACTTCCCTTAAGCAGATTTGATTGTCTTATGATTTCTTTACCTCTAACTGAAGCTGTTAGGAACAGGATGATGTTTTTTCCTGGACTCTTCCCTTTTGCAGATGATGAACGGAAGCTCAAGATGATCCCCTACGAATGTGTGTGTGAAGGCATATCCTGTGGGAACGGGGATCGGTGCCAAGGCCAGCGCTGCTTTGCTTCCCTGAGCATTAATGATGGGGCCAAGGTCTACCAGAAAGGCTGCTTCCAGGTCTATGAGCAACGGAAAATGACCTGCAAAACGCCTCCATCCCCCAGCCAGGCCGTGGAGTGCTGCCAGGGGCACCTGTGCAACATGAACATCACTGCGCAGCTGCCCTCTGCCAAGGGTGAGCTCCATTCTGCACTGGTGCATTTCCAGACAGAGGGGCGGGCTGGCTTTGATCTGCTGTGCTGGGAGAGAGATGACCCCAGTGCTGGCTGAAGGAAGGGTTTCATGGGCACAGGATGCCCTTTGTGCCCTGGTCCCCACGCTGGGGCCTGCTGGCACACCTCTGATGCCCACGGCTGGACTGGTCTCTGTGCTGGGGCAGTGAGGGTTGCAGTGTGTGGCTGGGGTCAGGATGGAGGCACTGCATGTGAGAAGTGGCTCGGTGCAGGTGGGGGCTGTGCTGCTCCACAGGGAGTGCATCCTCCATGCAGGTGTGCTCACACCTGGCTGTGGCACGGCCTCTGTCGTGCTGGGTGGGTACCGAGGTCAGGCTTGGTGTCACTGCTAATGGGTTTAAAGACTTCTCTGGGAATCTGAAAAATTACTTTTTCTCTCTTTTCACACTTTTTCCCTTCCCCTCTCTTTTCCAAGGGCAAACCTTTCAAGGAGAAGCTGCAGGTTACAGCATGGAAACACTAATCATCGTTATCCTGGCTCCTGTGGTGGTGTTGATAGTTTTTTCTGCAGTAGCTGTGCTGATCATACGGAGAATACAGAAAAACCACATGGAGAGGCTCAATTCTAGGGATGCAGAGTATGGCACAATCGAGGGCCTCATTGCCTCGAACGTGGGGGACAGCACGCTGGCAGTAAGTGACCTGCCTGTGTGCAGGGTGTGAGTTTTCCTCACTTCCAAACTCCCCTCTCTTCCTTCTGTGTGGCCGCATCACTAAGAGCATGTTTTGCTGCCAGGGGATGCCAGTTGGCCTCAGGACTGGAGTGGTGCTGTTCCTGTGCTCCCAAAACTGTAGTACTAATGAATTTTAACCAAAAGGTGGGTTTGGCAAGTGTAGGTCCTTTGACCTGTACTGTGAAACAGTGTCAGTACATCAAAACAGAGTGTGCCTGGCTGGGGTGGCCTGGAGTGATGGGAGAGGTGAAGAACTGTGCTGCATGTTTGATACACAACAGCCTGAAGGGCTGGGGTATCAGTGACGTTTTGCTGATGGAGGAGCAGTGGGAGTTCTAAGAAATGGGCAGTTCTTACTCAAAGCTCAGTTTTCAAATTACAGTCTTACTCATGTGGTCTCTGCAAAATGTAATGAGCTGGGAAGTGTTCCCTTTCTGCAGGGTGACTGTCCTTCCCCCTTCCCTGAGGCCAGAGCACAAATGTCCCAGCAGCTGTCCCTCACTTTATCTGAGCAGAGCAAGTAAAGCTTCAGGCAGGTGGAGTGTGTTTCTGAAGCAATGCAGAGTTTTCTTCTCCTTGCATTGCAGAGATAAAATGTCCCCAGCATTAAGAGGCTGGAAAACATTTTCTATTTTGGTGCTGTCCCACCATAATGTGCTTTCACTGCAAGGAGTGGCCTGTGTCTGTTAATATTTTTTTTTTCTTTCTTTTTGTAATGCCTTTGGCTCTGTTTAATGAGCCCACAAAGGTTGGTTCCATGTTACTGGTTTAAAACAGCCAATCTTGATGTATCCACATGGCCCAGGCATGTGTGCAGCTGGTGATCTGTCCTTAAGCACTGACTTCCAACTTTTACCAGCTCCTCTGTCTTATCTGTGCAAGATCATTTCAAGCCATTTGCAGACCTTTTGTACTTCTAGTTATTTAATGTTACTTGGAAATGGGGATAACATCTGTGAAGAAAAAAATCACAATTCTGTTTCAAAGAGCTGGGAGAAGCTGGGAGCTGTCAGACCCTCTGAGCCAGTGCTGCGTGGTGCCAGTGCTGCTGCCCTGCCTCCCAGCGTGGCTGATGCACAACATGTAATTGGTGGCTCCTGTGCCCAAACGTTCATCTGAACAGCAACTCTTCTAGATGCCAGATTTTTCTTCTCCATTGTGTTTTAAGTCACTGGCTTTGTCACACATTAGGTAAGTTTACATTTAGGATTAGTCTCTGCAGTGTAGCAAGTGCTTAAAGCCCTAAGCTGCTTAGTGGAAGGAGCTCTGGCCTCTTCAAATCTTGTTTTTACAGTTGCTGTAGATAAGTTTGGGGATGGATTTTTGTTTTTGTTGCTTTTGTTTTGCTCTGATGCAAGCAGGAAGGAAAATGAGCCCTCAGTTTGTGTTAAAAAGTAAGGCAGTCTCTGTCACTCCCAGATTCTTTTTCTTGAGCACTCGTTAAGAGGTTCTTAGAAGAAATGAGATTTCATGGATATCTGGTCCAAGCACTGCAATGCTGTTTTCTGGAAATAACAGAAAGTTGGTTACACTTAGGCTTTTTAATCCTATTTTCCTTTGTAAAAAAGAGTCCAGCAATAGTTGTTAATGCTTTGAACTAATACAAAACTCCTGGCTGTAAAAGCAGCTGGACATTAGCATTTTACAAGGCTAATGGGATTTTAACATTCAATCAGGATCTCACTTATGTTTGTTATAAGCTTACAGCTCAAAGTCTGCTTTCTATGCATTAAAAATACCAGAAACTGATAAAGCTTTTAAGAAAGATTTGTTACAGAAGTTTTTCTGGAGTATCAGTGGCAAATCTTGTGTGATTTGCCACTGGTGATGCTGGAAAATCCCCTCACCTCATTTATTTGAAAACTGGTTTTGATTTTAAATACCTGCATCAAGCTTGAATAGGCATCAGAAACAGAACTGAGAGGACATAAGGTAAGTAAAAGAAGAGTGAAGTGCTGAAAAAGGCCAGAATCTCCTGATAGAGGATAGCTGGTATGCCAGGAGTGGGCTTCCAGTGCAGACATCTGTTGTCATATATTTATTACACTTATTAAAGAAATAATGGCTTACTAAACAAATGCTCTTTCACCCCAGGTGACCAAATGGCATCCCCAGAGCCACACAGATACCCCGAGCTTTAACCTAACCTGTCCTTTGTGCATGTAAACAGGGAAAAATGGGGTTTCTCACGGGTCCTAAACTTCTGCTTTTCCTTCTGAACAGGATTTGTTGGACCATTCCTGCACATCTGGAAGTGGCTCTGGGCTTCCTTTCTTGGTGCAAAGAACGGTGGCTCGCCAGATCACACTTGTGGAGTGTGTAGGTCAGTGTCTTCTGGGTGGTTAGTTTTTTGTAGGGCTTTAGTGTTAATTTTATTGATTCATTCAATTTTTCTTCAGCATATTTTTGTTATTAACTGCGTAGTGTTAATTGAGTTTAGGAGGCATTTGGGTCAAAGATACCTGGAGGCATTGACATTGAGCCAAGATTCGGTGCAGGCACTGAAGAGGTGAGGAAGCTATTGGGCTGAAAAGTTTGGCTTGCAGACAGTATGTCCTGATCTCCACGGGACAGGGCTTGGTTTTGGTGGGGCTGGTGGTTTTTAATCCTTTTTTTTTTTGTTTGTGGATGGCTTTAGGTTTTTGTTTTCTTTAAATCTTCATTTTGCAAGGGGTGATGATGGAATAGAAATGTAAGGGCTGTATCCCCAGCATTGCATTTCCTTCCTGCCCTCCTTGCTGCAGAATTCACAGCTCTGTGCTGGGCACACTGACCTTGCCCTGTGCCGCCTGAGTCACTTCAGCTGCAAAACCACTTCCATTGTATGGTACCTGCCAGTTCAACCCCTCTGTGCTGCACTGGTGTGCAGGGAGGGGAGATCCACACTCTCAGGGCTTGCAGGCAAAGCAGCCAGGAAAAAGGAGGGATGCTGGAGCACAGTGTGACTCCAGTGGTGAGACCTGCGTGCAGGGGAGGTCAGAGCAGCTGGTGTGGTGCTGGGTTCATGACAGTCGAGTTCTGCCTGCTGAAGGCTGTTTGTTAGGTGACAGCTTCTCCTGTGTTTTTCCCCCACCAGGAAAGGGCCGTTATGGAGAAGTTTGGAGGGGTCAGTGGCAAGGAGAAAATGTTGCTGTGAAGATCTTCTCTTCTAGGGATGAGAAGTCCTGGTTCAGGGAAACTGAGCTGTACAACACTGTACTGCTGCGGCACGAGAATATTTTGGGTAAGTAGGACAAGCACGTTCTGTATCCTGGTGTGTCTGCTGTAAAGGTGAGTTACCTGGACAGGTCACTTGTCAAGCACTGCACACTCACCAGGCAGCTCACAGTCTGCAGGTTCTTGTCTTGTGATAAAGAGCTGAAGAGAAATTTTCAGGGAGAGACTTCCAGGAGAGGCTGAGTCTCAAATGGGGAATGTGTCATAGCAGCTGCGACTTGCTGCTCTGCAATATTGCAGCAGGAAGCAGTTAATCAGCCAGATGAATCAGTGTTGGCAGCTGAGCACACAGAAAGCAGTGGAGGTGTCACAGAGCCCTGTGGAAGGGACTGGCTCCTGCAGCTCTCGTGGCAGAGTCCTGCCCAGTGTGTCAGGGGAAGCTCTGGTGGATCTGTGTTGGGTTGTAATCTCAGTTTCCCTGCAGAAATGGAGGGAGAAAAGGTGGGGAGGAGTTTATAATGAGATTTAGGCATTTAATACTTTTCCTTATGGCTAAGTAAAGTGCAATATGAATCCAGTATTCTCTTCTGTTCAGCTGTTCTGCTCAGGGTGAGAGTAAGCTCTTTTGGTGTTTAAACTTCAGTTATAGCTGCATGATGTATCTTTTTCCCTGGAAATAGGAAAGTAAATGAACCTTGTGCATCACTCATACCTCATGTGCTTGGTGCTGAGAACTGGGAAAGTGGCTTTGTTGTGTTGAGCCATGTCTGAGGTTTAAGCAGCCCTTTGATTCCTCATAGATGTGCCCTGCTGTCACTGGTGTGCCACCTCTGCAAATAAAAGCAGCAGCACATTTTGAGTGCTGACACTGCCTCACCCAATGTCTGTCTTCAGTCAGTTTTCCTTTGGCTCCTTTTTCTTGCTTCCTGTCAGAGAATGTTCCTTGGCTCTCTAGCTCACTCTGCTAGTCATTTGTGTGTTTCCTGAAGCAGTTCCTTTGCTGCTACAAAAATAATTTGGTGGCCTCCTGAAATGTGAATTATTGAACTTCCCTTCCCAAGAGAGTAAGTGACTTGGCTGAAATTACATTGCCTGTTTTCCTTGATGCTTTGCCTGTGTTTAGTCTTTCTTGATGACTGTCAAATTTGTTGGCTATTTTAGAGACTTTTTTTTAGATTCAATATTAAACAATATCACAGATTACAGAAATGTCACATTGTGCACAAGTCTGACTTTAGGAGAGAAGGCAGTGGATGTTCTTTCTGACAAATGTGAGCTTTTCATAAGCATGATTTGTTCCTCTGACTTGGGAATAAAACTTGTGTTGTTCCCAGCTAAAGCTGTTGAGGTCACTGTGTGGATATATGCAGAGGTGACAGGAAGGGAGCTTCCCCTGAGTTTGGGGTCCAGTTTCAAGACATGGTGTTTTTGCAGGCAGTTCTTGAGGTTGATGAGTCATGAGTTTTGAACAGCAAATTTTCTCAGTTTCTTCATAGAAGATCATTGTGGTTGGGCCACACATTTAACCCTGTTCTCAGCAGCCTGCACTGGCTGCCTGTGGACTCTAAAAATGGAAATGGTTGTTCCTGGCTTGATGTCTGAGGTGTTTCTGCTTTCCAGTGTGACCCTCTCAAGTGGGCAGCAGCAAATGTGCTACAGACTTGGGGTCTTTCTGCTTGACTGGGAACTTCCCCACCCCCAAGTCCTTCAAAAAGAAGGAAAAATAAAAATATTTTTAAAGTGTGTGGTCCTAAGAAGTAGTTTTTCGATGTGACTGACAAATATGTGAATGGGTTCTTGTGAATAATGTGAGTTAGAGCTCCAGCATTTCCTTTCATCACAGCAGTACCTGCAGTTGTCTGCAGTGCAGTTCTAATTAAACAAGTTGTGCATTGCACGAGGGGCCAGCAGTGTTGATCCATCTTGTCACAGAATATCCAGAGCTGGAAGGGACCCACCGGGATCATGGAGTCCAGCTCCTGGGTGGATGGGCTGTATGGGGTCATCCCCACAGCCTTGGCACTCTCAGCACCTGCTCTGGCTAGCTGAGCTGCTTTTCTCGGGGAGTCTTGAAGGACCCCTGTCAGTTTATTGGCGTGTTTCTCCTTCTTCCTCTCCCTCTAGGTTTTATTGCATCCGACATGACTTCCAGGAACTCCAGCACGCAGCTGTGGCTGATCACACACTACCACGAGATGGGCTCTCTGTACGACTACCTGCAGCTGACCACGCTGGACACGGTGAGCTGCCTGCGCATCGTGCTGTCCATCGCCAGCGGCCTGGCGCACCTGCACATCGAGATCTTCGGCACGCAGGGCAAGCCGGCCATCTCCCACCGCGACCTCAAGAGCAAGAACATCCTCGTCAAGAAGAACGGGCAGTGCTGCATCGCCGACCTGGGTGAGCTGCTGCTGCCCAGCCGGGGGGTCGGGTGGCTGCGCTGGAGGAGCGAGGGGGGCTGTGGGCCGGGGTGGTGTGTCTGTGCCCCCTGTCCGTGTGTCTGCAGTGACCTCTGTCTGTGCCCCCTGTCTGTGTGTCTGCAGTGACCCCTGTGCCACCTGTCTGTGTGTCTGCAGAGACCTCTGTGCCCCCTGTCTGTGTGCCCGCAGAGACCTCTGTCTGTGCTCCCTGTCTGTGCCACCTGTCTGTGTGCCCGCAGTGACCTCTGTGCCCCCTGTCTGTGTGCCTGCAGTGACCTCTGTGCCACCTGTCCGTGTGCCCGCAGTGACCCCTGTGCCACCTGTCTGTGTGCCCACAGTGACCTCTGTCTGTGCCCCCTGTCCGTGTGCCCGCAGTGACCCCTGTCCATGACCCCTGTCCGTGTGCTTGCAGTGTCCCCCATCCATGTCCGCTGTCTGTGACCTGTCCGTGTCCCTGTCCCCTGTCCGTGTCCGTGTCCCCGTCCGTGTCCCCTCGCGGGCGCTCCCGCAGTGCCCGCCGCGGCCGCCAGGTGGCGCCTGCAGCCCAGCCACGCTTTTGGGGCCTTTTCCTGGTTTTCCGTGCTTAAATGCCATTTCCGGATCCCAGAGCACGCGGCGGTCAGACTTCATTCCTGAGACTGAGTGTCCTCCACAGACAGTCTGAGCCGTGTGCTCGCTGTCCCGGTGCCGTAGCTCAGCTCGGTCGTGCAGAGCGCTCGTGGGCCCAGAAGCAGTTCCCTGGGACCAGCTGGTTTGGAATGGAAGCTCGATGCACCCGTGCTGAGGAGCAGTCACAGCGGTGTGCCTTGTTCACACCTTGGAGGGGTGTCTGACAGTAACGGTTTTTTTGCTTTTCTCTGCAGAAAAGGGAGAAAATAGTGGTAGAACTGAATTGGGGCACTGTTGCCTAGCCAAAAAGTGTATCAGGAGATGGGAATTTTTAAAATAATAATTCTACTGCATAATTTCCGTCACTTGTGCCTGAGGGACTTGAGATACAGACAGGGAAAACACGAAAGCCACATACTTGGGCCTCTGGAAATTTGCTGTGGGAAGAGTAGCAAATGCAGCAGTAAGTTGGAAACACAAAGTGTTAGAGACTGGCTTTTAAATACATTTGTAGTTCACTCTGAGGAGGTGCAGGATGTCCAGGCATTGATTGACCTGGCACTGGTACAGTGAAGTTTATTACACTCTTTATCTAGAGGTTTCAGATGTCTGAGAGATATTTCTGAGAGAGCACAGCAGTAAACATTTCCCATTAGTTTTTATGGTGGTTAAAATAGCTATTTTTTAAAATGTGAACTCTTCAGACCTATACCTGTCCCATTTTCCTATGTTCCTGCTTTGTAAGGGAAACTGACCAAAGAGTTTGTTGCTTCTGGCATGCATTCCTGCCCTTCCTGCTGTGGGGCTCTGTCCTGTTTCCCCTCTCTGGTCCCTTCCTGTCAGGGCCCGGAGCCGGGGCTGCTGTGCCGTGGCACCCCCGGGGTCAGGAGCTCACGTGTGCTGTGTGACAGGAGTGGATGTCATTCACTGCTGCTCACCCTGCCGGCTGGGAGCCTTGCTGTGTCCATCCAAAGCCGTGCTGGTGCCTGCTGATGGGCAGCTCTGCTGGGCAGGGCTGCGTGCCCAAGGGCCGTGTCACACCAGCAGGATGCTGTTCAGGAGCTGCTGTGCCGTGGCACCCCCGGGATCAGGAGCTGCAGCGACTCACGTGTGCTGTGTGACAGAGTGCAGGAGTGGATGTCATTCACTGCTGCTCACCCTGCCGGCTGGGAGCCTTGCTGTGTCCTTCCAAAGCCGTGCTGGTGCCGGGCAGTGCTGTGGGACAGCACGCAGGGCTGCGTGCCCAAGGGCCGTGTCACACCAGCAGGATGCTGTTCAGGAGCTGCTGTGCCGTGGCACCCCCGGGATCAGGAGCTACGTGTGCTGTGTGACAGAGTGACAGGATGTCATTCACTGCTGCTCACCCTGCCGGCTGGGAGCCTTGCTGTGTCCATCCAAAGCCGTGCTGGTGCCTGCTGCTGGGCAGGGCTGCTGGGCAGGGCTGCGTGCCCAAGGGCCGTGTCACACCAGCGGGATGCAGTTCAGGAGCTGCAGTGCCGTGGCTCAGGGCCCCTCAGTGCCCTGCGGTGGGCAGGACGTGCTGCCCATCTGCAGACAGCAGCGCTGCCTCTGTGGGTGACAGCCCCTGCCTGACCCCTGCGTGCTGCCGGCCTCCCTCAGCTGTGAGCCTTGACCTCTGGGCCTCTGCAAGCTGTTTGGCTTAGAGTGGGTGAAGTTTTACAACTTTTATCAAAGTGTTCTCCGAGGTCCTGATTTTTCCAGAGTTGGCCAGAAAATGCGGTTTCTGACCTTTGTTTGCTGTTGCAAGCTTTTTTAAAGGAAAAAATTATAAACCATACATATTGTTTAATATAATCTAATACTAATTTAAAGTCACACATAAAAGCCTATGTGTCAGAATGAGACAGAAGTACTTGGATCTGGGAGCAGACTTCATCTCATCAGTCTGGGGTCATGAGATGGGACATAAAGTGTCCCTAACAAGGGTGGGACAAACATTTTAGCAGTGCTTGTTGTGATGGGCCAAGGGGAGGTGGTTTGAAACTGAAAGAGGATTGATTTACATAAATGTAAGAAGTGTTTTACAGTGGGGTGGGCAGGCCCTGGCACAGGTTCCCAGAGCACATCCATGTCCGCTGTCTGTGACCTGTCCGTGTCCCTGTCCCCTGTCCGTGTCCGTGTCCCCGTCCGTGTCCCCTCGCGGGCGCTCCCGCAGTGCCCGCCGCGGCCGCCAGGTGGCGCCTGCAGCCCAGCCACGCTTTTGGGGCCTTTTCCTGGTTTTCCGTGCTTAAATGCCATTTCCGGATCCCAGAGCACGCGGCGGTCAGACTTCATTCCTGAGACTGTCAACCCAAAGTATTCTGTGATCTTTCTAGAGGTACCATAAGCCTATTCTTATCAGCTTGAAATATATTGAAGTGCATTTGAATTGCAGAAGAGTGTTTTCCAAAGTTTTATTGCGTTAAAGAACAGACTGTTCTTTGGAAAGAGAGGCAAATGAATGATCTGGTGATAGGTTAGTTTTTGTGGGACTGAGGTAAAAAGCCTTTTAAGGTTCACCTGAAATAAACTCCTGTTAAATGTAAATAGTATATGTCATTCTTAGAAGATTTGTTGAGGAAATTAGGGAGAGTTTGCGTCGCCCTCTCTGTCGCTTGGCTCTGCCATGCACCCACTGCTGCTCAATTTGCAGTGCTCTCTGTTTACCGTGGCCAAATGAGTGCTCTGTGTGTTTCCAAATTTACAGTAATTTGGTCCCTCACATAATGTTCTCTGCTTAAATGTTTAGTAATTAGTAGAAACCAGGTAGAGTGGTTTTGTCTGACTCATTTTAGATCTGCTTGAGGATGTTTATTTTTCAAGCTGCTGCAAATACGGTGTTTTTGTTTTCCAGCTTTATTTTTTTAACTTGTGTGTATCCTTCATGCAGTGTTTTTCTTCTCCTTTCCCCACAGTTCAGGTGTATCCACCTACCCAAAAGGTCTATAAATAAATTTGAATGCTGTGTAAAGTTGTTTTGTTCTGAGCAGCAGCTGTTTGGCCTCTGCGTATCCGTGCCCAGAGTGCTGGGGACATCCAGTGGCTGCAAAACACTTCATGACAGTGTTTTGCAAGAGTGCAATAAAATGCTTGATGATAGTCCCTTAGGAGATAGTGGGCCTGTCTGTGGCCCCAGGGGCTGGTTTTGCTGGCAGGTTTGGAGCTGACCCCGTTGTTCTTTGGGCAGCTGGGCCCTTGGCTCCTCTTTCAGAAACCGTCTGACGGGGTCGCTGCTCGGGGGCCCTTAGGCGCGTGCTGCTGCAGCTGAAGGGACCCTAACACGTTGTTTTTTCTGTCCTTCAGGCCTTGCAGTCATGCACTCCCAAAGCACCAACCAGCTGGACGTGGGGAACAATCCCCGTGTGGGCACCAAGCGCTACATGGCTCCCGAGGTGCTGGACGAGACCATCCAGGCCGACTGCTTTGACTCCTACAAGCGCGTGGACATCTGGGCCTTCGGGCTGGTCCTCTGGGAGGTGGCCAGGCGCATGGTCAGCAACGGTGAGTGCCTGGGGCTGCTTCCCTTGGCTCCGGAGAGCTGAGCACGGGGGAGCTCACAGCCCACAGCGTGCTGGGCCCCGCACTGCTCCGATCCCTGACACGTCAGGAAGCTGTTGGTGTGTTGGGTACAGTGGGTCATTCCTGTTGCCACTCCTGTCAAGGCAGAGAACAGAGTCCCTGCTCGTTCTGAGTCCTGGTGGGACATATTCGGATCAAATAGCTAAGTTAAAATTTCAGATCAGAAGGTCTCTGTCCTTCTTCCTTGTGTCATTAAACCATAGTGATTATTTGTAGGTGTCTGTTTCTCATGACAGACCCTAAAAGACAGAGAAGGAAAGGCAGTGCAGAAGGTATCAGAATTCAGGACTGCTTCTGCTTTACCAAGTTGGAAAGTAGCACTGGCCTGTGCACAGGTACAGTTCTGGTACTGGACACAGGTACTGCTGCAGCAGCTGCAGCTCACAGAGGCTTTACCTGAGCTGCTCTTGAACAAGAAAGGGTGGATGGTGCTGGCAGCTTCCCCAGGTTGGTGTGGAGCTCATGGGACTGCAGACCTACCTGCTTATAGGTGCATGCTCTGGAGATTTGATTCTGAGCTCAGTGCCACCATGGGAACACTTCAGGTGATGCAGATCTGTCCCTGCATTGGTCACACCAGGACAGTCTGAAGTTTCAGGTGCTGGTGACTCTAATTGCACAGGACCATTGCTCTGTACGCCTGGCTGTTGCTGTAAGTCATTCCATGCCCTTGCACTGGTTGGGATGGAGTAAACACCTTCCCTGGCCTCCGTGTGTTGAGCTGTGTGGGAATCATTGCTGGTCAGGTGGTCACGCTGATAACCCTGTTTGCTTTGCAGTGAGACTTTGGCACTGGGAGTGAGCCTGCAGGAGCAAGGGAGGGTGGTGTCTTGGGGGGCCAGAGGCACTCATCAGCCCCTTGTGCTCTCTGTGCTCTCCTGGGCTCGTGGGCAGCCTTCCAGTAACTCAGCCTGATTTAGTGCTTCAGCTCACAGAGACCTTGAAATTGTTCTAACATGACTACTAAGTCTGGTAGTTAGTAATTTTTATTTATTTATTCTAATATAATTTTTTTCTTTTTAAAAACTTACCCAGTGATCTTCCAGGTGACACAATGGTTCTTTGTATTTTCTTGTTTAATAAGAGGAGGAAAACGTGATAGGAAACTCCTTTGGCACAAAGAACTACTTGTGTGTTGTCTGTGTGCTGCAGTAGGAGCCAACCAGCATTTTTTCTGTGCACTCAGAATGTGATTTAGGTCCCCAAAGCTGTGTTTGCCTCCATTCAAATGGAGCAGTGCTGGTTCCCTGTAGAGTGTCCCCTGATCTTGGAACGTGCTCCCTTGGTTCAGCATTTACCTGGTGCCTGGCACTCACAGCTCACATCCTTGGGAGTTGTCATGCTTGTTCCCAGGGCTGTGCTCTTGTTCCACAATGACAGTGACACCAGAAGCTCAGAGGTTGTTCCTGCTCAGAGGAACCCTGGTTGTTGTTCCCGTGCTTTGTGTCAGGTTGAGCAGTGAGACTTGTGCAGGCACAGGACAAGCTGGACTTAAAGTCAGCTCAGGGCTATGGACATGTCCCAGGGCTGGAGCCAGGCTGGGGAGCTGGGGGTGCTCACCTGGAGAAGGATCCAGAGAGTGCTCAGAGCCCCTGGCAGGGCCTGGAGGGGCTCCAGGAGAGCTGGAGAGGGACTGGGGACAAGGCATGGAGGGACAGGACCCAGGGAATGGCTCCCACTGCCAGAGGGCAGGGATGGATGGGAGATTGGGAAGTTCTTCTTGGCTGTGAGGGAGGTGAGGCCCTGACAGAGGGTACCCAGAGCAGCTGTGGCTGCCCCTGGATCCCTGGCAGTGTCCAAGGCCAGGCTGGATGGGGCTTGGAGCAGCCTGGGTTAGTGCAGGGGGTCCCTGCCATGGCAGGGGTGGAATGGGATGGGATTTAAGGTCCCTTCCCTCTCAGACCATTCTGGGAGTCTGTGAAGTAACAAGGAGCAAAGGTAAGAAGCCACTGTGGCACCTGTGGATTGTAGGTGGCTGGAGAGCAGCAAGCCAGCAGCCCCAGCAGAGCAGGAGGGTGTGCTGGCAGTGCCAGGAGTCACCTCCAGGCAGGGCAGGCAGCCCAGGCTGTGGCTGTGCTGGGGGAGCCGGGTGTCCCCGGGCAGCGGGCGAGGGCAGCGTGTCACGGGTCAGGGACGTGCTGTGGGACAGAGGTTGAGTGGCTCCTGGCACCACGAGGGCTCCCGCCAGGCTGGACAGAGCTCAGAGCGCCCCGCAGCCACCACTGGAGTAAAGGCCAGCCCTGCTTCCTTTGTCTTAGGACTGCGTGTCTTTGCAGCAGCCAGTTATGTGCCCCGTGCTTGGGAAAGAGCACATGACAGCAGTGAAGTAGAGCCAGCGCTCTCTGCAGAGATAAAGTTCATCTGTAATGTCCTCGTGGCCCTGGGAGCGTGTCCAGAGCTGTGCGACAGCCGGATCTGGGCGCTGATCCCACACCAAGCCCTGGCCTTACCTGCAGGACAGGTGTGGCAGCAAGGGCACGGGGGGGTTGTGTTCATGAGGTCTCACAGTAAAGTGGATTCTTAAGATAGGAATTGAGCCCAGCAGGTGATGTTTGGTAGTTGTGGTTGGGAATCGCTCTGAGCAGGAGGGTGGCTGACGCTGTCACATGTCACTTGTCCTGTGTCCTTGTCAGAACAGCACCGGGCAAACTGCAGGCTGCCTGGTGCTTCTGTGGGAACTTGCTTGGGTAGCCAGGTCTCCAAATTGCCCTACTGCTCTCCAAGGCACTTGTAATCTCCTGTTTCCCTTTTTGACTAATCAGCACAGACAGGGGTTTACAGACTTCTGTGGGAGCACAGGAATATCTATGGGACTTTGATCTTCATCTCCAGTAGAACAGGAAGACTAGGATTCAACTGCTGTAGGAAAGATTGAGAACCTCTTTTCAGTTTCAGGGTATCCAAAGCAGCAGAGATTCTCCTGGATTTCATGTCTGGCTGTGGGACAGCAGATTTCAGTCTGTTGAATTGCTGTCAGCAGCAGCTATTTAATGTTCCTGCTGGACACAGAGGGCCTCATTAGCTCTGGCTTTTCCCACACTGCTGACCCAGATGCCTGTCTTTGAGCACCAGTTTGTAAATTGGCTTCCTGAGAAGGCTGGGCTCCCTGCAGATGGTTGGTGAGCCTGATCCAGTGAGGAATCAGAGAGCTGCATGTGTGTCCTGGGGAGCAGGCAGGAGGGCTCCAGCAGGAGGGCTGGGGCAGCACACACACACACAAACTCTGGTTTCAGTGCCAAACCCTAGGACATGGCCAGCTTGTTGGTTTCAAGACCAGGCTGGATGGGGCTTAAAGCAACCTGGGACAGTGGAAGATGTTCCTGCCCATGGCAGGGGTGGAATGAGATGGGCTTTAGGGTCCCTCCCAGCCCAAACCAGTTTGTGATTTTATGAAGATGCATTGAGCTCCCGAGTGCCACAGGCTCTTGGGTGTTTGGTTTTGTGATGGCATGTGGTGCCAGTTACCCTGGGGATTTTACTGTTTTCATAGCAAGGAATGAAATGCTTTGAAGCACCAGCTTGAGGGTCTGTGGATGCTGAAATGCTTATTGGACTCTTTCAGGAATTACAGAAGCACCAAAGTGTGTGTTGAGCCTGTTAGAAACCCCAGTACAGACCTTACATTTTCCCATTTGCTCGTAGAAATCCCAGTTTTTGGTAGGCAGGAAAGCTGTGTACATTACAAAACACAGCCCTTTGGCAAGGGATTTAGTTCTCCTCCTTTCAGCTCCAGCATCTGCAAAGTGGGTATAGCTCATACTTTGTGGACTTGCAATATGAGCAAATTAATTAACCTTTGAGTAGAAGAAGCTGTTCCTGGGGCAGTGAGAGCTGTTCTGTTGTTCGGAGGCTGCGTGACCTGTAGGGTTGAGTTCTAAAGGATTTCTGTGCCTCTTAGAGAGGTGGGTTTTGTGTTCCCTGTGTCCCTGCAGAAATGCTGCTCGCTGTCACCGTCATTGAGTGATGTCTGTTTGTGTCTCACCAGGAATCGTGGAAGACTACAAACCACCCTTTTATGACTTGGTTCCGAACGACCCCAGTTTTGAAGACATGAGGAAGGTGGTCTGTGTGGATCAGCAGAGGCCCAACATTCCCAACAGATGGTTCTCAGACCCGGTCAGTGTGTGCTGTCTCTCTGACACTGCCAGGGAGGCTTTCTCAGTTGTCACTCGCTGGGGAGGCTCTCGATGGCCTCGTCAGGCCTGGGGTGTGCTGGCCTGGCTTGGGGAGCACTGAGCACACAGCTGCCAGGTCTGAGCCACTCACAGACTGGCCTCTTGGGAACGTGATTTAGCAAAACCTTACAGCTGCTTTTCCTGGTGGTTGTTTTCCCTCAGAGGGGAAGTGAAGGGAAGAGAAGCTGGTCCAGGGCTTTCTGTGGCTTACAGGCACACACAACAGAATGCTGGGCTTTCCTGCCTACAGGATAGGGGCTGTTGTTCTTTTTCAGACTGATGCTCAAGTTAATTTTTCTCCATCAGTATCAGTCTGGCCTTTCCAGGCTGCCCAGCTGTTTTGCCCTTTCCCTTGGAGCTGTGGAAGTCAGTTTGAAATCTGTAGGGCTGGGCAGGCAGAGTGCCCATCTCTGAGGTTTGGGTGTGGAGCTGTGCCCTGTGCTGGGAGCCCAGCCAGTTAAATCCTGCTGGGCATGATGAAATCACAGACAGAACTTCTGTACCTTCTCAGCTGCCTTTGTGGGTCTGCTGGAGTTGGTTTCATTGAAGAGAAATTCTGTGTAATGTTTACTTAGAAAAACCCCAGCACTCAGTTGTTTAAAGGTGCACTAGCTGGTGACTCCAGTCAGCCCATGGGCCAGTTGTGCTCTTGGTTCAATCAACTTATCAGATTCAGGAGCTTTTCAAAACATGTAAGCTCTGTACTTGGTAAACAGTGGGAAGCCCTGAGAATGGGGTGTTCATCAGGCAATAAAACCTCTCTGTGTGGGTGCTTGGCCCCAGCCAGTGCTTCCTTGCCTTGTTACTTGTGAGTGACCTGTGCTGTGTGGTTTCTGTTCTTCCCCAGACGTTGACGTCCCTTGCCAAGCTGATGAAGGAGTGCTGGTACCAGAACCCCTCGGCCAGACTGACAGCCCTGCGCATCAAAAAGACTTTGACCAAAATTGACAATTCCTTAGACAAACTGAAAGCTGACTGTTGACCTCTCCTCGTGGTGCTCTCCCGGCAGGAAGGCACTGGGCTGGCCCGGAGGCTCTGGCCAGGCAGTTCCTAGCCCTGGTCCCCAAGGAGCTCTGGGGGGCAGCTGGGGACCCCGCTGCCCCGAGCACACCTGGGCGAGCGCTGAGGACTCAGCTGGGCGTGCTGTGGCTGAGCTAGTGGCCTGAAGGAAGACAGAGAAATCCTAAGACAAGATCAGGGCATTAAACAATGGCTTTGAACAGCTTCTTTCTTTTTTCTTTTTTTTTCCTTTTTTTTATTTTTGTTTCCTTTTTTTCCCTTTTTTTTTTTTAATACTTTATTTTAATTCTCCTAATCACTCCCAAGGTGAACACATGGAAGTGGTAAATTTTAATCAGCAATATTGCCTGTGCTTCTCTTCTTTATTGCACTAGGAATTCTTTGCATTCCTTACTTGCACTGTCACTGTTAATTTTAACGACATGACTTGCCAAAAATATGATTGGCTGTATCCTGCATTGATCTATGCCTGAGTAATAGGAAAAGAATTCGGTAAACTGAAAATATAACAGTCAGACTTTAGCTGCATTTTACATGTGTACTGATGTTTACAATAATGCTGAACATTAGGAAATTCTTGTTTATCCAAAACTTGCAAATTATTTATTACTAGTGCACTTGACAGTTTTTTAAACTGTAAAATAAGTGCATAAAGTTAAAGCTTATTTTTATGTGGCCTCTTTCATGATTTCTTACACAGACGTTTTTGTAACACAATATAACCTGAAACATGAATTGTTTTCTGTATTATCATATTACAACTCGATAGTCACATTTTAAGTGCTTCACATTTGTAGGTGTGTGGTCTGTACCATATTTTCAGTTGGAATATGGAACGTATATAGCCATTTCCCCCAGGACCTTGCGTCTGGCATCTTAGTGATCTGGGAAAGGACAGCAATGGAGGAGTTAACTAGAATATTAGGTCATGAATGCTGTGGGGAAAATGCATTTTATTTCTTCTAAGCTATATAATATGCATTTAAACTCTGCCAGAAAAATAACTATTTTGTTTTAATCTACTTTTTCTATTTAGTAGTTATTTGTATAAATTAAATAGAATGTTTTCAAGTCAAACGTGGGAGTGTTTTAGTTGTGTTACTGCCTGTCAGTGAGCAGGTGTCCCCGCAGGGTCCCAGGGCTGCTCGTGCCCCTGCCAGGTGCTGAGGCTGCAGAGGTGCAGCAGGAGGTGCAGCAGGAGGTGCAGCAGGAGGTGCAGCAGGAGGTGCAGGGCTCTGCCTGGATCTGTCCCAGCCCCGGGGTCGGCTCGGTGGGCACCAAGGCTTCCCATCACTCTCCATGCCCCTCTCCATGCCCTCCTTCCTTACACCCCGTGGGGCAGCGGGGAGTGGCAGTGCCCTCTCACCCGTGGAGAAGAGCTCCTGTATTCACAGGCTTGGGATCCCCCGGGTGGTGCAAGGCTCTGGGCAGAGAGTGCCTGGATCACCTGCGGGATCCCAAGCCTCTCCACGCTTCCTCTCTGGGCTGAAGCACTCCCCTGAGGTTCCCTTCAGCTCTACCAGGTTCTGCTCTGCTGCCTCTCTGTCGCTTTTCCTGCTCAGCCCCATCCTCCCTGTCCCGTGCCTCGTTCCGGTGCAGGAGGAGCAGCAGCAGCCAGGCGTGTGGGGTAGGTGCTGCCTGGGCTGAGACAGCGTGGAGCTCTGCAGAGCCGGAGCTGGCACCGGCTGCCAGGTCTCTAGTTATATGTGATGAGAAAAAAACCAGGAAAAGTGGGATTCGGTGAGTTTTTCTCTTAGATTGTAACAGGAGTTCAAATGCCTGAACGTGTTTAGGTTTGCCCTAAGTTGGTGTTGTGTGTGTGAGCTGTGCCCTGGGCTGGCTGGGCTGGGCTCTGTGTCAGGGAGTCGGGGCTGGGTGGGCGCTGCTGGAAGGGGGAGCGCTGGTGACAAGCACAGCTGCGAGGTGCCCAGCCAGTGCTGGGAGCTCTGTGGGCACTGCCTGAAGCCTGCAGTGCCCTGCTGGGACAGCTGCCTTTCTGGAACTGCTGGTGGGACTCAAACCGAGCGGGAGACAAGGCAGGCTCTTGTGGAGGCGCGTGGGGTGAGGCCAGCAGGGAGTCTGGGCAGGCTGGGGGGACAGGAGGTGGCACTGCAGAGTGGGGACAGAGGCAGAGGTGGCAGTTCAGTGTGAATGTGGTGTGTGGGGCCAGGTTTTGGTTGGAGTTTTCACCTCTCCAGTGTTTTCCAGCACAGGGCTTGGAAGAGAGGCAACCTGCTGTGCTGAGGGTTAGTGACAGCTCTGGCCGTGCTGCTGGAAGCTGGGCTGCGTCCCTCCAGCCCTGCCACTGAGTCACAGCATCTTACTGGGCATTAGGGAGATGGGTAAATACCTGTTAGATACCTGCTCCAGCTCTTCTTTGCACTGCAGCATCCTCTGCAAAGGGCTGTGTCCTAGAGCAGCGCTGGCTGCAGGCTGGGAGCAGCTCTGGGTGGGGTTTGGGTTTTCCAGCCCCAGCGCTGGGTGCTGGCTGTCAGCTGTGCTGGGGCTGCTTGGGATGCTGCAGGATGCGGGGCCTGCAGCAAGAACACCACGGTTCTCTCTCCACCCCTGGCAGGGAGTTGTGCAGACACAAGGTCCCCCCTGAGCCTCCTCTTCTCCAGGCTGAGCCCCTTCCCAGCTCCCTCCGCTGCTCCTGGGGCTCCTTTCCCTTCTCTGAACACACGGGATAACCAACAAAAGGATAAAACCACAACCACAGGGACACCCCTGTAATACTCTTTATCCTGTGTCAGGTAAAGGAGATTATCTGGAAAAGCCACTGGTAGGGTAGCAGAGTCTGTCAGTGCTGGGAGTCCTGGGCACTCCTGGGTGTGCTGGGCAAGGTCACAGTCACTGCTGCTGCTCTGAGAGTGCCCTCTGCATAGCAAAGCATCCAGGGTTTATTTTAAACATTTCACTTTCCCCCCTGCTACTGGATACTTCTGGTCCAGGCATCGACCAAACTCTGAAGTGTTAGCTAGTGTGTGTGTTGGAATTGCTTTGCTATTTGGCAAATGTGAATCAAGAAAGTGAAGAGGAAAGTGATCACTGGGAGTTATTTCTTAGCAAGCTCTCATCCCTTGGTTGGGACAAGTCATGCAGCACTGTGCTGTCCTGGTGTGCAGTCACTGCTGAGGACAGGCAGGGTCTGTGTGCCCAAAGCCAGCGGGAATAACCGGGAGCTGGAGTGTGGCAGGCCTGGGAGCAGAGAAGGGAAAGCTCAGCGACAGCCGGGAAGTGCTGCCTGTGTGATTTACCCTCGTCTCCAGGTGTCTGCACGGTCACAGGAGAACATCTCTTGCTGCTTTTCCCTGGAGGGGTCAGGGCAGAGGGGCAGGTTCCACGTGAAGGGAACACCCCAGCCTCCCATGCTGCTTTCCAGCGCGTTCATTAATCAGTGTTCCTCTAGTACCTCCACAAAAATCTAACCTTCTAAAGAGATTTGGAATTCTTATACATAATCTGCTGCAGTCAGGGCGTCGCTGCCTTTATTACTATGGCGATGGCACAGGCAGTTCCCTGCTGCTGCTGCTGAATTATTCATGTGTCTGGCGGGTTTGCACTGCACCAGCCAGGACAGAGCTGCTCCAGCCGTGCCTGCTGGGGATCTGAGCCTGCTGGGGGAGGCCCTGCCTGGAAAAAGGGCTCTGATGAGCAGCACTGCCGTGGGGCTCAGCTGTCCTGCCGGTGGGGACAGTCCCCAGCAGTCACACGAGGAAGGCTGGATGGCACCAGAGGTGTGTCAGATTTTGAGTGGAACAGGAAATGTAGATTTTTGTTTGGATTTCTGTTGCCCAGAGAGGCTGTGGCTGCCCCATCCCTGGAGGTGTCCAAGGCCAGGTTCAATGGGGCTTGAGGCAGCCTGGGATAATGGAAGGTGTCCCTGCCATGGCAGGGGAAGGAATGGGATGGGCCTTCCAACCCAAACCATCCTGTGATTCCACAATTCCATGCGCAGGAGGCTGGTTTGCTACTGGTCAGGAATATGGGGCACTCCCAGGTGTCCTGGGGACAGCCAGCTGCTGGGAGCAGCCTCAGGCCGGGCACTCTGAGAAGTCACTGAAGGCTTCCTCCCCCTCAGCTGGAACTTCCCTTGTGGGCCTTCTGGGCTGGAATTATCCATCAAAAATCCATATGAAGGCTTCCAGAATTGTATTTACCTGAATTAAACTGTTTTCATAGGAACAGTTCTCTTCCCTGTGAGGCAAAATGTCTGCTGTACAAAATGCTGAGCCTTGGTGCAGTGCTTGGCACTGGAGAAAGGAAGCAAAGACAGTCCAGGTGCTGTTCCATTTATAGAGAGAGAATCTCAAGCACAGCATACATTCAAAAGATAAGGTCTGTGTGGGAAAAGTAAGTGTTTCATCCAGTGTCGAGCTACTGAGGTACTGTAACAGGTGCTCTCACCTGGGAATAGCACCTGGGCTTTACATTCCCAGTTAGAAGGAAAAACCCCAGCACCCTCCAGTGCCTGGCCCACGGAGCTGTGCCAGGACAGAGCCAGAGCCTGCCAGGGAGGGCCGAGCTCTGCTGGACCCAGCTCGTGTCCAGCCAGCCCCTCCTGGAGGAACAGGCTGCAGGTGAGGGCTGGGACCTGCCCCATGGCTGCGGCTTCTCAGGGGGCACGGCCTTGTCCTGCAGCCCTGGGTGTGTGTGCTGTGAGCTGTGAGCAGTGTGTGAGCTGTGTGCTGCAGCTCCTGGGTGTGTGAGGTGCAGCCCCTGGGTGCTGTGGGAGGGATCTGCCGGGGCTTTGGGACACCTGACCCTGGATCACCCTGCTCTGTGCCAGCCCGACTGCGCGGGGCTCGGGGCCAGGGCCGGGATGGTGCCTGTGGGACAGCACACCAAAGTGTCTGCCAGCTCTCAGACTGGGGGGTGTCCCTTTGGGATGTGGTGCCGAGGGGACACAGCCCAGTGTCCCCTCGGCACCACAGTGACTGCCCTGTGTCATGCTGTGTGACATCCAGCTCTGTGTCAAAACCCAGAGTCAGCCCTGGAGCTCCTGTCCCTTTTTCAGGGCTCTGCTCTCCCAGGTCTGAACCTCTCAGGTGGATTTTAAAAAGTATCTAACCTTAGTAATCAATAATTTGTCTCCATCTGCAGCCCCCACCCAAACACTGACCACCTTCTCCAGTGCAGTGACTGCCACTTCTACTGTCACCAAACTACCCTGATCTCCTAAAATCAACAGCATTCAGATACTGGCATCAGTGTCAGCAAGCCCAGGTCTTGGTTTCTGTTTTTTGGTCTTGGTTTTTCTGTGCTAAAATATTTTCCTCTCAAAAAATGAAAAGCTTATGCTATGTTCAGCTTCAACACATGGATTTTTCTTCTTCCCATGGGTATCATGGAGAGATTTTTGAAAAAGGTTCTTTTGGGTGTTTTTTGGTGGCTTTCACGGCATGGAAAAGGTCACACATACCTTCCTCTCATCCCTGTGTATTGTTCTTCTTCTGTTCAAGCTCAGAGATAAGCCGTGTGTCAACTGTGAAAAACTGTGCCAGAAGGAAATCATACCTAGCAAGGCCATGGATTTTTTGGTTAAAGACATTAAAACTTGCAGTCAGCTTGCTCTTTGGATCTTAAAAGATGATGACACCCTTACTGCGCTGCCAGCTGGAGTCAAGGACTTTGCATCGCCCCCATCTCCTCCCCCATGGGTCTCTACAGCAGTTTTCTCCAATTTTCACCACCCAAAAATCCTTTTCCCAAGTTTCATGGATATTTCAGATTCACAGCATGGCTCTCTTTTCATTCTTGCAATGTTCTGGAAAACCCGGAGCCTTACACGCGCTCCCGCTGTAGTGCCTGCAGTTGTGGCTTGGCTGTGTCCCGTGTGCAGGACTGGCAGCGCAGGGAGCTGAGCACAGCTGGAGCTGCCCAGGAGCTGGGGCAGCCCCGAGGAGCTGGGGCAGGGCTGCTCCGTGCCCGGGCTCCAGCCCTGGCCGTGCCAGCCCGGCGTGGATCCATGCCGTGGCCAGAGGCGCCTCGGCTGTTTCAGCTTTCCCTGAGACACACTCACACTGGGCACAGTCGCTCTGTCGAGGCTCTTGTGACCAGAGTCTGTGGGAATCTGAAACGTGTGACAGCCCCTCTTCACTGGGAGAAAGGATGCTGATACCAGTAAATAATAAAAGGTATTTTGCTGTTTCTAATTGTTTGCTGAACTGAGAGAACCTGCAGTTGTGTCTCCTCTGCAAGCACTTTTTAAAAGAATTTGCATGCGTATCTTGACACAACTCCATGTTCTCCATGTCTTTTGCTCGGTTTTATGAGGATCTTGAACTCAAATTAAACCCTTAGGAGAAGGGCTCTGGCCCTCTCCCTTATTCCAGTTTGGTGCCTTTGGCCATTCCAGCCTTTACAGGTGGATGGTTCACTTTCCCTGTTGCTGTTTCTGGCAAATCTCCTCTCACTCCCCAGGAGATGGTTCCAGACTGGGCCACTGAAACTTCCCATTGGAAATATGGTGGGTTGGGCTTAGGTAGGAAGAATGCCCCTGGATCCCTGGCAGTGTCCCAGGCCGGGTTGGACACTGGGGCTGGAGCAGCCTGGGACAGAGGGAGGTGTCCCTGCCATGGCAGGGGTGGCACTGCGTGGGCTTTAAGGTCCTTCCAACCCAACCCATTCCACGATGAAATAACTTTTTAACTACACTGCTGCTCACTCTTTGAACACTTATGCCTGATGCTCAAATTCTCCAAGCAGTTCCATTACTACCCTGCTCATCAGAAAGGCCCCCACCCACTGTAATGTGACCCTTCCAGGACATTTATGGTATATCTATATATATAATACTGTGTATTTGATTTCAGAGCCATAGAAAGCAGCATCAATACCTTGACTAAAGAATTATAAAATGTTTCTTGGAACAGTTTGGGAATTTTTCACCTCTTGTTCGAAGTGCCACAGCCAAAAATACTATGCTTTTGCCAGAATGTATCGTCCTGATCAAAATTTGTTGATGGTTTTATGGCATTTCTGGATGAGCAGAGTGCAAGGCTGCTCTGTGGCCAGGACACTGATGTGGGGGGCAGAGGACCAAGGCAGGGGTAACTGCTGACCTGCTGCCCGTGCCGGGGTGCTCGTGGATTCCCTTTGGTTTCTCTTGCACAAAATTTCAGTAGATCTTGCTTTTGTCCTGATGTGGAGCAAAACAAATTACAAAACAAAATTCTCGGCTTTTGGCCAACCCTAGAAGTGCTTTCAGTCAGCAGAAGTTTCCCTGGTGGTACCTATTTCCAAAGACTCTTAAATCCCCAGGACGGGCTGTTCCTGCCCCCGTGAGCCATGCATGCAGGCAGCTGAACTGGGGACACTTTTGTCTCACAACAGCCTCAGAGCGTGCTGGGGGTTCCCCCCTCCCATCCCTTTGTTGTTCTTGTTGTTCTTTTGGTTTCTGCTGGTGCTTGTTGTGTCAAAGGCCAGGTGTTGTGGTGCGCTAGTTTATTTAGTTGTTCTTTTGCACTGGATGATTGGGAATTTGCACAGAGTAGTTTTTATGTTGCACTGAATAATAACAGAAGATCAGGCAAAGAGTGAAGGCTCAGTGATGATGGATAACCAGGACCCAAACCTTCAGGTCCCTGAGTATGTATATATTTTATTTAATAAAAGCTTTGATTCTCCTTCTTTACAAGTGCAGGGTTACTCTTTTCATCACTTCTGCAAAGTGTGAGTGAACGTATTCTGTACATTTTCTTCCTTAAACTGAAGAATAATTACATAATTCCTACTTTTATGTCTTCCTTTACATGGAAAAGCAGAATAATTCCATGCTGTGAACCAAAACAGAGTCTGAATGAGTTGTATTTACATTTTCTAGTAGCATTGAGCAAGTGAAATTAATTGTTTGTAAGATTTGGGAAGGAGTGGAAGCAAACACGGATATGCCAGGACCATGCTGCCGTGGTCTGATCTGACAGCAGGGCGAGCAGTGCCTGGTGCTGCTGAGGATCCAGTGTTCTCTCCTGGTGTTCCCAGAGCCAGCTGGGATCTCCAGGAAAGGAATATGTGGCTTAGCAGGTACTTGGCAAGTGGTGGATGGCTGAGCAGGTGCAGGACACGGAGAGCCGTGGGCAGGGAGCAGGCACCGGCTCCAGGCTCCCAGAAAGGAAAAGTAGCAATGTTTCCTCTATTGCTTTATTGCTCTGACACCCAAACCTTCCTATTTTATGAGGTCCTGGCAGGTATTTTCTAACCCCCCGCGGTATTTCCCAAGCAGTGAGGTGTGCAGTACTCTGCTGTGTGTCAGTGCAATAGAACATCAACCCATAGGGATTGCTGTGTTGGACTTCACTGCACTAAGGTGCTGCAATTCCCATCACAATTAATTGAGGATGGGGTGACATGGAAGTCCTGAGTGTCTTCCCGGGATCTATTTGAATGACAATTTAAAAAAGAAAAAAGTACAAGAGCAGCTTTTTCTGGTTTTGTTTAATAGCCACTTGATCCCAATACTTGGGTTTCATCTCTGCTGTCTGTACTGTGGTGGAGGGCAATTTGTTTTCTTGCAAAAGGAATTTAGTCAGATGATTTTTACATGTGAAGGTGTAATCACAGAATCCTGGAATGGTTTGGGTTGACAGGGACCTTAAAGCTCATCCAGTGCCACTCCTGCCATGGCAGGGACACCTCCCACTGTCCCAGGCTGCTCCAAGCCCCGGCCAGCCTGCCCTGGAACACTTCCAGGGATGGAGCAGCCACAGGTTCTTTGGGCAACCTGTGCCAGTGCCCTTCTTCCTAACACCCAATCTAAATCTCTTTCAGTTTAAACCCATTCAGATATTGCAGAAACGCTGCAAACTGTTCAACACGTTGCTGTTCATGGGTGATCGGCACAGCCTGACGGAGCAGGGTGCCAAAAGGCACTGAAGAGGATTTGGCAAAACTCCCAAGATTAAAAATCCTCCTCGTCCCGGGGCCGGTTTTGCGCTTCTCTGCGGGCAGAAGCCCCGGGGGCAGCGGGGCTCGGAGCCGGGCCGGGGCGAGCGGAGCAGAGCGGAGCGGGGCTCGCCGTCCCCTCTCCGCTCCCGGGCTGCCCCGGAGCCCCCGGCCGGGCCCGGCGGAGCGGGGGCAGAGCGGGGCGGGGGTCCGGGCGGGGCCGGCCCGAGCCCCTCCCCGCTAAAGCCGCTAAAGCCGCGGGCGGCGGGGCCGGGGAGCGGCACCGGCGGGGGAGCG